>NW_012110563.1:1025060-1039607 GCF_000951045.1 Mandrillus leucophaeus | reverse complement strand
CTGATCGGGCTGCAGCAGCTGACCAGCACCGATCCTCCGGCACTCCCCAGTGAGATGAACCCAGTACCTCAGTTGAAAATGCAGAAATCACCGGTCTTCTGTGTCGCTCGCGCTGGGAGTTGGAGACTGGAGCTGCTCCTATTCTGCCATCTTGCTCCGCCCCCCCCGTCAATTATATACATTTTTATCAAGTGTAGGTTTGTGCATCTTCAATCACAGTCAAGATATAGAATACAGCACTTTGGAAGGCTGAGGCAGGTGGATCACCTGAGGTCAGGAGTTCGAGATCAGCCTGACCAAGATGGTGAAACTCTATCTCTTGTAAAAATACAAAAATTAGCTGGGTGTGGTGGTGGGCACCTGTAATCCCAGCTACTCAGGAGGCTGAGGCAGGAGAATTGCTTGAACCTGGGAGGTGGATGTTGCAATGAGCTGATATTGCATCATTGTACTCCAGCCTGGGTGACAGAGCAAGACTCTTTCTCAATAAAATAAAATAAAATAAAATAAAATAACATAAAATAACATAAAATAAAATAAAATAAAGAAAGAATAATTTCCTCATAACAAAGACTCCTAATGGTGCCAGTTTATAACCACACTCACCTACCTCCCACCCTCCTGCATTCTTAATCCTGACAACCACTTATCTTGCTTCCATTTCTATAATTGTGCTATTTCAAATATGTTATATAAATGGAATCATAGAATATGTAACCTTTTGGGGTTGGCTTTTCTCATTCAACATAATAATTTGGCAATGTACACAGGTTGTTGTGTGTACCAATAGTTTGTTCCGTTTCATTACTGAGTAGTATTCATTGAATGGATGTCCCATAGTTTGTTTAACCATTCACCCATTGAGTGACATCTGAGTTGGTTCTTGTTTTTGACTATCACAAATAATGCCACTATAAATACTCATATATGGATTTCTCTATGGACATAAGTTTTCATTTCTCTGAGATAAATGCTCAGAAGTGCAATTGTTGGAAAGTTTGGTAGCTGCACGTTGATATTTTTAGGAAAATACCAAATTGACTTAATGAACCATTGTACTGTTTTGCATACCCACTACCAAGATATGAGTAATCTAGTTTGTCTTCATCAGTGACAGCATTTGGTATTATCACTATTTTTTTGACCCTTCAGGTAAGTATATAGTGATATTTCATTGTCATTTTAGTTTTTATTTTTCTGATGAATGATAATGTTGAATAGCTTTTCATGTACTCAGTTACCATCTATACATTCTGTTTGATAAAATGTTTGTTCATGTCTTTAGCCCATTTTTTAACTTAATTGCTTACCATTGAGTTTTAAGAGACATATGCCCTCATATATGTATATATACATATATATAAAATGTTAAGTGAAAGCAGTCAGTCATAGAAGGCTATATACTGTATGATTTTATTTATCTGAGACATGAAGAATAGGCAAATGAAAACACTACTGTAAAATTATAGCCTCGGAACAAAGTGTGTTAAATCTGAATGGAGAGCTCAATATACTACATGATACAACCAGAACACACCTTCAAAGTAAAGCAACAAATTTACGTTAACAAAGCAGGATGTGGTCTCTCTTAGTCATGAAAAAGAAAAGAGAGAGATTTTTTCCTTTTGTGAATAAATTGATAGTGTGAACTCTGTATTAGCCTTCTATTGCTGCTGAAACAAATTACCACAAACTTGATGGCTTAAGACAATACAGTCTTCAAATTTCACAGTTCTTGAGGTGAGACATGCAAAATAGGTCTCACTGGGATAAAATCAAGGTGTCTGCAGGGCTGCATTCCTTCTGAATGCACTAAGAGAAAATCCATTTCCTTAGTTTCTTTGCCTTGTGCAGATTTCATGGGCTGCCTGAATTCCTTGGTCTGTCGTCCATTTCCACCTTCAAAGCCAGCAATGGCTTTTCTCACATCATATGACTCTGATATTGACCCTTCTGCCTCTGTTATTCACGTTTTAGGACCCTTGTGATTACACTGGACCCAGGTGATTATACATCAAGATAATATCTCTGTCTTAAAGTAAGCTGATTAGCAGCCATAAATTCATCTGCTTCCTTAATTTCCCTTTAGTGTGTAACTTAACATATTTGAAGTTTCCAGGGATAGATATCTTTGGGAGCCATTATTCTGCCTATCACAACCCTATTCAAAGTAGAGCTGAGAGCAGTGGAGTTTAGAACTTTGTCCAGGGCTTATTAAAAAGCAGCCAAGGCCAGGTGCAGTGGCTCAAGCCTATAATCCCAGCACTTTGGGAGGCCGAGGCGGGCGGATCACAAGGTCAGGAGTTTCAAGACCAGCCTGGCCAGTATGTTGAAACCCCATCTCTACTAAAACTACAAAAATTAGCCAGGCTTGGTGGCGGGTGCCTGTAGTCCAAGCTACTTGAGAGGATGAGGCAGGAGAATGGCGTGAACCAAGGAGGCGGAGGTTGCAGTGAATCGAGATTTTGCCACTGCACTCCAGCCTGGACAACAGAGCAAGACTCTGTCTCAAAAAAAAAAAAAAAAAAAAGTAGCCAAGTCAGCTTTGCTACTCTCCACCACTCCTGCATCCTTATATTCCCTTCCAATCACCAAAAATATATGATGCAAGTTTGTCGCATTCAAAGAATCCTGAGTCTTCCACAGAGAAAATATATTCTTCCTCTTTTTCCTTTCCTCCTGACAAGCCAAATGGGGAAAAGCTCCAGAGGAATCAGTAGAAGAGATTAGGGAAACATGAAAGAAGGTGACATTGGCAACTCACTTCCTGGATGAGCTTCTTTTCACACAATAGACTTGATGTTCTGCCCTCTGGGCAGAACTAACAGGGGACATGCTAGAACTAGAGGGAACTGATGAGGTAGACAGATAAAAGGAGTCAAACACTGGGATATCCATTATGTATTGAGGATGAAAGTCAAGTTGACATGGAAGAAATTAGAGCATTTTATCACCTGACTTCCCCTCCTCCAGCACGCGTGGCCCAAGAGAGCGCTAGTGGTATTCCTGCCACTCAGAGGCACAAAGAGTTCAGATTAGCTAGAGAAGCTATGAAAGGCAGGAGAGAACTATCATAAAACTGATTAAGTAAAACGTCTCTGCCCACTTTGCTCTAAACACTAATCCTAGTCTTCAAAACCCTTGGGCAAATGGACCCAGTCGAGGAAGAGAAGGGGGATATGGAAGAGCTGACCATGCCCACACTCCCTTTCAGATTCCTTCTGAACCAGGTCACAACCATGGGGAAAGGGGAGGATCTGAGCAATAACGTGAATAAGAGCTTGAGGTTTTAAACTGGAGTAGAGTGCACTGAAATTTGAAACCTAAAACTGGTCAGAGAATCATGGAATTTACCCAAGAAATCTTTAAAGGACAGTGAAGAGAGGTTTAACTGCAGATGTTTGAAGGTAATGATGAGAGAAAAATAAAATTATGTATTGTTTATACGCTTCCAGTTTAATAGTGAT
Source organism: Mandrillus leucophaeus (assembly GCF_000951045.1). Taxonomy (NCBI): domain Eukaryota; kingdom Metazoa; phylum Chordata; class Mammalia; order Primates; family Cercopithecidae; genus Mandrillus; species Mandrillus leucophaeus. Next base: position 1,036,140 of record NW_012110563.1, on the reverse strand, counting down.
CCATAATTTGTTACAGATACAATGACATAATTTTCTTTAATTCTCCATATCAAAAAAATACACAAGCATTACCTTAACATCTTACATTATAATGATAGAATGATAAACACACTGGTGTCCTGGCTTTCTTGATTAAATATGGAAAGACTTTTTTCTTAAAAGATCAATTTGAGACTACCTTGAGATACTTATAAGCTTGTCTAGAAATTATCACCTTTTCAGATGGGGTTGGTATAAAGAGCACACTTTCTGCATTTGAGAAGATGACATTTTTCAACTTTGTTGGTAAAATGTGCATGGGCCCTCGTGCTTCCAATTTACTTAATCCTATGAAGTAGTTATAATCCCCATTTTACACTTGAGGAAATTAAGGCAGAAAGAGGTTATGTAACCTGTCCTGTCCAATGTCACAGAGATATGAAGTGTTGGAATCCAGAGTTTACATAGGAATTGTCTTTAGAGCTGGCACTGTGTATAACTAGGCTCATAGCCTAGCAAAGCAATGTAGTTATTCCTGAGGATTTGCTGAATTGAATTGAATTTATTACTACAGTTTATCTGTAGTCATGATCATCATCAACTTTGATACCCAAACTAGCTCTCGGTATTTTACAAAATACTGCAAGATAAATTATTCTTCTCCAGGAGTAGTAGTTAGTGAATCATACTGTTAAATTGCCTAATTTTCCAATTGTCAGTTGTTAAAATTGCCTAATACATTATCGTGGTGGTATTCTGTTTCCCTTGAAGAAGTAAACAAACAAAACTTTTACCTTAGCTATTACAGGCTAAGGCTTCTTTCCAAGCAAAGCTATGGCATGGGTGATGTTAAAATCTTTTTAAGCATTTAAAACGAAAATTGCTTTATCCATGACAATTATATTGTGTTAGAAAAACTTAACTACAGAATAAGGTCCTTGCCCTCTCACTTTGACGTCTGTGGTAACACTGAAGTCAATTATTTGTGTTAATCAGCATTTAAAAATTAAGGATCATATTTTAGCAGAAATTCAGCTTGCAATATAATAAGAAATGAGATTATTAATTTTTATTTGTGGTTTAATATTTACTCAGTGCAAAATATCTATAAAAATTATTTGAGGAAAAAGAGATTAAACACACATACACATACATATGTGTAAATAATATATTTTCCAGTTAGAAAGTAGTTCATGCTGGCTGGGTGCAATGGTTCACACTTGTAATCCCAGCATTTTGAGAGGCCGAGGCAGGTGGATCACGAGGTCAGGAGTTCAAGACCAGCCTGGCCAAGATGGTGAAACCCCTTCTCTACTAAAAATACAAAAACTAGCCAGCTGTGGTGGCGGGCACCTGTAATCCCAGCTACTAGGGAGGCTGAGGCAGAGAATTGCTTGAACCCGGGAGGTGGAGGCTGCAGTGAGCTGAGATCACACCACTTCACTCCCACCTGGGTGACAGAGCGAGACTTCATCTCAAAAAAAAAAAAAAAAAAGAAAAAAAGAAAGTAGTTCATGCTTATATCAGAAAATTCAGAAGACATGCAGAGAAATAAAGCCAATCATCCATAATTTTACTCCCTAATAATAATTACTATTACAAATTTGAGGTATATTTGTGATATGGTTTGGCTGTGTCTCCACCCACATCTCATCTTGAATTGTAGCTCTCATAATTCCCACATGTTGTGGGAGGGACCCAGTGACAGATAATTGAGTCATGGGGGCAGTTTCCCCCATACTGTTTTCATGGTAGTAAATAAGTCTCATGAGATCCAGTGGTTTTATAAGGGGTTTCCCTTTCTACTTGGCTCTTATTCTCTCTTGCCTGCTGCCATGCAAGATGCACCTTTTGCCTTCCGCTGTGATTGTGAGGTCTCCCTGGCCACATGGAACTATGAGTCCACTAAACGTCTTTTTAATTTTTTTTTTAATTACAGTCTTGGGTATGTCTTTATCAGCAGCATGATATTGACTAATCATTGACATGATATTGACATGATATCATTGACATGATATTGACAAGCAGCAAATAGACTAATACAGTAAATTGGTAACAGCAGAGTGGGGCACTGCTGTAAAGATACCTGAAAATATGGAAGCGACTTTTGAACTGGGTAACAGGCAGCAGTTGGAACAGTTTGGAGTGCTCAGAAGAAGACAGGAAAATGTGGAAAAGTCTGGAACTTCCTGGAGACTTGTTGAATGGCTTTGTCCAAAATGCTGATAATGCCAAGGACAATGAAACCCAGGTTGAGTTAGTCTCAGATGGAGAATAAGGAACTTGGTGAGAACTAGAATAAAGGTGACTCTTGCCACATTTTAGCAAAGAGACTGGCAGCATTTTGCCACTGTCCTAGAGATTTGTGGAACTTTGAACTTGAGGGAGATGATTTAGAGTATCTGGCAGAAGAAATTTCTAAGCAGCAAAGCATTCAAGAGGTGACTTGGGTGCTGTTAAAAGCATGCAGTTTTAAAAGGGAAACAGAACATTAAAGTTCAGAAAATTTGCAGCCTGATGATGTCATAGAAAAGAAAAGCTCATTTTCTGAGGAGAAATTCAAGCCACCTGTAGAAATTTACATAAGTAACAAGGAGCTAAATGTTAATCACCGAGATGATGGGTAAAATGTCTCCAGGGCATGTCAGAGACCTTTGTGACACCCCCTCCCATCACAGGCTCAGAGGCCTGGAAGGAAAAAATGGTTTCATGCTACGGGCCCAGGGCTCTCTGCTCTGTGCAGTCTCGGGACATGGTGCCCTGCATCCGAGTTGCTCTAGCCATGGCTAAAAGGGGCCAAGGTACTGGGCAGTGACTACAAAGGGTGCAAGACCCAAGCCTTGGTAGCTTCCACACGGTGTTGAGCCTGCAGGTGCACAGAAGTCAAGAATTGAGGTTTGGGAACCTACACCTAGATTTCAGAGGATATATGGAAATGCCTGGATGAATAGGCAGAAGTTTTCTACCAGGTCTGGACCTTCATGGAGAATCTCTGCCAGGGCAGTGCGAAAGGGAAATGTGGGGTTGAAGTCCCCACACAGAGTCCCCAGTGAGGCACTGCCTAGTGGAACTGTGAGAGGAGGGCCACAGTTCTCCAGACCCCAGAAAGGTAGATCCACCCACAGCTTGAACTGTGTGCCTGGAAAAGCTATAGACACTTAACACTAGCCTGTAAAAGCAGCCAGGAGGGGGGCTGTACCCTACAAAGCCACAGGGGCAGAACTGCCCGAGACCATGGGAACCCACCTTTTGCATCAGCATGACCTGGATGTGAGACGTGGAGTCAAAGGAGCTCATTTTGGAGCTTTAAGCTTTGATGCCTTACTGGATTTTATAGACTTGCATGGGGCCTTAGCCCCTCTGTTTTGGCCAATTTCTCCCATTTGGAATGTATGTATTTTTCCAATGCCTGTTCCCTCATTTTATCTAGGAAGTAATAACTTGATTTTGATTTTACAGGTTCATAGGCAGAAGGGACTTTTTTTTGTCTCAGATGAGACTTTGGAGTGTGGGTTTTTCAGTTAATGCTGGAATGATTTAAGACTTCAGAGGACTGCTGGGAAGACATGATTGGTTTTGAAATGTGAGGACATGAGATTTGGGAAGGGCCAGGAGTGGAATGATATGTTTTGGCTGTGTCCCCACCCAAATCTCATCTTGAATTGTAGCTCCTATATTTCCCCACATGTTGTGGGAGGCACCAGGTGGGAGACAACTGAATGATGGGGGTGGTTTCCTCCATACTGTTCTCATGGTAGTGAATAAGTCTCATAAGATCTGATGGTTTTATAAGTGGTTTCCCTTTTTGCTTGACTGTCATTCTCTCTTGCCTACTGCCATGTAAGATGTACCTTTCACCTTCCACCATGATTGTGAGGGCTCCCCAGCCACGTGGAACTGTGATTCCATTATACCTCTTTTTCTTAATAAATTATCCAGTCTCAGGTGTGTCTTTATCAGCAGTGTGAAAACGGATTAATGCAATGTGTAAAGATGTTTTGTTTTATGTTGGTGTGTGTGTCTCTATAATTCTGCTCATAAAATATAGGAAAAATATAGCATTCACTATTTTTTAAATGTTTATGTTTCCCACCCCCACAATTCATATATTGAAATCCCGACCCTCACGATGATGGTGTTTGTAGGTGAGGTCTTTGGGAGATGATTAGGTAATGAGGGTGGTGGAGCCATCATGAATGTGATTAGTGCCCTTTTAAAAGAGCCCCCCCCACAAGGGAGCTTGTTTACCGCTTTCACATGAGAACACAGTGAAAAGACAGTTGTCATTAAACCAGTAAGTGAATCCTCACCAGACGTGAAATTTACTGGCATCTTGATCTTGGACTTCCAAACCTCCATAACTGTAAAAAATAAAATTTTGTTGTTTATAAACTGCTATAGTTATTTGTTATAGCAGTCTACACAGACTAAGACAGCATTCAATAACTATATGTTCTAAAGAATTTTTTCACTTATTAGTGTATTATTAAGGTTTTTCTATGTCCGTATATATAGATTTCTATAATATAGATTTGTTGGTTGTACAGTAATCTAATAACATCATAATTGTGTATTAAAGTAACAGTCATAAACCTGTGGATATTTTGACCCATCGAAAAATTATTTTCTTATATCTTCAGCTTTCTACAATTGAATACTCTGTCAAGTAGATATTTTAACTTATATGGAGTGTGATAAATTGAACAAAAAGTATCTTTTTACTAGTGCATGTATTTGAGATCTTAGAAGCAAATAAGCCAATATACCTTCACTTTAAAATTGTATACATATCTGTGGCTACAAAATAAACAAAATCATTGTTAGCTCCACTATGTTCACCAAAGCTTTGGTCAATATGCAGAGCTATGCACAGTTGACTCAGGTTATCGAGTAACATTCTGAAACAGAATTCAGAAAGATAATCTGCTCACTGAAAACTGATGCAGGTAAAAATTCTGTGCCTAAATCTAAAGAGATCATGGACTATAGTAATATGTGTTAAGGGAAGAGATTCTCAGAAGTCATTAGAAACATTTATTTTGAAATGGGTAAAAGAATGTGAAAGTAGACCTATCCCTGAAGATCTCTAAGAAAAAGCTTACACTTTTCTTACGGATTATTAATTATAAAATCATATTTTATTTATGTATTAATGAGTTTTAAAGAAAACATCATTGGAGAATCTCAAGCAAAAAAGGGACGTATAGCTACTTTATTAGTGCTAATTTCTATAAATATTTTAAATTAGAGTAAACATTAAATTAGACAATATTGAAGAATGGGATGAATCTACATCTACAGAGGGTGAAGAATGCAATCAAGGAGATAAATAACATGAAAATTTAAACAGAGAAAACTGACCACATAACAGATAATGGAAATATATAACATGGAAGAATGAGACATGCAACAAGTGTAGGCCAGTGACTGGGTAAGGGCATGGTTACCATTTACATTAGATGGTTAGGGAGAATCTGGTTTAGTAACTATTCTAGACTATTTTCTCCTACTCATTCTCCTCTTTCTCCTTCTCATTTTTTAAAAAAAATTTATTTACTTTTTTTTGAGACATTGCCTCATTCTGTCGCCTAGGCTAGAGTGCAGGGCGTGATCTCCGCTCACTGCAAGCTCCGCCTCCTGGGTTTATGCCTTTCTCCTGCCTCAGCCTCCCAAGTAGCTGGGACTAGAGGCGTCTGCCACCAAACCCGGCTAATTTTTTGTATTTTTTTAGTAGAGATGGGGTTTCACCATGTTAGCCAGGTCAATCTCCTGACCTTGTGATCTGCCTGTCTCAGCCTCCCAAAGTGCTGGTATTACAGGCGTGAGTCAACGCGCCTGGCCTCCTTCTCATCTTCTTAAAAGAAAACATAAGCTGAGGTGAATTTGTTGGGCCTCTGTACTCCTATCATGTGCCACAGTTTGATAAGTGGGCAACACATATATGTGATGAACTAAACAGAGTTCTCATTCTGACACATAGTCAAGTCTGCAAAATTACCAACAAACCTGCTACAGACTGAATGTTTGTGTCCAGCCCCCCAAAATTTATATGTTTAAATTCTAGCTCCCAATGTGATAGTATTAGGAGGCAGGGCCTTTGATAGGTGATGAGTTTGTGAGGTCTCCGAGAAGTCAAAGACTCTTGGAAGGTCCAGCCAAGATTAGGGCTCTGGCAGACTTAGTGTCTGGTGAGGATTCACTTCCTGGTTCACAAGTGGCACCTTCCGGTTATATCCTCCCTTGGTGGAAGGAACCTCTTTTATAGGTTATCAGTCATCTTTTATTAGGACATAATCCTATTTATGAAGCCTCTGACTTCATGAACTACTCGCCTCCTAAATATCCAACTTCTAAAACATCACATTGGTGATTAGGTTTTAACATATGAAATTGGGAAGGTGGGGACACAAACTTTCAGACCATAGCAGCTCCCTGGCCCTTTCTGCCATGTGAGGAAACAACTGCATGGCCATCGATGAACCAGGAAGCAGTCTGTCATTAGACACTGAATTTGCTGGTGCCTTGAGCTTGGACTTCTCAACTCCAGAACTGTGAGAAATACATTACTGTTGTTTATAAGCAAACCAGTCTACAGTATTCTGTAATAGCAACCCAATAGTACTAAGAAAAAAACCAGTCTCTCTTTTATCCATCCTTTTCAGAAACAATGTAATGAATAGCAATTCATAGAATCAAAGTAAAATTTGAAAATAATATAAATGCCTTGATTCAAAATAAAGTTTTGTCATATGAGGAACATGTGATGTTATTGTAAGTGTTGTTTTAAATTTAGTTAAAAATTTCAACTGGACAACTGTTATGGGTTGAATTGTGTTCTTTCCCAAACCCCAAATGTAACAGTCCTAACTTTAGGTAACTGTTGACTATGACTTTGTTTGGAAATGGAGTCTTGGTAGATGTCATCGAGTTATGATGAGCTCATTAAGGTGGTTCTAATAATAATTCAGTATGACTGGTGTTCTTGTAAGAATAAGAGAGCAGAAACAAAGCAGAAAATATCCTGTAAAGATGGAGACAGAAAATGAAGATCTGCTCCCACAAACAAAGATATTTCTGGGACTCGGGAGGGAGAGAAGCAAGAAAGGAAGACGTCAGTGGGAGCATGGCCCTGCCAACACCTTAATTTTGGACTTCTAGCCTCTAGGGCTGTGAAAAAATACATTTCTGTTATTTTAAGTCACTGAGTTTATTACAGTAACCTCAGGAAACTAACTCCCAACCTTCCAGCTTGGGAGTGCAATTCTTTCCTGTGTTGAATAAGAGCCACACTCCCTCCTTGCCTCAGACCAATAATCCCCTATGTCAAAGGTTTTCTTCAACAGTCTTTCATATTTATAGAATTTTTCTATATAGCTGGGAGGCGAGTGATGAAGCTCGACAGATTCCAGAATAATTTCTGCTATCTTTTTTAAGTCCTATAAGGAGGAGCCTAAAGATAATCGTTAGCACATAATTACCTGCTATTCTCAGTATTATGGTTTTAGCCAAAGCTATGAGTCAGGAGGGAAATTCTCATTCAACATTCTGTTAAACATACATATATTCATGTAAGTCAAAATTTATGCTGAGATATTCATGGAAAATGTGAGAAGGGCTTAGGTAAAAGATAACTTGTAATTGTTTGATTTATGCAAATTAATGGAAAAAACCCTCTGTCTTTGTCATTAGAATGAAACTCTTTTAAAATATTGTAATGCAAAGTGCTAGGGCCAAGAAAACTGCCATAGTTATCATTATAACTAGGGCAACATTTTGTATCTAGCGTAAAGAACAGTAGACCAAATAAATAGCCCAGAAATATGAATTCTCATCTGTAGCCCAATATTAACTACCTCAAAATTTCCTTCCCATGAAGCATTCTTTGGATCTCTTATTGACATAAATCTGGTAACCGTAGCACTTGCTCTTCTACTGTGGCACTTCCCATAGCATAGTGTGCTTTATGTACATGTCTGTCTTTTCACTAAATTGTATGCTTCTTGAGGGGACTGCTATGTCTAATTTATTTCATAATTTATTTACTGAGACACTTATAACATCTTAGACACTTTAAAGTAGCTTAATGGATAAAAATAACCAATCTTTTTCTCTTTCCAGCTAACTACTTTCATTTTAAAACTGAAGATATTGAAATAAAGAATTTATAAATCCCCCAAAACACCCAAATTAGATATTTTAATGGCTATTATGGTTCAAGATTAAATGGTCTTTATGTACTTGCATTTGTAATTGAGTTTATAGCGTTTACTTCTCTTTATGTTAAGGCGTGATAAAAACTTTCAAAAACAATGCTAAGATATTAAAAAATAATTTAAAAGTAATCATCTTGGAATGACCCAGTCTCCATTTTGGAATTTTTCTAACATAAATAAGTCATGCATATTTGATTTTGTGTTTTTCATTGTAAACATAAATTTTTGAGATGCCATTTTAAAAATATCCCTTGAACACCAGATCAAATTAACTGCATTAAACTGTTTGTAATTTGAAAATGATAGCAAGATCATATATTTTGGCTGAGTATATTTTTAAGAGGTCAGAATTCTTGTTATGACTTTCAAAGGCAAAACTATCAAGATAAAAGTTATCTGGAGGCATTGTTTTATGCAATATGTTGCGGTTGTTTTGTTTTTAATATTACATTTTTTTGTATGCTTATTAGCAACCCAAAGGGTCTCTTAATTTTTCATTTTATCTTATGGATTTTGAAAGTTAATTTTCTTTAATCTAACCAGGGAAGACCTGCAAGAGGTGGAGTTTAAAATAGGAAAAATATTTTTTTAATTTTTAATTTTAAAATGACATAATAATTATATATACATATATATTTAGGATACAGTGTGATGTTTTGATACACAGATACTTTGTATAATGAGCAAATCAGTGTAAGTAGTATTTTCATAAATTTTCCTCATTTATCTTTTTTTGTGATGACAATATAAATATTTCTCCCTTCTAGCTTTTTGAAATATTCATTATTGTTAACTATAGTCATTCAACTGTGCATTAGTGCACTGAAACGTATTACTCCTGTCTAACTGTAACTTTGTACCAATTGTTCACCCCTTCTCCCTCCTTCCACAGCCTCTAATAATCACTATTCTACTCTACTTCTATAAGCTGAACTTTCAAAAATTCCATGTATGAGTCATATCATGTGGAATTTGTCTTTCTGTGCCTGGCTTATTGCATTTAACACAATGTCTTCCAGGTCCATCCATGTTGTCACAAATGACAGAATTTCATTCTTTTCTTATGGCTAAATAGCATTTCATTATGTGTATATGTATCATATCCATTCATCCTTTGATGGACACTTAGGTTGATTCCATATCTTAGCTACTGTGAACAGTGCTGCAGTAAATGTGGGAGTGGAGATATCACTTCAAATTAAGGATTTCCTTTGCTTTGGATATATACCAAGTAGTGGGATTGCTAGATCATCTGGTAGTTTTATTTTTAATTTTTTGAGGAAACTCCAAACATTTTTTTATAATGGCTGTAGTAATTTACATTTCCATCAACAGTAAGTGTTCCTCTTTCTCCCCGTCCTCACCAACACTTGTTATCTTTGTCTTTTTGATAACACTCATTCAAAATAGAGAGTGGTTATATCTCATTGTGGTTCTGATTTGCATTTCCCTGATGATTAATGATTTTCAGCATTTTTTTCATATATCTGATAGCCATTTTTGTGTCTTCTTTTTTTTTGTTTGTTTTTGTTTTTGTTTTTTATTATGCTTTAAGTTCTAGGGTACATGTGCACAATGTGCAGGTTTGTTACATATGTATACATGTGCCATGTTGGTGTGCTGCACCCATTAACTCATCATTTACATTAGGTATATCTCCTAATGCTATCCCCCTCCCTTCCCCGCTACCCACAATAGGCTACGGTGTGTGATGTTCCCCTTCCTGTGTCCAAGTGATCTCATTGTTCAATTCCCACCTATGAGTGAGAACATGCAGTATTTGGTTTTCTGTTCTTGCGATAGTTTGCTGAGAATGATGGTTTCCAGCTGCATCCATGTCCCTACAAAGGACATGAACTCATCTTTTTTTATGGCTGCATAGTATTCCATGGTGTATATGTGCCACATTTTCTTAATCCAGTCTGTCACTGATGGTCATTTGGGTTGATTCCAAGCAACAGAACAAAGTTGGATGGAGAATGACTTTGACGAGTTGAGAGAAGAAGGCTTCAGTTGATCAAACTTCTCAGAGCTAAAGGAGGAACAACATAATCCAGCACAAAGAAAGTAAAAACCTTGAAAAAAGAATGGAATAATGGAATACTAGAATAACCAATGGAGAGAAGTCCATAAACAAACTGATAGCGATGAAAACCATGATACGAGAACTACATGACAAATGCACAAGCTTCAGTAACCGACTCAATCAACTGGAAGAAAGAGTATCAGTGACTGAAGATAAAATGAATGAAATGAAGTGAGAAGAGAAGTTTAGAGAAAAAGGTGTAAAAAGAAATGAACAAAGTCTACAAGAAATATGGGATTATAGGAAAAGACCAAATCTACATCTGATTGATGTGCCTGAAAGTGACAGGGAGAATGGAACCAAGTTGGAAAACACTCTTCAGGATATCATCCAGGAGAACTTCCCCAACCTAGCACGGCAGGCCAACATTCAAATTCAGTAAATACACAGAATGCCACAAAGATACTACTCGAGAAGAGCAACTCCAAGACACATAATTGTCAAATTCACCAAAGTTGAAGTGAAGGAAAAACTGTTAAGGGCAGCCAGAGAGAAAGGTCAAGTTTCCCCCACAAAGGGAAGCCCATCAGACTAACAGCAGATCTCTCAGCAGAAACTCTACAAGCCAGAAGACAGTGGGGGCCAATATTCAACATTCTTAAAGAAAAGAATTTTCAACCCAGAATTTCATATCCAGCCAAGCTTAGTTTCATAAGTGAAGGTGAAATAAAATCCTTTACAGACAAGCAAATGCTTGGAGATTTTGTCACCACCAGGCCTACCCTACAAGAGATCCTGAAGGAAGCACTAAACATGGAAAGGAACAACCAGTACCAGCCATTGCAAAAACATGCCAAAATGT
>NW_012110563.1:1023551-1025010 GCF_000951045.1 Mandrillus leucophaeus | reverse complement strand
AGGAAGAAACTGCATCAACTAATGTGCAAAATAACCAGTTAATATCACAATGACAGGATCAAGTTCACACATAACAATATTAACCTTAAATATAAATGGACTAAATGGTCCAATTAAAAGACACAGACTGGCAAATTGGAAAAAGAGTCAAGACCCATCAGTGTGCTGTATTCAGGAGACCTATCTCACATGCAGAGACACACATAGGCTCAAAATAAAGGGATGGAGGAAGATCTAGCAAGCAAATGGAAAACAAAAAAAGGCAGGGGTTACAATTCTAGTCTCTGATAAAACAGACTTTAAACCAACAAAGATCAAAAGAGACAAAGAAGGCCATTAAATAACAGTAAAAGGATCAACTCAAAAAGAAGAGCTAACTATCCTAAATCTATATGCACCCAATACAGGAGAACCCAGATTCATAAAGCAAGTCCTTAGGGACTTACAAAGAGACTTAGTCTCCCATACAATAATAATGGAAGACTTTAACACCCACTGTCAACATTAGACAGATCAACGAGACAGAAAGTTAACAAGGATATCCATGAATTGAACTCAACTCTGCACCAAGTGGACCTAATAGACATCTACAGAACTCTCCACCACAAATCAACAGAATATACATTCTTCTCAGCACCACATCACACTTAATCCAAAATGGACGACATAGTTGGAAGTAAAGCACTCCTCAGCAAATGTAAAAGAACAGAAATTATAACAAACTGTCTCTCAAACCACAGTGCAATCAAACTAGAACTCAGGACTAAGAAACTCACTCAAAACTGCTCAACTACATGGAAACTGAACGACCTGCTCCTGAGTGGCTACTGGGTACATAACAAAATGAAGGCAGAAAGAAAGATGTTCTTTGAAACCAACAAGAACAAATATACAACATACTAGAATCTCTCGGACACATTTGAAGCAGTGTGTAGAGGGAAATTTATAGCACTAAATGCCCACAAGAGAAAGCAGGAGAGATCTAAAATTGACACCCTAACATTACAATTAAAAGAACTGGAGAAGCAAGAGCAAACATTCAAAAGCTAGCAGAAGACAAGAAATAACTAAGATCAGAGTAGAACTGAAGGAGATAGAGACACAAAAAACCCTTCAAAAAAATCAATGGATCCAGGAGCTGTTTTTTTGAAAAGATCAACAAAATTGATAGACCACTAGCAAGACTAATAAAGAAGAAAAGAGAGAAGAATCAAATAGACCCAATAAAAAAAAGATAAAGGGGATATCACCACTGAACCCACAGAAATACAAACTACCATCAGAGAATACTGTAAACACCTCTATGCAAATAAACTAGAAAACCTAGAAGAAATGGATAAATTCCTGGACACATACACTCTCCCAAGACTAAACCAGGAAGAAGTTGAATCCCTGAATAGACCAATAGTAGGCTCTGAAATTGAGGCAATAATTAATAGCCTACCAACCAAAAAAAGTC
>NW_012110563.1:994086-1021326 GCF_000951045.1 Mandrillus leucophaeus | reverse complement strand
TCATCCCTGGGATGCAAGGCTGGTTCAACATATGCAAATCAATAAGTATAATCCAGCATATAAACAGAACCAAAGACAAAAACCACATGATTATCTCAATGGATGCAGAAAAGGCCTTTGACAAAATTCAACAGCCCTTCATGCTAAAATCTCTCAATAAATTCGGTATTGACGAAACATATCTCAAAATAATAAGAGCTATTTATGACAAACCCACACCCAATATCATACTGAATGGGCAAAAACTGGAAGCATTCCCTTTGAAAACGGGCACAAAACAGGGATGCCCTCTTTCACCACTCCTATTCAACATAGTGTTGGAAGTTCTGGCTAGGGCAATCAGTCAAGAGAAAGAAAAAAGCGTATTCAATTAGGAAAAGAAGTCAAATTGTCCTGGGACTCTGAAACTCCGTGAGGAGCTTGCTAATTTCTCTCCCACAGTGGATCCTGAGGAGGCCCAGTCTCAGCTCCAGCCCCTCTAAAATTCTGTACTAATTTGGGAACAATTGGTATTAGTTCTTTACATGTTCGGTAGAATTCAACAGTGAATTCATCAGATCCTTCACTTTTTTTTTTTTTTTTTTTGATGAAAGAGTTTTTATTATTACATCAATCTCAGTATTCATTATTGGTCTGTTTAAATTTTATATTTGTTAATGATTTAATCTTAGTAATTTGTATGTGTCCAAAAATTTATCTATTTCTTCTATTTTGCAATTTGTTGACATGTCTTCATTTATAGTTTTATAATGATGTTTTGTATTTCTGTTGTATCACTTGTAATGTTTCCGTTTTTATCTCTGATTTTGTGTATTTCAGTAAACTCTTTTCTTCCTTAAGCTAATATAGCTAAAGGTTTGTTGATTATATCTTTCAAAAAAAAAAAACCCTCTATTTTAGTGATATTTTGTATTTTATTTTAGTTTCTATTTTGCTTACTGTTGCTCCAATTTCTTCCTTCCTACTAATTTTGGTTTTAGTTTTTTTCTTGTTTTTCTAGTTCCTTGAGGAGCAATGTTGTTCATTTGAGAACTTTCTATTGCTTTAATCCCGGTGTTTATCACTATAAACTTCTTTCTTAAAACTGCTTTTGCAATATCCCATAGTTTTTGGTATGTTTTTTCCATTTTTATTTCTCTCAAAAATGTTTTTCTTTTCTTTTCTTTTTTTTTTTTTTTTTGAGATGGAATCTCACTCTATCACTCAGGCTGGAACGTAGTGACACTGTGTCAGCTCACTGCAACCTCTGTCTCCTGGGTTCTAGCTATTCTCCTGCCTCAAGCTCCAAGGAACTGGGATTACCAGTGCTCACCACCACGCCCGGCTTATTCTTTTTTTTTTTTTTTAGTAGAGATATGGTTTCACCATGTTGGCCAGGCTGGTCTCGAAATACTGACCTCAGGTGATACGCCCACCTCAGCCTCTCAAAGTGCTGGGATTACAGATGTGAGCCATCGCACTCAGCCTCTTTTCAATTTTTTTGATAAGCCCTTTGTTGTTTAATTTCCTTGTATTTGTACAGTTTTTAATATTTCCCTAGTTACTTATTTCTAGTTTTATTCCATTGTGGTAAAAAAAATACTTGATGTAATTTTGATTTTAACAAAATTTGTTAAGACTTGTTTTGTTGCTAAATATATGATTATACTGAAAAATGTTAAACATGCTTTTGAGAAAAATGTGTGCCCTGTGGCACTTATATGTAGTGCTCTGTAAATGTATCTTAGGTCCATGTGGTCTACAGTGTGGCTAAACTCTGATGTTTCTTTGGTGATTTTCTGTCTAGATGATCTGTCCATTGCTGAAAGTGGGGTGTTGAAATCCCTTATTACTATTGTATTGCAGGCGATCTCTCCCTTTACATCTATTTATATTTGCTTTATAAATTTAGGAACTCTTACATTGAATGATACATATTATAATTGTTATAGCTTCTTGCTGTATTGATCCCTTTATCATTATATTATGACTGCCTTTGTTGCTTTTTATAGTTGTTAGTTTAAGATCTATTTGTTTTCTTAATCAGTATAGCTACTCCTGCTCATTTTCAGTTTCTATTTGCATAGAATAGCCTTTTCCATCCATTCACTTTCAGTTTATGTGTATTCTTCCAGGTGTAGTGAATCTCTTGAAAGCAGCATATGGTTGGGCCTTATTTTATTATCCATTAAGCCACTCTGTCTTTTACTTAGAGAAGTTAATTCATTTACATTCAAAGTAATTATTGATAGATAAGGACTTACTACTGCTATTTTGTTATTTTTTTCTGGTAGTTTGTAGTTTCATACTTCCTTTCTTCTCTTATAGTCTTCCTTTGTGGTTAAGTGATTTCTTCTTGTACATTTTGATATCTTGCTTTTTATTTTTGGTTTCTCTATTTTAGGTTTTTGCTTTGTGGTTGTCATGAGGTTTACAAAAACATTCTATAGCTATAACAAGTTATTTTAAACTGATACTAACTTAATTTTGATTGCAAAGAAAAGAAAGAAACAAAAAACCTGTACACTTCAACACTTCAGTCTCCCTCCACACTTTCCACTCTTTGAATTTTTGATGTCATAATTCACGTGTGTGTGTGTGTGTGTGTGTGTGTGTGTGCCTGCCTGTTTGAGACAGAGTCTCACACTATCCTCCATGCTGGAATGCATTGGTGCAATCTCGACTCACTGTAACCTCCACCTCCCAGGCTTAAGCAATCCTCCTACCTCATCCACAGATGCACACCACCACACCCAGGTATTTTGTGTGTGTGTGTGTGTGTGTGTTTTGATAGAGATAGGGCTTCACTATGTTGCCCAGGCTGGTCTCAGACTCCTGAACTCCAACATTTCACCAGCCTCAACCTCCCAAAGTGCTAGGATTACAGGCATGAACCACTGTGCCCAACCCACAATTCCCCTTTTTAAAGTACTGCCTACCTCTCAATAAATTATTATTTTAAATAGTTTCATCTTTTAATCTTTGTATTAAAAATATAAGTGGTTTAAAAACCACAATTCCAGTATTAGAGTAACAATCATGTTAGTATACCTTTTTATCAGATTGAAGAACTCTCTTTAGCATTTTTGACAGTTTGACTCTGGTAGTGATGAAATCCCTCAGTTTGTGTTTGTCTAGGAAAGTCTTTATCTCTCTTTCATTCTGAAGAATAGCTTTGCTGTGTACAGAATTCTTGGTTAGTAGCTTTTCTTCTTTTTTCTTTTTACTTTCAGTACTCTGAATTTATCACCCCACTCCCTCCTGGACTATAAGATTTCTACTGACAGTCTGATGCTAGATATATCAGGTCTCCCTTATATGTTATTTGCTTTTTTCTCTCACTACTCTCAGAATCTTCCATTTGTCTTAGACTTTTGGGGTTTGATTACAGTATGTCTTGGAGTATTTTTATTTGGGTTAAATCTGATTGGTAAATTTTGATCTTCTTATATCTGGATAGAGGCTTGGAAATTTTCCTGTTATTATTTGCTTGAATAATTATTTCTGTTACTATTTTTACATTTTTCTCAATTCCCTCTTTAACTTCGGTAACCCAAATATTTGCTCTTTTGATGTTATCCCACAAATCCCATTAGCTTTCTTCATTCCTTTGTATTCCTTTTTTCTTTTTATCTCCTTTGACTGTGTATTTTTAAGTAGCCTATCTTTGGGTTCACTTATTTTTCTTCTGTTTGATCAGTTCTGTTGCTGATACTCTCTATTGCATTTTTCAATTCCTTTATTGTATATTTTACCTCTAGGTTTTCTGTTTAATTATTATTATTATTTCAGTCTCTGCTAAATTTCTCTGATAAATTTCTGAATTGTTACTCTGTGTTTTATTGAAATTTGCTGGGTTTCCTTAAAATAGCTATTTAGAATCTTTTTTTGTCTAAGAAATCACACATCATCATCACTTTAGGATCAGTCTCTGGCACCTCATTTTGTCAATTTAGAATGCTCTAGCTGCT
Organism: Mandrillus leucophaeus; assembly: GCF_000951045.1. Classification (NCBI taxonomy): domain Eukaryota; kingdom Metazoa; phylum Chordata; class Mammalia; order Primates; family Cercopithecidae; genus Mandrillus; species Mandrillus leucophaeus. Next base: position 1,017,376 of record NW_012110563.1, on the reverse strand, counting down.
TGTGAATATGTGACTATTTCTGTGATTGAGGGCTAGGTATATATTCATCCTTTACAGTATAGATTTGTTTCTCCCTGTCATTTTTCAGTGGGTCTTCTAGAAATTCTAAGCAGACTGACTCTTGTACTTCATGAGCCTGTGAGCACTGCAGCCATCTCAGCATTAGAGGGCACTATAAGCCCAAGCTTAATCAGTTTTGTGAGTGCTCTGAAGTTGACAAGGTTTTCTGCTTGAATGGACCTAGAGAAGACCCAAGGAGGATACTAGGGCTGTGTTGTAAAGCTGGCCAGGGACATGAGCCCAGAAGTCAGTCCTGTTGGCTCAGATGGGTATACCCTCCAGCAGGTCCTTGCACAGGCAGGATAAGTCCTTGACTGCAACAAGAGGCGCCAGAGTTTAGACTCGGCTCCCTTAGTATCTGCTGTGGGATGCTGGTGAGCCCATTCCATTGGCTCACATGGGCACACATCTCCCAGAAGGTCTTTGCACAAGTGGCATAATTCCTTGACTGCTACAGGACGGCCCAGACTGAGACTTGGCCCCCTTAAGATCTACTGTGGGATGGAGGTGAGAGAGCCATATAGTTGACTCAGATGTATATCTCCCAGCAGGTCTCTGCACTGATGGGATAGTTCCCTGACTTAAGCATGAGGAGCTGAAGCTGAGACTGGGCCCCCTCAACATCTGCTCTGGGACAGTGGTTGGCAAGCTTTTCATGAAGGCTCAGACTTCCAGGCATTGAGATATGGGCAAGTCTCCATCTGTGTCCTTGTGTAAATAACTCTGAGCTGGGACCTCAGCTGAGGGGCCTGGAAGAGTGCCACAGGGCAACTTTCAGGTTCATTGCCATGAACAATGTCAGCAGGCAGATTAGCCTCTTCATGGAGGCACTAGTGTGTTCTAGTCCTCCTGGACCCCTTGGCAGATGGTTTTGTTTGCAGGCTCAAGGTTAACTGGGGCTGTAGCCAAGCTCTTTGGGGAATAGGACCATTCCTGGGTTTGCACCTGGGAGCACAACTGGCAGATCAGCCACCTGGGTGCCAGTGCCAGTCTGTACTTCGAAACAACCTTCCTGGCTCTTGGGCTTCGTTGGGGTTTCACAACCTTCTACCTGAATCCTGAGGCTCCTGCAGAGGGTCTTTTGTTTATATAAGGGTGTAGAATTCTTGTTGTTGTAGGGGGATATAAGTGGGTTACCTCCTATTCTGCTATCTTGCTAATGTCACTGGGAAAAATGTTCTTATAAATTGGAGAGTAATATCTTTATTCTTGCATAAAACACCATTGGCTTTTAAGAGGATTTAAAATAGCGATACTTCTAGCTTTTAATGACATTTCATAAAAATGAAGATGATGATAATGACAATGATGACTATGATGAGAAGGAGAATGTAGGTTGCAAAACTTCAAAACACATCTTCAAAGGAACTTGAGGCTATAACAGTATATTATTTGGAAACATACCAAGAAAAGAGCAAATAAACCCAAAACAGGGACAGCTGTTTTTCATAGGCATGTTGGTTTTTATAGTAACACAAAATTAAAGAGAATATCATGTGTAAGTACTTCATAAACACCAAAGTAATTTACAAGGGTAAAATATTATTTTCATTTTTGTTATTAGTATCATTATTATATTTGTTGGAGCAATGAATATTCATATCATCATTTGTCATTATATTTTTGTGTATATGTGTGCATGGTGAATATGATGATGGCAAGCACCTTGCTCAAGGCCAAGATAAGGGAAAAGGATATCAAGAACAAAGCCAGAATTAATTTATCATTCTCATATCTGGGCTTTAAGTCTATGACATGTAGCTTTATCGTCACATGGCTCCAAAATGACTTTGATGTTTCCATTTTCTTATTGTAAACCATCATAAAGTAAAAGCTTATCTGAAATTGCAATTGTTTTGGAAAAATAGGGTTTTGTTTGCAAAAGACTTGTTTTTTTTGTTTGTTTGTTTTGTTTTGTGTGTGTGTGTGTGTGCGCGCGTGCATGCATTCACTTAGCTGAAAGAGAAAAAAACGAGAACAGTTTATTTTGCCTTAAAAGATCCTTGGTAATCCACAACATTTCTTGATGATTCATTTTCTATTTTCTAGTCTCCTTCAGGTAAAACTCAGAATATTACGGAATGAACTTTCCCACTGAAAAGCTGCCAGGATAATAAATCTTACCAGAGGAATTTATTGAAGTGCTTATTCCACAACCTGCACACCTGTGTTCTCATGAAGGCTTGTGAAGTATGGCACATTCTCAGATGGTGTGCATTTACACAGACCATATATCAGTGGCAATTTTATGATTCAATGTGTCATTAGGATACCTCCACTGTGCAATTGGTAGCTACTAGTCATGTGTGGTTATTTAAATTTAAATTAGTTAAAATTTTATAAAATAAAAATTCAGATTTTCAATCACAGTAACTACATTTCAACTGCTCAGTAGCCATCAACAAATACAGAACACTTCCATCATCGCATAAAGTGCTATTGAACAATGCTAGTATAGACACTTGCTATGCATAATATGGTCCAAAAACAAGACCAGGAGCAGTAACAGCAGCAGCAACAATACACAGGATCTCACTAGGAAAGCAGAATCTCAGGCACTACCACATACCCACTGAGTTAGAGTCTGCATTTCAGTAAGGCTTTTATGTGCTCATGGGTGCGTTAAATTTGAGAAGAACTATAGGTAGTCAAATTAGATAATTTAGTGTGTTTTAGAACAGAAATATCAATTTTAATGTGTGGATCATTGGATATTTTATAATTTTGGTCTGAAATAGTTCAATTAACTTCATAACTTTGGCAGTCCTGTGGCATATGCAAAAAAATCTACTGGCCGGGCACAGTGGCTCACTCCTGTAATCCCAGTACTTTGGGAAGCTGAGGCGGATGTATCACGAGGTCAGGAGATTGAGACCATCCTGGCTAACATGGGGAAAGCCCATATCTCTACTAAAAAAATATAAAAAAATTACCCGGGCATGGTGGCGGGCACCTGTAGTCCCAGCTGCTTGGGAGGCTGAGGCAGGAGAATGGTGTGAACCTGGGAGGTGAAGCCTGCAGTGAGCCGAGATCGCACCACTGCACTCCAGCCTGGGTAACAGGGTGAGACTCCAAAACAATAAAAAACAAACAAACAAAGAAACTACTGGCCGGGCATGGTGGCTCACGCTTGTAATCCCAGTGCTGTGGGAGGCCGAGGCGGGTGGATCACTTGAGGTCAGCAGTTCAAGACCAGCCTCAACCTTTAGTAGAACCTAGTGGAACCTCATCTCTACTAAAAATACAAAAATTAGCTGGGTGTGGTGGCAGGCGCCTGTAGTCCCAGCAATTCAGGGGGCTGAGGCATGAGAATCACTTGAACCCGGGAGGCAAAGTTTGCAGTGAGCTGAGATTGCGCCACTGCACTCCAGCCTGGGCAACAGAGGAAGAATCCATCTCAAAAAAAAACCCAAAAAAGAACAAACAAACAAAACTACTAAAATATTTGCTTATATCTCTGGAATTTTCACTATTTTTTTCCACCTAAAATATTGTCATTCAGAAGGGAATCACTTTAATATCCACAAAGGAGAATTAGCACGTTGTAATTTCACCCATAATAATATCTATTTAAACATGCATTTAATCCTACTAGTTTACAATTAATTCAATTTTTCCTTTATATTCTGCATTCCACATAAAGTGATAATAGGAAAACATAAAATTCCAGTAACTTCATTATTATTTGTGTGTGTGTAGGTGTGAGATTTTCATTTTTAAAATTTTTTCTTTTTTTCTTGTCATGTTATTTCATCTTGGTTTCATTTTTATTCTTCAGGATTACAATAATCTCCCTTGTTTGCAGAAGTAGTTATAACTCACTACAGTTCTTTCCCATGAAAAGATTTTCCTATCCTCAGTCAGGTTTCTCATGCTGTGCAAAGAAATAACTGTGCTATCTCTGCTCTTGAGGAATTTCACTCAATCTTTGAGAGTTAGAAAACTCTCTTCCTTAACCATATATTAACTATTTGCTCACATGCACAGTCAGTGACACATTTACACAAAACACATGTGCATACACACACTGTATTTACATTCATCTACTTTGCAATGCTTTTAACGTGCTTCATTGGATATTTCATAACACCTAGGTGTGATGGTTAATATTAATATTAAGACAATATTAACTTGATTGAAGGATGCCTAGATAGCTGGTAAAGTATTGTTGCTGAGTGTGTCTGCGAGGGTGTTGCCAGAGAAGATTAACATTTGCACCTGTGGACTGGGGAAAAAAGACCCATCCTCAATGTGCGTGAGCACCATCCGATTGCCTGCTAGCAGGGCTAGAACAAAGCAGGCAGAAGAAGAGAAGGTGGGGCTGGGCGCGGTGGTTCACGCCTGTAATCCCAACACTTTGGGAGGCCTAAGCGGGCAAATCACGAGGTCAGAAGATCCAGACCATCCTGGCTAACACGGTGAAACCCTGTCTCTACTAAAAATACAAAAAAAATTAGCCGGGCGTGGTGGCGGGCGCCTGTAGTCCCAGCTGAGGCAGGAGAATGGCGTGAACCCGGGAGGCGGAGCTTGCAGTGAGCCGAAATCGCGCCACTGCACTCGAGCCTGGGCGACAGAGCGAGACTCTGCCTCAAAAACAACAAAAACAAAACAAAACAACAAAAAGAAACAGAAGGGAAGGTGGGATAAGCTGGCTTGCTGAGTGTTTGGGTTTTCCTCTTTCTCTCCTGCTGGAGGCTTCCACAGGTTCCTTCTGCCCTGGGACATCAGTCTCGTTTGAAGACAGCCTACTGAGGGATTTTGCCTTGTGATCCCAAGAGCCAATTGTCCTTAGTAAACTCCCTTTCATGTATACATATATCCTATTAGTTCTGCCCTCTGGAGAACCCTAACTAATATACTAGGCCAAAATAAAAAACAATGTGCCTCAACTTTAGAGTTCAAATAGAGCATTGCTAATAGAATCCATCAAAACTCCAAACTTTGGTCCTATGGCAGGAAAAAAATAAATTACTAGAAAGGTGGTCACAGTTTTCCTTCCTCCATCACCTATATACATACACAACAACAACAACCACCACCAAAAAAAAAAAAAAAAAAACCCATTATTTACAATTGAATTGCCTCCTCTTCCCCACACACTGAGGCAAGTTGATTTTTTTAATGCTTCAATGTATAGGAAGAAAGATGAACTAAAGAGTGAGGAGACATTGTATTAGGTTTTGGAGTGCAATTGACCAAACTGTCTAAATTGCAATTTACACTCAAAATAGCCTAGTAAGGGCCTGAAGAGAGAAAATAAAATTTGGCTGTCTGAATTGTGGGTGTTTCCCAAGCAACTGCTGATTAGAGATAATGAGGTAGTGGGGAAAGCAGCTCTGGAACATGTTAGTATGGGGTTTAAGTTGAATGTGGAGGACTCTAAAAGATAAACTCTTTTTTTCAACTTACTTTTGGTGCCAAAATGTACTTCCTAAATTTGACTCCATAAAGAGAATGAGCAATATGGAACCCTAGACCATTAACATTATATACATATGTCTTGTTCTATTCAAGCTGGTATAACAAAATGCCATAAACTAGGTAACTTATAGCTTATATGACAGAAATTTATTCTTCACAGTTCTAAAGGCAAAGAAGTCCAATATCGAGACACCAGCAGATCTGATGTCTGGTGAGGACCCATTTTCTGGTTCATAGATGGTGCCTTCTGGCTGTGTCCTCACATGGCCTCTCTCAGGCCTCTTTTGTCAGAGCACTAAGCCCATTCACGAGGCTCCACACTCATGACCTAATCACCTCCCAAAGACCTCATCTCCTAATATTGTTCCCTTAGGGGTTCGAATTTTAACATGTAAATTGGTGGGGCGGGGGGGAGGGGGATGGAGACATAAATATTCAGTTTATTGCAACATGTGTTTAAAATGTGAAATTATTATTGCATGATAGGCTACATATCACCTTGGTATTAATTCAGCTAGGCTTAATTATCTAGGATTTTAAGTTGATTTTATGAAAATTAACTATGAAGTGCTGTATAGTGAGCCTATCAGGGTAATTAGCATGTATTTCATCTCAAACACATATCATTTCTTTGAATTGGAAATGTTCAATATTCTCCCTCTAGCTATTAGAAGCTATGTAATATATTATTGCTAACTATAGTTGTCTTACCTACTAAGTTTTGAATATCCTTACTGTAAAAATATTAATCACAACATCTGACCAATCAACATTGATTAACTGTGGTTAGTCCTTGATCCATGAAGATCATGAATGACTTTTATTATTCTATTTTCTATGGCTTCAAAGTTATGTTTATGTTGAAGTATATATGGCATTTGTAGTAGGATTATAAACTATCATTAGGAAATGGGATTTCTGTTTTCCTCAGTGATTATTTTCAAATAAGTTTTATGTAAAAATAAAACAACTGTTCTAGATGTATTTTACAATTAATATATATTTATTTTATAATATGGCAAAGTGATTAAACATCATACCAGTTTACTTTTGTCATTATTTCTATAATTTTACTTTCGTATCAGTATTTTTATGCTCAAATGTCCTATTTTGGAGGAAATCCCCATAGATACAGTTACTATACATCAGTCCTTGGGAAAGTTTGCTCTTCCAATCAAATATCTAACTAGAGAAAATGTCTCCTTGTCCCCTGTAATATTTCTACTGTGCCTTGTCTTCCAGCTGTCAATTCTCCACCCATAATTTATTTTGACTCATTGAACAAAGTAACTGAAAATTTGAGGCAAAAACTTCTGGTTGTTTGACTAATCAGTACTCTGGGAACTGATTAAAAAGCTTATATGTTCATTAAAGTCACTGTGAAGTTTACTGAGGACCTTTTATATTGATAGTAGAATTATTCAGCAACAGAAGATGAGGTTATTTGATAAATTAGACTGCCCATTGTGCTTAAGGAATGTTTTCCAGAAAATATAAAACTTGCAGAAAAGTGGGGTCCCAGTTAGTCACCCCTCAGTATCAGTCATCATCCATTTCCCCCCTCCCTCTCATAGATGCCACACAGAGACCTCTTAAGTTATTCCGTTACTCCTCCCCCACAGCAGACAAAATCTTGGATGTGCTGTTTGAGAGCCATTAAAATCAGTGGGACTGTGGGTTGAAGGCAAAGGGCAAGATGAAGCCTTGTGATGCTTTGGCTCTCTCCAGAAACCTGAAATATTCTTGATGCCCAAGGCATTTTGTTGCTGCCATAATGCACAGTTTCTTCTACACAACGTCAACAATAGCTTTATTATTAGAAACCTTTGAATTAATTAAGATTCCTTTGGCTGAATGTGCTACTACACCATGGAAATGAGGAGTAAACAAAAGCAGGCCGACTCTGTCACATCACTCTTTTCTTATCCACCAAGCCTCAACAGAATGAAATGCAGAGGCTTACAAAATGGCTCACTAAGTGATTTTGTAAAAAGATATTCACTCCCTCTTAAATTGCAGAACACACTGCTAGGAAGCCCTTTCTAAATTGTTTAACTTCACAGTAGCTTTCACTTTAAAAAATGTTTGCTGTAAATGTAAATGTACAAATTTGAGGGGAAGGGTGAAATTTTCACACAAAGTTTTCCCAGCAAATGGCAGGAGACAGAAAACATTAATCTTTTTAAATGACTTCATGTTTATACTTATCCCCCGTAATTATGTTACATTCTGTAAAAAGCTGTGTGAGAAAAACAAAAAAACAAACAAAAAAAAACAGATTAACATTCAAGCTGAAGGTACAATGACCTAAATGAACAGAAGTTTTTTCAGTGTTTAGTTCTAAAAGAAATTTGTGACAGTGGACAGAAGCTTGTCACTTTGGTTCAGCTAAAAATAACAGATGAAGCTTTCATTTTTAACTGTCATGTTGAGTATGGAAATATTAAGAAGTATTTTACTACCTAAGATTAAAGAGCTGCTAAGTCCTGTCAATTCTAATAATAAAAATTATAACCCTTAAGTTTGACTTGGCAATGTCTGTCACAGACCTTGCCTCCTCACTTCCAGTATTTCTACCAAATCCAAGCCTTCACAAACCATGCAATCTAAGGAAAGCTGGTGAGCCTCTCTGAGACAGTTTTTTCCTCTGAAACAGGGAAAGCATTGCCAGCCCTGTATAGTTTGCTTATGCCCTTTGTATTTCTGCATGTCAAGTACTATTCTGTGTACTTTATAAATATCAACTCAGGCATCCTCATAGTAACTGTATGCAGTAGATACTATTGTTACATCAGCATTTTGCAGATGAGAAAACTGAGTCACAAAAAGTTAACAAACTTGCTCAATGTCACTCAGTTCATGATGTGGTGCAACCAGGAGTAAAAGCTGGTTAGTCTATCTCCAGAATCTATCTTTTAACCACCACAATATTTGGTGTGGATTTTATAGTATGTAAAGCATTCAACATAGTGTGCACTCGGGATTTAATAGCCACCTTTACTATAATTTATAGCTATTTCCAACCAATTAAAGCACAAATTCTTTCCATTTATGTGTGGTCTAATCAAGATGAATAGAATCTAACACTTGGTTTGGGGATCCTTATTATCTCTTTGTTGCTGCTTACTGAAGAAGAAATAAATCTTTTTGCTAAAGATTCTTTTTTTAAAAAGCTATAGAAACCATTGAGATTTGGTGTACCATTGAGATATGGACATTTATGTGGATAGAAACCTGTGTTTTGGAAAACTGAAGAGTCATTTTACGTTGTGCACTGATGAAAAGACAGCAGTTCAATAACGTTAACTCTAGAAACTAGAGGGGGAAAATCGTCTTATCAAAATGACTTCCCAGCCCCTCCATGTGGTTTTTAGAATCAGTCACCTTAAAACTGATTCTAAAAATGTATGCGTGTCGGTGTGTGTGCATATGCATGTATGTATACCTATTTTATAGGTATACAGAATTTTATAAATAAAGGGAAGTAATATCCAATGTCTGCCCACTCTCCTCACCCTCAGAATTCTCCCTTCCGTGTCCTCCAAGCAGAAACGTCTCAGAAACTTCCTTGAGACACATGTGGCTAATGAAGAATGGGTTCTTAATAATTCCCTTTGGGACCATGATGAACTTTAGGTGGCTCCCATTTGGTGCTTTTTCTACAGGTAAAGTATTCGGATTAAACTCCATCTCAAAGTACTAAGTAAATAAGAGATTATACACACTGTCTGTCTCAAACCATGATAGGATATCAGTTCTCTTTTGGTTTTTCCCCATCTTTTTTCAATACACAAGAAAAGGAAAAGCACCATACTGGCCCTGGATGGTTATATAGGAAATAGGAACATACTTTCCACAGACTCACCCTTTTTCCCTAAGACATTTAGAAAAAAATAAATAATATTAACTTAATTGCTTCATTGTATTTTTAAAAAACCCAAAATTTATGTAACATTCAAGGATTAAAATTATTTTGTGGCTGGATCTCATTAACACAAATTTATTTCTTATCTGTGGTGCATTTTAAATCATAACTCATTTCTCATAGGAACCTACATAGTATGACTTGATTTTTCTCACCATGGCAAATGTAATAATAACAATACTATTTGAAAAATCTTCTCTGCACAAACTGACACCAGTTTATTTTACTTCCCGCTCATTGTTAAATATTTGCAAATAGAACTTCAAGAAATTTCCCTTGAAACTATGAAGTAGCTAAATGATCTGAGGTAAGTTGTAGAATTTGCTTCAATATTTTATGATTATACTTCATAGCACTGTCCACTTTGGAAACAAAGTACTCAGTAATATTTTCCAATTAAAATTGAAGAAAGATGTTTAATACAAGTTAACTTAAAAGAAAAACTTTTATACTTACAGAAGAATTCTGTCACAGTTCTGCTCACCATTCTTTTTTGAAAGGCAGTAAGATTCAATATGTGCTTTCTTTATAGTAAGCAAAAGTGAGAGATGAATAAATGGAAGAGTAGCATTGTCAATATGGAAAATTCCATGAGAATTCAAAGTGGCCACAAAGCTTAATCACATCCTGCACATTTAAGTCTTTCTGTTTTACAAGAGCAACTAAAACCTAGTAAGACAGCAAAATATAAAGTCAACACAATGTTACAATTTCCATAATTTAGCAGGTGTTTGATTTAATATGTTGTAAAATCTCTGTCATAATGAAAAATGATGGCAGACATTTTAATTTTTTGGCATTGCATAATCTGAAACAGGAAAGTTAGTGGGACTGAAGACAGATGGATATAATGATATAAAGGAAAGGACAGTGAGAGAGGAGGGAAGAAAAAACTAAAAATAATAAACATAATAAATATAGAAGCAGTTCAAAGAAAGGTGTTGCAGGACAGCAATCAAATCTTCAACAGTAGAGAAGGATTAAGTTGAAGACTGAAGAGCTCTGAAGTCGGTAAGGAGGAGTGGGGACAGCATATGACTGAGTCATGAATAGTCCTAAAGCTTTGTGGCACTGTTCAATGTAGTTAAGTCTTGAATTCTAGGTTTACCTTGATTATCTTGGATCTGCCTTTATTGTTTGTTAGCCGCCATCCTTGGGTAAATTACTTAATCATTCTGTGCCTCAGTTTCCTCAGTTGTGCCCCAGCTTCCTCGTATGCTTAAATGAGGATAGCAATTGTACTGACTTTGTTGTTTTGAGCAGTACCACTCACTCTTACACTTGTGTAAAGGGGCTCCTGCTCTTTGCCCTGCATGGTAGTGGGCCTTGCATACTACAAACACAAACAAACTGAATTTATTAAAGTACATCTAGGCACATCAGCACTAGCACAGCGCCCTTCAGTATAGATATCTGGTTTCCTGACAACTTTCAAGCCTGAAGGAAATGCTTTTCAAAATCTCTACATCCTTCAGAAAAAAAGAAAACTGTGTCCAATCAGCCTTTGAAGGTTGTTTCTTTGCCCACTAGTTTGAAGTGTTGGGAAGATGGTGTTGGCAGCTCTTGTAAAATCCTTCCTCTCGATATATTTCTATAAACTTCGTTGCTTTCAAGAATGATTTCTTCTTATGATTTTTCCCAACAATAGATCATGCTGTGTTTAAAAAATGATCTAGAACATTTATGTATAGAGTGTAAACTAGGGAAAACTGCACCAAGAAAACTGCACCAAGAAAACTTCTCACTGGCTTTGATCTATTGGTGCTTTCAGTTAAAGTGATTTTTCTTGTATTTACATAAAAACTTAATAGACTATAACAAATAACATTGTGCATATGACTCTAAACTGAGTTTAAAATAGAAGGGTGAGTGTGTGTGTGCATGTGAGTAATGATCATTTTGTCCTTGAATAATGATTCTTCATGTTTTAAATCTGTGAAATAGAGTGCTCTTTGGTATAAAAAAGGAAGTTAGTCCACTCAATGCAAAAACATAAGGCTTTTATTCCTCTCATCCCAACAGATGCACCATATAATGTTACTTAAACAGTGAATTAATTCTAGGTCAAATATTAAAGGGCAATTTGAAGCAAATTGTCACTTGATTTCTGTCTGCTCAGGTATCATCCTTTTCTTCTGACAATAAAAATGTTGTAGTTTAAAGAAATCATAGAGCAGATTAAAAACTTCAACCAGTGAATCAAAAATATACTTTGCAGAAAGCCAAGTTACAAACCTCTAGAGCTGTGTTTCCAATATTTTACTTTATGAAAAAGAGGGACGTGATCAAAAATCAAAAGGAACTGGTATGATATTTTGTAATCCTACTTAAAGTTATGTCATAGACCTTGAACCTATCCATTCCTCTCCCCATAATGTCTAAAGTCATGACTATACCAATATGATTAAAATCATTTCAATATCATTGATTGACGTTCCCAGGAAATAAATGGTTAAAAAGGAGAGAGAAGCATTTGTTGCCCAAAGGGATATATTTCATTTATCAGAATGTTTTCTATCTTGAATACCTCATTAAGTAATATTGCTTTAAGATTTTTTCTATGGTTAATTATTCTCAGCATTGCCAATGAAGTTGTCAGTCACAAGCCATTTATTATACATATTCTCTTTGTCTCCCTCCCTCTCTGTCTCTCTCTTGCTTTATATATATATATATATATATACACACACACACACATATATGGGCACACTTACACATCACACACACACACATATATATGGTATATACTCTACATACATATATCTCTCAAGTCCAAAAGTGCTTCCAAAGAGAAAATGTCAAGCCTGAGACAGGTCTTGGAGTGAAAAAAACATGAGTTCAAAGCGTGCTCTGCCTCTTTTTAGCTTGCTTGGACACATTATCTTACCTTGCAAAACATGTATCTTCTTAATTATGAAATCTTCTTAACTATAAAATAGGACGGATAATAATACCTTCTGAAAATATCCTCAAGGATAATAAGATAATGTATATAAATGCTTATCTTAGTTTCTGGCACAAAGGCACACACACAGTAGATATGATTGTTATGCTATTATGAGTATAAATATGTTAATGGAAGTTATCAGCATTTGCTTTCTAGTAACCATCAGTTCTGATCATTGATTGTGATATGATTGACTTTACGTCATAGAGAGAGTTGGGAAAATCGATGTTATGAAAGGTACCTGAACATGACAACCTACGTTGGGGAGGCAGTGTGTCCAAGGAATGGACAGAAGTTTGGACATCAAACAGTAGGAAACATGAAACCCACTACAGCTTAAAACTTTACCCATGGGAATGCTTCTACACATCTTAACCAGGCTGCCTCATGTGTCCTAAATAGGAACCTCTCAGAAAATTTGTTGTACTTCATCAAAATGTTATGTATTAAGAAGGACTTCCCCTTATTATTTTCTCCCAACTTGAAGACCTCAACATAAGTGCCATTAGATCTCAAGAACTTTATTGTACTTACAACTTTCATAATGGTCACAATCAATTCCAAAGTTAATGCGAAGGCTAAGTTACTAAACCTTGGAAGGTACTATGGGCTTTGTTTGCTAATTTAGCTTTTGCAAGTGAAATTCAAAGTATCTTAAAATACTTAGACTAACAGGATAAGCAACAAAAATAGTTATTATATGTTTGATTATTTTAAACTTGGATGAATGAAATTCAAAGTAGTTCTTTAAAATTTCACGATTACATCGTGACAAGAACTGTGAAGGAGCTGGGATTTAATTTATACTGCTTACAAGCTAATCCATTAGCATGTGACCACTTTTTAGATGCTGGTAGATAACACAAGATTCCCGAGTCAGGAACAAAGGGCTTTATTACTCCTGGCACAACACGAAGCACGAGCAGCAGATATATTTGTCAGTTTTCCTTGTTGCAGAGTCCCCCAGGACTAGACAGTGGGCCCGGATGGATGCTATGCATAAACACAACAGACTGCTGTTATAGCTGAGGGGCAATCATCTTGGGGATTCCATTGCTTTTACTGAGAGCAGTAAGCAAACCTGCAAGTATCCAAAGCAGGTGGGGTGTTACAACTTCTCAAGGTTATGAGCTGCATGAACAACTTCGAAAAATGGCCCTGCAAAAAGAGCAGTCAAGGTCTTGTTGTCTTGGTATACCTGGCAAGCCTTAGAAAAATACCACAACATGCCTGGGAGCAGTGGCTCATGCCTGTAATCCCAGCACTTTGGGAGGCTGAGGCAGGCAGATCACCTGATGTCAGGAGTTCGAGACCAGTCTGATCAACATGGGGAAAACCTGTCTCTAAAAAATACAAAATTAGCCGGGTGTGGTGGTGCATGCCTGTAATCCCAGCTACTTAGAAGACTGAGGCAGGAGAATCGCTTGAACCCAGGAGGGGGAGGTTGCAGTGAGCCGAGATCACGCCATTGTACTCCAGCCTGGGCAACAAGAGTGAAACTGTCTCAAAAAAAAAAAAAAAAGAAAGAAAGAAAAAGAAAAATACTACCACATGTATTTCTTTTGTTGTTATGTTCTAGATAATTGCTCTCCAGAGTAAAACAACCAAAAATATGTATTATATTTAATTTACTGCTACTTTTCAATTAAATTACTTAGAAACCATATGTAAGGTGGTTCCAATGGTCCCGACCTCCTACCTACTCTTATCTACTTTTCTTCAGTGTAGTTGGGACCTGTGACTTACATTTATTTATTTATTTATTTATTTTGAGCAGGAGTCACACTCTGCTGCCCAGGCTGGAGTGCAGTGGCCCGATCTCAGCTCACTGCAAGTTCCGCCTTCCGGGTTCACGACATTCTCCTACCTCAGCCTCCTGAGTAGCTGGGACTACAGGTGTCCGCCACCTCACCTGACTAATTTTTTGTATTTTTAGTGGAGACAGGGTTTCACCGTGTTGGCCAGGATGGTCTCGATCTCCTGACCTCATGATCCGCCCGCCTCAGCCTCCCAAAGTGCTGGGATTACAGGTGTGAGCCACCGCGCCCGGCCGATTTACTTTTAACTAGTAGAACATGGTAAACATAATGAGATGTCACTTCTGTGATTGTGTCATGCTGTAAGACTTGTTGGCAGAGTCACTCTAGAGCCTCTTTGCTGGCTTGATGAAGTAAGCACACATACTGGGGAAGCCCATCTGACAGGGAACTCCAGATAGCTTCTAGGACCTGAGGGCAGTCTCTGTCTGGCAGCCAGTTAAATGCCAGATTTTCAATCCTACAGTTACAAAGAGATGACTTTTGCCAACAACCTAAGTGAACTTGGAAGCGAAATCTTTTTCAGGTCTCATGAAAATGTTATCTGGCCAAAATCATTACCGAAATCTTGTGGGACCCTAAACTGAAGACACTACCAAACCGTGCTCATACTCTTAATCTACAAAAACTGCGAGATAATACGTGTGTTTTTCGACACGAAATGTGTAGTTTTTTATTATACAGCAACTCCTAACTAATACACTCCAGTAATTCAACCTCTATCAGTGTTATTATAATCAAAATATCACTCTTGATGTTGAATACATCTAGACATTCATTTTTATATACTTTTATTTTAAAATTAGTATTATCTAGGTTTAATTTGTATAAAGATTGTAAGCTGAATCACTAAACCATGATTTTTAACTTGTTAATAAAACTGTGCTGCAGTGAGTACAAAGTGATGGAATAGTAAAAGCTCTGAGCTATTACTGATGAGGGAACACCTTAATGTTTAACACAGGTAGTGTCATGGTACTGGGCAATGTGAGAACTTGCCATCAGTTCAGACACCAATTAGAAAGAGAATATTTTGACCAAAGGGAAATTACTGTCACTTTCTCTATTATTTTGGTGGGGAAACAAGTATAAGTGGCAGCCAACACTTAGGGAGCTTATTGAGAAAAGTAAATCTCCCCAGAAATAAATTTATAAAGACTAATGACTTTTTAGAAATAGTAATGAGTTTCAACTGAGTAAGAATCCGTCAAAGACAGACGGTATCAGTGGGTATGGGACAAAAAGTAGATCAGCAGAATATGGGGAAGAAAGAATACTTATCAAACCGGAACACACTGGAACCGTAAGCACGCTGACCAGGAATTGATATGCTTCTTATTAAGTAGAAGCCAAAAATTAATATCAAAATATATTTGTGTAATATCAAGGCTTACTGATTATGATTATGTGTAAGCTAACATTTACTAAACTGTGCCCTGTATATTTTTATGGTGTAGGTTTCTCTGTTCTCAACAAATCATTTTATCATTTTAATAATATCCCAAGTTAAAGCACAGTGATGGGTGCTGCTATACATAGACCCTTGGTCAATGTAGTACTTATATGACTATTATAATTCAGGCCATGTTGCCAAATAATAGACTATTTTAAAGTGACTGGCAGTTTTAAGCAGTCTTTGTTAATTTTCTGGTGACAACCTTGGAATATATTATTATTATATATTTTGCAGGTAGAAAAATTGAGTTGCATAGCATAAATATCACAGTTAATATCATGAAGAATTTATGAAAACAATTTATTGATCACAAAGTATCTATGTATTATTTATTATGAGTACAAAGCAAAATATGTATATTTATGGAAGTTGTGGTTGTGTTTAGATTCTAAAAATATCAGTCACTCAGAGTTTGCTTTTCAACCTAAGTTTTTCAGTAGATATTTCTAAGTCTGAAAGGCTATGATTGAGGTCAAATCAGATATGCTGAAACATTTGGGAACACTATACAAACATTGGGGTATAAACTATTTCTCCCCTGGCAAAAAAAACTCTTCACTGATTGCTCATTAGTCAATCTTGGGAGACATAATTTCAGTTTACGCATCTCTATGAATATTTTCTGAAGCACAAATTTCAAATGTCCTACTTGCATTTTATACATAGCTGCCAAAACATTATAGTTCTTTGTTGTGCTTACATTGACAACCCTGGGCCTGGAGGAAATAAGTGGTTGCTTGTTTTCATTCTTTGAGACTCTAAAGAAACAGCATGTTGGACCGTTTCACTTTTTACTGTCAGGCTTCAGTGTTCGCTGCCCTTTCTGAAATGCAATAATTAGATGGCTGGGTCATATGGTACATCTAGTTCTAGATCCTTGAGGAATTGCCATTCCATTACTGGGTATATACTCAAAGGATTATAAATCATGCTGCTATAAAGACACATGCACACGTATGTTTATTGTGGCACTATTCACAATAGCAGACTTGGAATCAACCCAAATGTCCATCAGTGACAGACTGGATTAAGAAAATGTGGCACATATACACCATGGAATACTATGCAGCCATAAAAAAGGATGAGTTTGTGTCCTTTATAGGGACATGGATGCAGCTGGAAACCATCATTCTTAGCAAACTATCACAAGAACAGAAAACCAAACACCGCATGTTCTCACTCATGGGAACTGAACAATGAGATCACTTGGACTCGGGAAGGGGAACATCATACACCGGGGCCAATCACGGGGAGAGGGGAGGAGGGAAGGATTGCATTGGGAGTTATATGTGATGTAAATGACCAGTTGATGGGTGCTGACGAGTTGATGGGTGCAGCACACCAACATGGCACAAGTATACATATGTAACAAACCTGCACGTTATGCACATGTACCCTAGAACTTAAAGTATAATAATAATAATAAATAAATTAATTAAAAAAACAAAAATAAATAAATAAATAAATAAATAAATGCAATAATTAGGCAAGGAACTATTTCACTCCCTTAATCTTGTAGGAATTTGCAAAGATTCTGAGATTCGATTCATGTAAGCATTGAGAATGAAGAGCACTGGCCTAAATTTTATTGGTATCTCCAAATCAAAGTGAGGCAAGCAGAATATTGCCAAGACCTTCTTTCCAGTTTTTCACCTGTCTTTGCCTTTTTATTTTTATATGTAAGAGCTTTATTGAGATATAATTCACATATTACACAATTCACTCAAAGTATACACTTCAGATTTTGGTATATTCACATAGCTCTGCAACCACCATCACAGTCAAATTTAGGACATTTGCACTACTCCTAAAAGAAACTCTACTCATGAGTAGTCACTCTCCATTATGCCCCCAGTCCACCCCATTGCACACTGAAGAAACCACT
Organism: Mandrillus leucophaeus; assembly: GCF_000951045.1. Taxonomy (NCBI): domain Eukaryota; kingdom Metazoa; phylum Chordata; class Mammalia; order Primates; family Cercopithecidae; genus Mandrillus; species Mandrillus leucophaeus. The sequence goes on along the minus strand of NW_012110563.1, from coordinate 999,865 downwards.
AAGCACCTTTCTGTAGTTGCCTATTCTGGATATGTCATATGAATAGAATCATATAATGTATTATCTTTGGGGACTGGCATTTACAAGTTTCATCTATTTTGTAGCATGTATCAGAACTTCATTTCTTTTACTGTCAAGTAATATTCTATTCAGTGACTATGATTACCTTTTATTTAATTGAAGTACACTTAGATTGCTTACACTTTTTGACTATTATGAAAAATTCCATTATACATGTACACATTTTTCTGTGACCATGTGTTCATTACTCTAAGAGTGAAATTGATGTGTTATAAGGTAACTCTGTTTAGTATTTTGAGGAAATGCCAGTTTTCCAAAGTGGCTGCATTTTACATCTCCACCAGCAGAGGGTTCCAGTGTTCCCACATTCTCACAACATCCTCTTCGTTATTGTCGGTCTTTTTTATTATAGGCTTCCTAGTGGATGTGAAGTGGTATCTCATTATAGTTGCGATTTACATATGCCTGATGGTTAATGGTCTTGAAAACCTCTTCCTGTGCTTGACTTTATATTTTGACTGGATGCCTATCATTCAGAAATAGCTACATATTTGGGGAGTAGATACAACGTGACTAGTAAAATGATGTCATTTTGATGTGTTGTGTCTGTGTGATGGTCGTAAGGTCCTAAGGTCCTAATCTATGCAGGATTGTTATTCTTTCAAGGATTGGTCTGATTTTAATATTAAAACAGACAAAATTATATAGTAAACTTGACTGATTGAACCCAGCTAAGTGGTAATCGTACACTGGGGAATAAAATAATATAAAGTAAAATAAACTAAAAACACCAGACATTGTCTTGAACAGTTCAATATAAAGAACATTCAGGTATTGGCTAAAGCTTATTGTTTAAATGTTAACTTTAGGAAACTTGGTGCCTTTAGTTTTTTTTTTTTTTCATTTAAAAGTGTACATCACACTATGTATATGCCAGACATAGTTGTGGCCTACTTAGAGGGCTAAATGTTAAATATCAGAATCAATAATAACCTCTCTCTGTTTCAAGATATTTATAAATCCTTTTCCCTTTTTAGGATCTTCAGGGAATTTAGACAGGAACTAAGAGTCTTGTACAAAGCATATGCACAACATTGATGGACTTAGTAGATAATGAGGTTGATGATAAATTATCACTTATTTGTTATGTCTCAGAGTGGTTAACATGTGCTAGAATGTTACTTGTTAAGAAGGTTTTCCTCCTACACTTTGGTTTTTAACACCTCTTGATGATACCTTTCATAGAAATTGATGTAAGAAAGTTGTCATCCTGTTCACTACCTCCCAACCAGCAATTACAAAGTGTTTGTAGAGCTTCAGTGAATTCTCTTCAAGCCTTTGTTAAACTGGATTTTCAGCATTTATGTAATTATAAGAGATATTTGTACAAATGAAAACTTTGCAAATGTAGTTTTAAAAAGACTTAACAGATATTTGCACAAACTTAAATTTTTACAAATGTAGCTTTAAAATGACATCACCAGTATTTCTCCTAAAGAAAGGATTAACTTTGTTGGGGAACACACCTTGAATGGCCATTTTGTGTGAATAGTAGGAACCCAGGGTGGGGTCAAAGAGGAGAGGGTACTAGGGGAAGATAGGCTAGGTTCCTCTGTACAAGAAAATGGTCTGAGATGTTTAGGCATAGATATGCCTAATATTTACATTTAAGTTTTATGGATAACTAGAAGTACAAACCATTTATTTTCTTATGAAGTCCTCATGTAATGGGGATGAAGAAAGCATATAGTATTATCACAGTACTATATAAGTAGGATTTGTTAGGCTTTAACTACACATATGCCCTTTATGATTCTAATTATTTGAAGACGTTTCTTGTGAGCTTGGAAATTCTCTTCCTTGTTTCGAAATGGAAAGTCACCGTTTTGTGCACTTGTGCTCTGAATTAATTCAATGATGCCTTTGTTTGATGGCAGAGTACCATAGATACCAGCTTGTCATTGCCTTTCCCACTCCTTTCCAGCAGTGGCTGTGACAACATGGCACAAAAGCTACTGTGCCAATTCTCCTTTGCCATGTTCCCATAAATAAAAACATGAACTTCTCTGTAAATTGTGCCATCAATGTTCACATTCTTTAAAACAGAGACAGTACTGAATAAAGCTTAAAAATTTTGCTGATTAAATTTCAGGCCCCTCTATAGGAATAAAAATATGTCCACAGGCTAAAGATTAGGAGAAACCATGCTGTATTCCAGTACTGATCAAATTTTTTTTGTATTGATCAAAATGTTTTGTCAAAGTACTTTTTACATTGGAGGGAATAGAGAGGAGGTTTTGACTCTACATTGACTCTGGGTTTAGTCTCTATTTATATTTTCAGTGTAATAACTTTATTACATGCATTTCTACCTTGGAAATCACCTCCTAAATAATCAAACTCTGAGTCACTATATCACAGCCAATAGTGTGATTATCATCATCTCTGTCATAATCCTTGTTAATTGCAGGTTTCTGAATTCCCATTCTCTTGTATATTCCTTTATGATTCAAACTTTCTATTTTTAGCCTCCAATCCATATCCTGAGTTTAAGCAATTAAATATTGTGGTATGTCAGAAGTGGAATCAAACTAAAAATGTTAATTATATTAAAGTATCACAAAATTATTTCTTTTGTGATGCAAAGGAAGTAATTGGGAGGTGAAGTGCACAGGAACTTATTAGAACTTCGCTGTTTCTGAACAAACTTTGTGAGCATAAGTTTAGAAAGGTGAAATGATTTTTGTGAGCCAGCTTGTGTGTGTGTGTTTGTTGTTGTTATTTTTTTTTTGAGGGAAGCAGAAAGAAAAAAATAATAATTTTCAAATAACTAACCTGCAGACTGCAATGGGCTTGACAGGGAATCACGCACACCAGTTCCTTTGCTACGCAGGCTGGTAGTGGTTACAGGGCCAGTTATAATGAGTTCTACATAATGAGCTCTACTAAAAACAGTGTCTTATCCTCTTCACTGTGACATAAAAATAGCACCAATATTCCCAGGTTCCCACATATACACACAGATACACACAGATACACATACATACACACATACTGTAATCTGTAATTACTCTGTGTATGAATATTTTACTTTCAGAGCTATCATAATAATAGGAAGAAGACACCAAATTAGCCAATACAGAAAGTGTTATTTTCTGGATTTTGCTTTTGTATACACGTGAAAAAAAAATTAAATCAAATACAAAAATGACTACCACAACAAAATTTCTTCCAAGTTTTCAGGTGGTTTTGTATATGCCTTGATACATGATTGTATTCTCCTGCTTTGCTCAGGTTTCCCTTTGAGGAATATGCTACTCTAAGTGTTTTCTCTTCTTTCTGAGGTAGGCTCAGACATTTTGGGACATTTTGTCTTTAATTTTTTCATTCCTTTATGGATTTATTTGACACACACATATCACTGAGCCTACAATGTATCTGGTGCTATATTAAGCTCTGGAGAAAGAGAGAGAGAAAAAATACCTAGTCTTTGTCTTCAAGGGGCTCACAATTTAGTGGAGGAAACATGCACAGATACTTGTAATTTGGATAGTAACAAGAATAATATGCATATATAGAGTATGTTATGAAATAATAAAGAAAAGTCATTTCTTGAAAAGCTGAAGAAAATCTTCCAGGAGTAGGTGACATTAGAATTTAACTTTCAAGGGTGAATATGGATTAGACGGGTAAGGAAGCGAGTCCTTGCCTAGTGAGCAATATGGGCAATGACACTGACGTGATAAACATCACAGGTGCAAAAGAAATTATAGGCAATACACTAGAGCACACAGAAGGAAGAACCATGGAGTGTGAGGAAGGAAAGCTGAAGATGTAGACTGAGCCCAGATCTGGAGAGCCTACTGCCCTATAAAGAGATTGACTTGATTCTCTAACCAAGGTAAACTGCTCATGTATTTTGTTTCTCAGTTTCCTCTCCACATAGGCTGAGTGGTTTCTCAGGTTTTTTTTTTTTTTTTCTTTTTCTTTTTAATTTATGATACAAATCACTTCTGGATCATCAAATATGCTTTAGTCCTAAATTGAAAATAATTTTTTGTTCTCAGGTTGAAGTAGATATCTTCCTTCCAACCATTAGGTATGGAAAAGTGAGTTGAGGAAATTATTTTCGTTATTATTATTTTGTATTTTCAATTGAAAAATAACAATTGTATATTTTATGGAGTACAATGTGACATTTTGATATATGTATACACTGTGAAATGATTCTATCAAGGTATTTAACATATCCATCATCTCGCATTTCTACCATTTTTTATGATGAAAACATTTAAATCTACACTTCTATCAGTTTTAAAATATGCAATACATTATTATTAACTACAGTCACTCTGCTGTGCAATAGATTTCAAACACTTCTCCTCCCACCTAATTGAAACATTTCCCACTTTGACAAACATATCTCCTTTTCAATCTCTACCACCCCCAGTCTCTGGTAATCACTATTCTACTCTCTATTTCTGAGTTCAACTTTTCAGACTCCACATATAAGTGAGGTCATGGGTATTTGTCTTTCTGTGCCTGGCTTATTTCACTTAGCATAATATCCTCTAGGTTCATGCATGTTGTCACAAATGACAGAATTTCCTTCCTAAGGCTGCGTAGTATTCCACTGGGTATAGATACCACATTTTCTTTATCCATTCATCTGTTGATGGATAGATGCTTAAGTTGATTCCACATTAGCTACTGTGAATAATGCTGCAATGAATATAGGAGTGCAAATATCTCTTCAACATTCCAATTTCAATTATTTTAGGCATATAACCAGAAGTTAGATGGTTGAATCATTTGTTAATTCTAATTTTTACTTTTTGGGAACATCTATACTGTTTTCTATAATGTATGTACTAATTTACATTCCCACCAAGAGTGTATGAATGTTCTCTTTTCTCCTTGCCCTTGCTAACACTTGCCTTTCATCTTTTTGATAACAGTCATTCTAATTGGGGTGAGATGATATCTCAATGTGATTGTGACTTGCATTTTCCTGATGATTAATTATGTTGGGCATTTTTAATAAACATATTAGCCATTTGTATGTCTTCTTTTGAGAAATGTCTATTTAGGTTAATTACCATTTTTAAATTGTGTGATTTGTTTCCTTGCTATTGAGTTGTTTCAATTACTTATGTATTTTGGATATTAACTGCTTATCAGATATATGGTTTACAGATATCTTATCCCAACCTATGGGTTGTCTCTTCATTCTGTTGATTATTTCCTTGGTTGTACAGAAGGTTTTTTAGTTTGATTCAATGCCATTTCTCTATTTTTGCTCTGTCTGTGCTTTTGAAATCATATTGAAGACATCATTGCTGAAACCAATTTTGTGGAGTTTGTCCCCAATGTTTCTAGTAATTTTACAGTTTCAGGTCTTTCATTTAAGTCTTTAATACACTTTTAGTTGATTTTGGTACATGATGTGAGACAAAGGTCTAATTTCATTTTGTTGCATGTGAACATCCAGTTTCTTCAACATCATTTATTAAAGAGACTCTTTCCCCATTGTGTGATCTTGGCACTTTTGTCAAAAATCAATTGGTCATAAATGCATGGATTTATTTCTGAGCTCTCTATCTAGGTTCATTGGTCAATGTGCTTGTTTTTTGCCAGTACCATGCTGTTTTGATCACTACAGCTTTGTAGTATATTTTGAAATCAGATAATGTAATGTTTTCAGCTTTGCTCTTCTTTTTTTTTTTTTTTTTTTGAGACGGAGTCTCGCTCTGTCACC
>NW_012110563.1:986401-986894 GCF_000951045.1 Mandrillus leucophaeus | reverse complement strand
TGGTTTAAAGTCTGTTTTATCAGAGACTAGGATTGCAATCCCTGCTTTCTTTTGTTCTCCATTTGCTTGATAGATCTTCCTCCATCCCTTTATTTTGAGCCTATGTATGTCTCTGCGTGTGAGATGGGTCTCCTGAATACAGCAAACTGATGAGTCTTGAGTCTTTATCCAGTTTGCCAGTCCGTGTCTTTCAATTGGAACATTTAGTCCACTTACATTTAAGGCTAATATTGTTATGTGTGAACTTGATCCTGCCATTATGATATTAACTGGTTATTTTGCTCTTTAGTTGATGCAGTTTCTTCCTAGCCTTGATGGTTTTTACATTTTGGCATCTTTTTGCAATGGCTGGTACTGGTTGATCCTTTCTATGTTTAGTGCTTCCTTCAGGAAGCCTTACTCTTGTAAGGCAGGCCTGGTGGTGACAAAATCTCTAAGCATTTGCTTATCTGTAAAGGATTTTATTTCTCCTTCACTTATGAAACTTAGTTTG
>NW_012110563.1:983157-986351 GCF_000951045.1 Mandrillus leucophaeus | reverse complement strand
AGTCTCGCTCTGTCACCCAGGCTGGAGTGCAGTGGCCGGATCTCAGCTCACTGCAAGCTCCGCCTCCTGGGTTTACACCATTCTCCTGCCTCAGCCTCCTGAGTAGCTGGGACTACAGGCGCCCACCACCTCGCCCGGCTAGTTTTTTGTATATTTTTTGTAGAGACGAGGTTTCACCGGGTTAGCCAGGATGGTCTCGATCTCCTGACTTCGTGATCCACCCGTCTCGGCCTCCCAAAGTGCTGGGATTACAGGCTGGAGCCACCGCGCCCGGCCTGCTCTTCTTAAGATTGCCTTGGTTACTTTGATTATTTTGTGGCTTCATACAAACTGTAGAGTTTTTTTCTATTGTGAAAAATGACATTGGGTTTTGATAGGATTGCTTTAAATCAACATGTCATTTTGGATAGTATAAACACTTTAACAATATTATTTCCATCCATGAACATATGATATCTTTTATTTGTGTATTCTTTTATTCCTTTTATCATTATAATTTTCAGTATACAGATCTTTTACTTTTTTGATTAAATTTACTCCAAAGTATTTTTTAATGATATTATAAGTAGAATTGTTTTCTTAATTTCTCTTTTAGATGATTTATTGCTGGTGTATAGTAATGTTAAAGACTTTTGTATATTGATTTTGTATCCTGCAATTTTACTGAATTTTGTTTACCATTTACAACATTTTTTGATGGAGTATTTAGAATTTTCTGTATATATATAAGATCATGTCATCAACAAACAGGCCATTTCACTTTTTCCATTTTTATTTGCATTCTATTTGGATGCCATTTTCTTCTTCTGTTTCTGCTGCTTCTGCTTCTTCTGCTTCTGCTTTTCCTCTTCTTACTTCTCCTCCTCTTTCTTATTCTTTCTTCTCCTCTGTCTCCTCCCTCTTTTCTCCTCCTTTCTCTTCCTTCTCCTTCCTCTCATTCTTCCTCCTCTTCCTTCTTCCTTCTTCGTCCTCCTCCTTCCTTCTCCTTCCTCCTTCTCCCTTCTTTCTTCTCCTTCTTCCTTCTGTTTCTTCTCCTTTTTTCTTCCTCCTCCTTTACCCCTCCCCAAGAAGTAAAGCTAAAAGGTATGCATTGTTTGGGAACTTATAAATTTTTCAGATTTGCCATGAACTGAAAATTTGTGTTTTCAAAAATTTATATATTGAAGTGTTAAGCCTCAATGTGACTGCATTTGGAGATAGGGCCTGTGAAAAGATGATAAAGGGTTAAACAAGGTCAAAATGAGAGGTGAAGCCAGCTGGGTTCCTGGGTCGAGGGGGGACTTGGAGAAATTTTCTGTCTAGGTAGGGGATTGTAAAAGCACCAATCAGCACTCTGTAAAAATGCACCAATCAGCACTCTGTAAAATGGACAAATCAGTGGGATGTGGGCGGGCCAAATAAGGGAATAAAAGCTGGCCACCCAAGCCAGCAGTGGCAACTCGCTTGGGTCCCCTTCCACGCTGTGGAAGCTTTGTTCTAATCTTGCTTTGTTTTAAATCTTGCTGCTCCTCACTCTTTGTGTCCACACTACCTTTAAGAGCTGTAACACTCACTGCGAAGGTCTGTGGCTTCATTCCTGAAGTCAGCAATACCATGAACCCACTGGAAGGAAGAAACTCCAGACACATCTGAACATCTGAAGGAACAAACTCCGGACACACCATCTTTAAGAGCTGTAACAGTCACCACGAAGGTCTGTAGCTTCATTCTTGAAGTCAGCAAGACCAAGAACCCACCAGAAGGAAACAATTCCAGACACAATAACAGCCAGACTCTAATCTAATAGAATCAATGTAGTTATAAAAAGGGTAAATGAGGACACAGCTAGAAGGCTGTCTGCAAGCCAGGAAGACAACCCTCACCATGGGTTGCACCATGATCTTGGATTTAGCAGCATTCAGAATTGTGGAAAAAAAAAAACCCTGTATGTTTCACTTTATTTGTTTGCTTTTTAATATGTTTATTTTTTATTTGTTTGTTTGCTTTTTAATGCCAATGTATGGCATTTTCTATGTCAGCTCAGGCTGACTAATACAATATTCCATTCTTTAAAAACACTAATTTTGTAAGACTAAAATAAAAATTTAAAACCCTCTGTTTCTTTCTCTTTTTTTTAATAAAGAAAAGAGGTTTAACTGGCTCACAGTTTTGCAGGTTGTACAAGAAGCATGACTGGGGGGCCTCAGGAAACATACAATCATGACGGAAGGCAAAGGGGAAGCAGGCTCTTCCAACATTGGAGATTGAAATTCGACATGAAATTTGGGTAGGAACACAAAAGCAAACCACATCACTTACTCTGTTTTTTTTTTTTTTCATTTGTCATAAACACACTTTTATTTGCTTAGAGAAAATAATGAAGGATTCTCAAGAAAACGAGCAAGTGTTTTCCCATGGGAGAAAGGGGAATGAGGCAGATTGGAGCAGAAGTAGGAAGAAGACTGTCTTCCATATACCTCTTTATATTTTTGGTTTTTGAGTGATGTAAATCTATTATTCCCCCCGCAAACATATTTTCAGTTCTTTTTTATTATTATTATTATACCTTAAGTTCTAGGGTACATGTGCATAATGTACAGGTTTGTTACATATGTATACTTGTGCCATGTTGATGTGCTGCATCCATCAACTCGTCAGCACCCATCAACTCGTCAATTACAACAGGTATAACTCCCAAGGCAATCGCTTCCCCCTCCCTCCTCCCCCCTCCCCATGATAGGCCCCGGTGTGTGATGTTCCCCTTCCCAAGTCCAAGTGATCTCATTGTTCAATTCCCACCTATGAGTGAGAACATACGGTGGTTGGTTTTCTGTTCTTGCGATAGTTTGCTGAGAATGATGGTTTCCAGCTGCATCCATGTCCCTACAAAGGACACAAACTCATCCTTTTTTATGGCTGCATAGTATTCCATAGTGTATATGTGCCACATTTTCTTAATCCAGACTGTCACTGATGGACATTTGGGTTGACTCCAAGTCTTTGCTATTGTAAATAGTGCCACAATAAACACAAGTGTGCATGTGTCTTTATAGCAGCATGATTTATAATCCTTTGGGTATATCCCCAGTAATGGGATGGCTGGGTTATATGGTACTTCTAGTTTCAGATCCTTGAGGAATCGCCATACTGTTTTCCATAATGGTTGAACTAGTTTACAATCCCACCAACAGTGTAAAAGTGTTCCTATTTCTCCA
>NW_012110563.1:959313-983107 GCF_000951045.1 Mandrillus leucophaeus | reverse complement strand
GAGTGTACCTGTCTGATTCTTGCTTTGGAAGCCTCCTCTCAGGGGTTTACTCCACCTTGTGAGTCGTGGGGTGTTGGTCTGCCCCTAGTGAGGGATGTCTCCCAGTTAGGCTACTCAGGGGTCAGGGACCTACTTGAGCAGGCAGTCTGTCCGTTCTCAGATCTCAACCTCCGTGTTGGGAGAACCACTGCTCTCTTCAAAGCTGTCAGACAGAGTCCTTTGCGTCTGCAGAGGTTTCTGCTTTGTTGTTGTTGTTGTTTAGCTGTGCCCTGTCCCCAGAGGTGGAGTCTACGGAGACAGGTAGGCCTCCTTGATCTGCTGTGAGCTCCACCCAGTTCAAGCTTCCCAGCGGCTTTGTTTACCTACTTAAGCCTCAGCAATGGCGGGTGTCCCTACCCCAGCCTGGCAGCTGCCTTGCCGTTGGATCGCAGACTGCTGTGCTAGCAATGAGGGAGGATCCTTGGGCATGGAACCCTCCCAGCCGGGTGTGGGGTATAATCTCCTGGTGTGCCCATTTGCTAAGACCCCTGGTAAAGCACAGTATTGGGGTGGGAGTTACCTGATTTTCCAGGTGTTGTGTGTCTCAGTTCCCCTGGCTAGGAGAAATGGATTCTCTTCCCCCTTGGGCTTCCCAGGTGAGGTGATGCCTCGCCCTGCTTCAGCTCTCACTGTTCAGGCTGCAGGAGCTGACCAGCACCGGTTGTCCAGCACTCCCTAGTGAGATGAACCCATTACCTCAGTTGAAAATGCAATAATCACCTGTCTTCTGTGTCCCTCGTGCTGGGAGCTGGAGACTGGAGCTGTTCCTACTCGGCCATCTTGCTCCGCCCCCAAAAACCCTCTGTTTCTTAATACTAGATATTTGATTGCCTCTAATGTATGCATTTAAGTGTCAAGATTTTAATGTAAATAAATGATTTTACAAATCTGATATTCTCACAGAACTTTCAGTTGAAAAATATTTTCATATGCAAGTCAGGCATGGTGGCTCAAGCCTGTAATCCCAGCATTTTGGGAGGCCGAGGATCCCCTGAGGTCAGGAGTTGGAGACCGCTTGACCAACTTGGTAAAATCCCGTCTCTATCAAAAATACAAAAATTAGCTGGGCATGATGGGGGCCACCTGTAATCCCAGCTACTTGGGAGGCTGAGGTAGGAGAATTGCTTGAACCCAGGAGGTAGAAGTTGCAGTGAGCTGAGATCACCCCAGTGCACTCCAGCCTGGGCGACAGAGCAAGACTCCATCACCAAAAATAATAATAATAAAATAAATATGCAAGGTTTCCTTCTGGGTATTTATTTCCCTTTGCAATTAAAAACACTTAAATTTTCTTCTTGATTTTCTTTATCTCTAACAGAGAAGGATAAAATGACAAAGTAAGACAGAAATGAAGCAACGGGGTTAACGTACATATCTTGAGCAAAGAGTATATAGTTTTCAGGCTCTTTTAACCTTTTTTATCAAATTTATCCAGAAAACTCTCTCAATATTATAGCATCTATTTATCACAGCTGAATAATAAATATTGGTTAATTTGTCTTAGCAGGGAAGAACACTTACCTAATCATAAATTATAGTTTTGTTTACCTTTCTATTGTGAAAGCTAATTATTTGTCTGAACAAGAGTTTCTGCCTTATTAAGTCATTGGTGAGTAAAGATGCAATTTAAATTTTAGGTGTTCGTTCAGTTTACAAGCTTTATAACTCCCATTAGGGAATCAAATTCCTTCAGGATTTTGTGAATGTATACCCCCAACAGAGGTAAATGACCAGTCTTCAATTTTACATCATGGCTAGCGAAGCTACTGTAAAGCATCAAAGACCAAAACCCAAGTCACTTGGTTTTCAACACTCAATTGTGTGACCATGACAGTAAATTATTAGGCTTGTCATTCAAATAGCTTTATTTGAAATGAATAGAGAAAAAAGTCTCCTCCTTATTCTATTACCATATTGCTGTGGATTATCTCCAGTAATTTGAAACAGTCCCTATTCCATTTTGGAGCTTCCAGGTGAGAAGTAATTTTTGCTTTTTATATTTTTTCTTAGATGCATAAACAGGAGTTTTCTTTTAACATAAGCGTATGGGTACAATTTTATATTCCATAAATTTGGATAAATGAGAAGTATAACTTCTAAGAATTTTGTTATTTATTTATTTATTTATTTTTAGTTAAAACATAACTTTTTTCTTAGTTCCCAATTCTATTCTGTGGTAAAAAATGTAATCTCAGTCATTTCAGGGAGTCTTTATCAATTCAGACCGTTCTTACTCAATTTATAATTTCCCACATCTTCTAAATTTCAAGATGTTTAAATAATGTCAACCTATAGGGGAGGATAAAGATGCCTAATTGTCATTGATGTATTCTGACATCTAAATTCACATTCCCAACTGGTCTCTTCTCTTTGGCCCATGCAAATTCACTTTCAGTCTTTCTTACTTCAACCACAAAATTCATTCTGTGTTCACTGGCTCTTTGTTTCATGGGAAACTTCAGCTGTGACCAATCACCTTACCCATGTGGAACAAAATAGAATCTCCGTGAGCCTCATCCCTGCCTGTCTATATATCTAGGTACCTCATGCAGCCATTTATAGTACATGGTTTCTGTATTGGGCAGCATAATAATCTCCTTTCTCTCTCAAATTTCCACATCTTCATCCTCAGAACATATGAATTTGTTATCGTTACTCGGCAGAGTAGACTTCAGGTTGCAGGTGAAATTAAGGTAGCTAAACAGCTGGTTTTTACATAGGGAGATTGTTAGACCACATACGATGGCTCACACCTGTAATGCTAGCACTTTGGGAGGCCAAGGCAGGTGGATAGCCTGAGCTCAGGAGTTCAAGACCAGCCTGGGCAACATGGTGAAACCCCATCTCTACTAAAATACAAAAAATTAGCCAGGCATGTTGGTGCGTGCCTGTAGTTCCAGTTACTTGGGAGGCTGAGGCACAACAACTGCTTGAAGCCAGGAGGAAGAGGTTGCAGTGAGCCGAGATTGCACCACTGCACTCCAGCCTGGGCCGTGGAGTGAGACCCTGTCTCCAAAAAAAAAAAAAAAAGCAAAAAAAAAAAAAAAAAAAAAAAAAAAAAAATGGGCGATCATTGTGGATTATCTTAATGAGCCCAGTGTAATAACAACAGCTCTCAAAAGTGGAAGAGTGAAGCAAAAGAAGAGTCAGAGAAGATGTGAGAGGACATTAGCAGAACAGAGTGATGCCATATAAGAAGGACTCAATGTACAATGGTTGGCTTTGAAGATAGACGAAAAGTCATATATCAGGAATATGAGAGGCTTGTAGAAGCTGGAAAAGGTAAGGAAATGAACTCTCCCCTAAAAGCTCGATAAAGGAAAGCAGCTATGTTGCGTCCTGCACCTTAGCCCAGTGAGACTCATTTCAGACTTTTGATCTACAGAGCTATGAGATATTTATTTTTTTTTTTAACTGCACTAAACTTGTGGCAATTTGTTATAGTAGCAATAGGAAGCTGAGACAGATCCCATGCCATGAATGACATAACAGACTGTATTAGTGAGGGTTCTCTAGAGGGACAGAACTAATAGGATAGATGATTGATAGATAGATAGATAGATAGATAGATAGATAGATAGATAGGAGTTTATTAAGGTATATTGACTTACATGATCACAAAATTTAGTCCCAAAATAGGCCATCTGCAAGCTGAGGAACAAGGAAGCCAGCCTGAGTCCAAAACCTCAAAAGTAGGGAAGCCGACACTGCAGCTCTCAGTCCGTGGCTAAACCACTGATTAAGTCCAAGAGTCCAAAAGCTGAAGAATTTGGAGTCCTATGTTCAAGAGCAGGAAGCATCCAGCACAGGAGAAAGACAGAGGCCAGAACACTCAGCAAGTCAAGTCCTTCCACTTTCTTCTGTCTGCTTTATTCTAGTCAAACTGGCACCTTATTAGATGGTGCCCACCCAGGCTGAAGGTGGATCTGCCTCTCCCAGTCCAGTGACTCAAATGTTAATCTCCTTTGTGTCCTCACAGACACACCGAGGAACAATAGTGCATCCTTCAATCCAATCAAGTTAACACTCAATATTAACCATCACACAAGCTTTACAAGTCTTTCTGATGTTCAGGACTTCATTTGGGAATGCAGGCACAAGAATGTCTGCTCTCAAAGTCTCTAATTTAACTCTCTTTCTATATCTCCCTGCCTTCTTGCTAGCTTGACTCCAACTGGGAAAGAGGTAGAGAATCCTACTGACAGTTAAGGTCTTTTAGTCTTCTTTCTTATTGCTGCCTCTCCCTTAGCTTATAAAAACTGGAACAATTGAGATGAGGAAGAACTGCCTGACTTCACATCTCTCCAAAGTAAGTTGTTTGTGGAATAAACTTCATGCTCTGTTTTCTTGAAGCCTTAGACAATTGCAAATAAAACAGCACAACTTTCATAAAGCAAAAGCTTTGAAATTCAAAATTTGTTTTGGCTATGAATTTCGAAAGTTTGTTTGAAACTAAGGAACCAAGAATTGTTTTCTTTATTCCCTGGGTTTACTAGAATTCCTTCCCTGGGAAAATTGAGGTGGAATAGACAAGTTATCTGGGCTGAGAAATGATCACGTGACACAAAGGTAGATAGATAAAAAAATGTGAGTTAAAACTTCAAAATGTTATCCCTATAAACAAATTCTGGGCTCTTCATGTAAATTATTAACTTTTTCATTACCCTCAGTCAAATTTAATCTCAAGACATCTTTCTCCTGTCACCCAGGACACAGTTGAGCTTCTGGCTCCTGCCCTCTGCTTCTGACTTTAATGGTTATGCATAGGAGTGTTTCAAATTCAGATTGCCTATCAGTTGGTGGGAACAAATTCTCTCACCTTGTACCCCTCAGTAGGCACTTGAAGATTTGCTAAGGTTCTTGATCTATTTACTTTAAAGCATAATATTTCACCATAAATAGGGTGTGCTGCCTCTCTTGACACCGTCTTGGTGAGATGGGACCTTGATGGGTTTGAACAGCTTGAAGTCTTGTGTACCACTTTTCTTTTAAACAAGCTTTGCATCTGTTCTCAACTAATACAAACAATCTTGGTTTTGAGTCAAATTGATTCTCAGTAAGACCATGTTTTTATGTGTTGGGTGGGATGATGAGGGTGGACATAGGACAAAAAACAGAATAGAATCAGTGTCCAGACATATCCCTGAGCATAATCTCTGATTCCAGCATAGAGACTATTTTCCACTTAGTTTATTGCAAATCAGACATGAATAGAAAGAGAAATATTTTGGAAGAGAATAAATTATGTTTCAAAATTTAATGTTTTGAGTACATTACTTCAGATAACACTCTTTCTTGCTTCCCTCAGTTAGCATGTACAATCAGAAATTGCTTGCATTTATTGTATATAGGTATCAGGAAAAAGATTTTGAAAACAAATCATCCTAAAGCCAAATACCTTAATCTGTTTCAAATATGAGACTGAATTTTGTGATAAGCTCTAATTGTTGATGTATTAATTGTTTTTATACAAAAATGATATTTGAACATATGTTCAGGAAATAAAATTAAATTGTAATAATTATAGATATTACATATCTTGCTCAGTTAAATAATGAATAATTTCTTTAGAATTAAATGTGTTTTCTTCACTCTATGTTTGAATTCAAGTAAATATTGTTCAACATAATATATGTCTGTTTATAAAATTATATCTCTACACCAACAATTTTAGAGTTATTCCTCTTAATTGTAAATTATAGTAGTTCTTTCTAATTTTAATTTTTTCCTGTTTTAATATCAATATGTTAGGAACTGTTAAGTCATAGCAGTGCACTAAAAAAGGTTTAATATTTAAAAGAATGTTGTGGTGATTCTTTTTACAAATGGTGAGGAAAATGGAGACAAACAATGGGCCTAAAATGTATTAGTGTGTTCTCTGGACCCGGTTTATAAGAACTTATAAAGGTGATTTTATTTAATCCCTAGAACCCTGTAGTATGTTATTACCTATATATACAAATGAGTTGACTATGGCCTAGGGCAATTACTAGCTTATTTAAAAAGCATATAATTGGTAAGTAGTAGAGCTGGTATTTAGTTCAAGTTTATCTGACCTCAAAACTTGCATTGTTGCAATAACACATGATTTTTTTTTTTTTTTTAGATGAAGTCTTACTCTGTTGCCCAGGCTGGAGAGCAGTGGCGTGATCTTCGTTCACTGCAAACTCCACCTCCTGTGTTCAAGTGATTCTCCTGCCTCGGCTTCCCAAATAGCTGGGATTACAGGCGCCTGCCACCACTCCCAGCTAATTTTTCTGCTTTACTATTAGTAGAGATCGGGTTTCACCACGTTGGCCCGCTGGTCTCAAACTCCTGACCTCAGGTGATCTGCCAGCCTCAGCCTCCCAAAGTGTTGGGATTACAGGCATGAGCCACTGTGCCCAGCCAACACATGACTCTTAACTGCTTGCTAAGTAGTCTTTAAACAATGAGATCAATCTTCATATGATATATCTATTTTGTGAGTTTTCAAGTTGTATAAAATGATTGAGGACTATTAGATCTTATGAAAACCATAAATAAATATCATTTTGTCCAAAGTTCATTTTGCTTAAAAGAAAATATGCTCAAAGTGATAAAATGCCAACTTATGGCCTTGCAACTCGATATTGAAAGAAGGCAGTATAAAAACCCATTATGAACCAGCTTCCCGTTTTACTTCACCGAACTGTTTTGGAAGAATCTTAATAGTGCTTTTTGTATCTCTGTGTTACTTAAACACGAATTGTCCATCTCATTCATTGGAAAATAAGGATCTCCCTATTATCCCCAGGAAAGTATCCTGATGGAATATTCTATATCCCATATTTATATATATTTTATTGGGAAATATGCAAATATGCTAATATTTCCCATCGGAATAACATAGATTACCCTGATGGATAAAAGTAGGGGTTCACAAGCCTGATGGATGCTCTAGAGGGCTGACTTTTGTTATTTGGAATTCCAGTCAAGCAGGTGGTCATTTTCCTGCAGATTTCCCTTGGTTTGGAGACCTTTAGTCAGGAGCAAGTCTTGCACTCTTGAAAACAACTACCATTTTCTGTAGAGTTATTAACTAGCATGTCCAGAAGGATCCCAAATGACCCCCAGTGTTGTGGACTTGACCTACACAGAAACAGTAAAGGGGAGAAATTCATCCTTAGAGTCAGTAAATTCCAGGCTTAATGAGAGCATAGGACTCTCAGAACATTATGGGGCAGGGGTTAAATATTACTGATTCACTGGGTTCTATGTTAGGGATTACCAGATTATATCAGGGTAAAAGCCTAAGTACTCAAAGCCTCATCCTAAAATTGGAAGACAAAAAAAAAAAAAAAAAGTAAGGAATTTGGGAAAGAAGAGGCATGAAAATAATGAAGAAGATTACTAACAAAGACTCTCCTTCTTTTAAAGTCTAGTCAAGGCTGGTACTGGTTTGAAGCTTAAGACTTTTGAACCTGAAAATATCATGAAACATTAAAAAATGACCTTGACACAAGTACTTGTGACCTATAACCATTTTTTTCTGAGTTTTATATTGTTTTTGATACAGTACAAAGATTTGGAAAATTGTCTTTAGATTAAAGTAGCATTTCATGGAAGTGTAGAAATTGGTAGGGCAAAGGAATATAATGGAAGAACTCTCAGGCAACAAAAAATTTTCCAAGAGAAAGTAAAGTTTAGGTTTGGAATTAAAACAATAAGAACAATAAGTGAAAACAGATTGGTAGGATTCTTAAATCATTTTCATGAAGTTTAAACCAAGCAACTAAAGTGTTTAGCAGAGAAAGTGAAAGAATCAGATCAAGAAGAAAAGGAAATCTGAAAACTTTACATCTCCAGTATAAATTAATAATGTTTAAATAAAGTGACTCAGCTTTGCAACTTTCCATAGAAAAATACAAATGACTGGAATGAGAACTCTTATGAAATTTGTTGGTATATTAAACAGCAATTGGAGATGAAATATTTGTATTACAATTATAGTCCAAATTAATTCTCAATTTTATCTTGGCATTATTAAGATAAATAACTTAGGCCAGGCATGGTGGCTCATGCCTGTAATCCCAGAAGTTTGAGAGGCCGAGGCGGGAATGTCGCTTGTGTCCAGGAATTCGAGACCAGCCTGAGCAACATAGTGAGACCTTGTCTCTACAAAAGATTTTTTTTTTTTAATTAGCCGGGTGTGGTGGCATGCACCAGTAGTCCCAGCTATTTGGGAGGCTGAAGGGGAGGATCACTTGGACAGGGGAGGTCGCGGCTGCAGTAAGCCATGATCGTGCCACTGTTCTCCAGCCTAGCCAATAGAATGAGACCTGTATCAAAAAAAAAAAAAAAAAGTAAATAACTTAAATATTTGTTTAACCTCAAGTGTAGACAAAGACAAGTCAGCAACAAAAAACATATTTATAATATATAAGCAAGAAGCTGGACTATAGAGATATGAAAAAATAATTACTTTTTTAAATATTAGGATTTTGTGAAACTTATGGTGAGGGAGAGAAGTATAGAGTAACACAGGCTTCAAACATCGAGGCAACTGAATTTCCACAGTAATAGGAGAATATGTTGATTAAGAACTTGAGGGTGAAAAAAAGGCCTTTTTCCACGCTGAGGAAGAATTTGTAAACAGGCTTTTGGAAGAAGACATTACACACAGGAATATAGAATATATTGACTATGTGGGACCTTTTAACCTTTTTCTTATACTAGTAATATGTCCAATTTATATAATTGAGAAAGAACAAAAAAGAAGAAAAAATTAACCATAAAATAAATCAGCAATTCTAAGACTCAGAGGTAGCTACTAAAACATTTTGAAATAGTTCCTTTCAGTTTTCTGTGAATTGTTATACGGATGGTATAATAAAGTTTGCAACTTTAAAGAACTGAGAAATCATGCTAATGTATTAACTATATCTTGATTGCACAAATCAAAATAGAAGATGAAGATGCAGTCACGTGAAAATATACGAACAAGAAAATTGGATAAGAAAGAGATTGAAAGAGGTTACAGATCAATTGTATTGTGGTAAATAGTAATGTATGAAACAGCAAAAAATGTTCACCAATGTTCTGAGGTTTCTCAGTTTCAGCATTATTCAAAATTATGCTATTTATTAAAATTTATCCTGCTGCCTAATGATTTTGAAAAGATTATGACTGGCATAGATGATTAGTTCCAAGGACTAGACTAGTTCTTTGATCACAAATAATCCTTTTATGTAAGATGCATTTTTGGTTTGTGGCAAACAACCTGCAGTAGTAGTATGTCAAAGTAAGGCAGCATCTGCAGAAAACCCCCATGCTGATTGCACAAAAATACTCATCTCTGCTCCACTTAGGATAAAGAAATCTACAACTAATTGTCTCTCATGTTATTAATGAGAAAATACCAAATAACCTCCCAAAGCATAAATGTTCTTGAGCCTATAAGAAAGCTGAGGTCATAAGGCAACTAAGTAAATACCACTTCGGAATACTAGGGTCCAAAAACACGAAGGGTATTCATCTCTCTCAAGCTCTTTTTTTTTAAATCAGCCTCTGTCCTGGTGCTCATGGGAAAGACTGAGGGCAGGGCAAGAGATTAGGGAGAGTCCCCCTTGATGGCACAGGTGCAGAGATGAGCAGTGGCTGCTGGAGGACAGGGGGAATGACCTTCCCAGTTTGACAGAAATTTCTATTCTACAAAGTTAAGCCACTGGGGTAAAGAGACAAAGCAACCTCTTCACCAGAGTTAAAAGCCAAAGATCCATTGCTTCTGGAAAAAGCAGGAGTTAAATCTTTAGGGCAGGAAATTATTGGCCAAGACCAACCACAGATACAGGCAGAAATAATGAAAGAGCTGTCTAAAGACCTATCTAAAGCTGAGGCTGAACCAAGATAAAAAAACAACCCCACCCTCATAACAAATCTAGCTCCTACAACAAACAACAACAATCCACCACTGGGGTAGGTAGAAGAGTGTAGAAAGACCAGAAAAAGAGTAGAGAAGGACCTCCTCTGTATCAAGGTGTGCAGGAATAGCTGAAGGGGAAGCCGGAAAGCTAAAACCTCCAGCATCTTAGTTGCTACTCTAAGCATAAGGTAAGTAAGTGGTCAATCAGTCCATCAGACTCAGGAAGAAATGGAAGGTAACAATAGAAATAACAACAGGCAAACAGTAACACTAATGAAATCTCAAAGGCATTATGCAAATGGAAGAAGTCAGTCACAAAAGACTATATATTTTATTCTTTCATTTTCATGACATTTTGTAAGGGTAAAACTACACAGCGTCAAAAATCAGATTCATGTCCACCAGTGACTGGGGATGATTGGAAACGACTGAGTAAAAAATGCATAAGGGAATTTTTTACGGCAATGATTGGAAAGGACTGAGTAAAAAATGCATAAGGGAATTTTTTGTGGCAATGAATATTTATTCTATGTCTTCATTGTGATGGTGGCTACATGATTACGGACATTAACTTAAATATATGTAAATTAACTTTTTAAAAGTTTGAACAAAGGAAGAGTGATGTCACGTTTGTTGAAAGGAGAACACAACTGGGATTCAGGAGACTTGGTTCAAAAAAAAAAATTCAAACACAGAGAAGTGCTCAAAAAATATTTTTAGTCATGTAAAAAGTGAAAAATAAAATTCCGATATTACTATATAACAACCATAACACAAGATATGCAAAAACACACCAACAAACATAAACATACCAAAAAATATAATAAACCAAGTTTAGACCAGAGTACAGAGAAATTGAAACAGTGCATTGCTGGTGGGAATGCTAGTTGGTACAACTATTTTGAAAATTGGCAATATCTACTAAAGCTGAACATATGCTTTCTATATGATCCAGCCTTCCATTTCTAAGCAGATGAAGTGGAGGGGATGAAGGAAGTTTGAAAATATGTATGGAAAGTTCCCCACAACAAAAATGCTCCCCCTTTTACCCCTGGCCTATTTTAGTTAAGATAAAGGTCATACCAAAATTTGCTTTCCAGAACTTGTTTATCTATTCTATCAGGTTAAAAAATGCTGGATGATGAATTTTTGGCAATGAGAAAAATGATGTAAATGTTACAAGATTAGATAGATGATTCAGACACTAGGAGTAAAATTTTTGCAAAGTTATATAATTCTGATATTTATTCTTTGTGATTTATAAATATGTAACCCTCATTTACTTATTATTATTATTTCTTTTTTTTTTTTTTTTTTTTTTTTTTTTTTTTTTTTGAGACGGAGTCTCACTCTGTCGTCAGGCTGGAGTACAGTGGTGCAATCTCAGCTCACTGCAACTTCCATGACCTGGGTTCAAGCAGTTATACTGCCTCACCCTCCCTAGTAGCTGGGACTACAGGTGTGCACCACCAGGCCCAGCTAATTTTTGTATTATTAGTAGAGATGGAGTTTCACCATGTTGGCCAGGATGATCTTGATCTCTTGACCTCGTGATCTGCCCACTTCAGCCTGCCGAAATGCTGGGATTATAGGCGTGAGCCACCATGTGAGGCCTGCTTTTTTTTTTTTTTTTTTAATAAATTTATGGAGTACATATGTATTTTTTTTTTTTAAATGGATAGATTACATAGTGGCAAAGTCAGGGTTTTTAGGAGATCCATCACCTGAATAACTTTCATTTGCTTTTATTGAAGGTCCAATTTTTTTTCTTAATAAAGGAAATACTACTTTTGTCCTCTCAGCTCATTTTAAAAGTGACATTGTTGAAGTTGACAGACATAAGATGAATGTGTTTCAATAATAAATTTGCTCATATTCAAAAATATGTTGAGAATGACTTCTTATTTTATGTTTGTCATTCAAATGGGAGAGAAGAAATGATATGAAAGCCTTTGTTAATTGTCTTGTAGTAAATGAGAGCAAGAACAATGTCAACTCATGTTTTGGTCCATCCAACCTCACTTCCACCCTGCAGAGTCCTCCCCTGACATGCAAGCTAGCCTAACTATATGGAGCAAAGAACAGAATCAAAGGGGATGAAAGTAAAGTATTTTTCTCTTGAACCTAAATAGGATCACAGAAGAGCTGATATTTACCAAAGCTCTGTTATGTATAAAATGTCCACATATTTTCCCTGCCTGTTGCCTTGGAACACAGCAGGGAGTGTCTCTACCCAACAGAGGGACTGCTTCTGAACTTCTATGAAACCAAGAATACATTAGAATATTAGCAGATGATCAGTTCAGGCTTTATGGTAATCTTCAAAATGCTCCAAATGCTAATGAGAACATCAGGTAATTCTAGGTTATTGTTTTATATGATGGTATAAATTTTAATGCACTATATTTCTGGGGAGAAGTGTCTAATCAACAAAATATGGGCATTTTAATCAAGTTTTACTTTTGACTTGTCTGAGATTAGTAAAATTATTTGTAGAAAGGTCAACAATAAGAAGATCAGATTGTAACCAATCACACTACAACAGGTCCCCCAAATGTGCTGGGACTCATTTTCTGCATCTGGTCTAGATTATCTCATCTTCCTTCCCAGGTCTAAAATCTAATGCATCTGTTACACAGCAGAACTTGTTTTGTGTGATAAAAACATAATTTATATAGTAAAACCTTCATTTTAGAATCAATAAGGAACTCTCAACAAGGGATTAACCACCAGAATAGATAAGGAACTCCAACAACTCAATAGCAGAAAAGCAAACAATCTGATTAAAAATGGGCAAAAGACCAAAATGGACATTTCTCAAAAGAAGATATACAAATGACCAAAAAGTACATGGAAAGATGTTCAACATTACTAATTGTGATGGTTAATATTGAGTGTCAACTTGATTGGAATGAAGGATGCAAAGTATTGTTCCTGGGTGAGTCTGCGAGGGTGTTACCAAAGGAGATTAACATTTGAGTCAGTGGACTCACAGAGGCAGACCCACCTCAACCTGGGTGGGCACCATGTAATCAGCTGCCAGTGCGGCTAGGATAAAAGCAGGGAGAGGAACATGGAAGAACTAGACTGGAAAAGTCTTCTGGCTTCCATCTTTCTCCTGTGCTGGATGCTTCCTGACCTTGAATATCAAACTACAAGTTCTTCAGCTTCTGGACTCTTAAACCTACACCAGTAGTTTGCTAGGGGGTCTCAGGCCTTCAGCCACAGACTGAAAGCTGCACTGTTGGGTTCCCTACTTTTTCAGTTTTGGGACTGAGACTGGCTTCCTTGTTCCTCAGCTTGCAGACGGCCTATTGTGGGATTCATCTCGTGACTGTGTGAGTCAACACTCCTTAATACATCTATCCTATACATCTATACATATATACATCTATCTTATTAGTCCTGTCCCTCTAGAGAACCCTGACTAATGCACTAATCATCAGGGAAATGTAAATCCTTCAAACATCATCTCACCCCAGTTAAAATGGCTGTTATGAAAAAGACGACAAAAATAATAAATCCTGGTAAGAGATGTAGCGACAGAGGAATGCCTGTACCCTGTTGGTGAGAATCAACAGGGAATTCTTGAAACGTTTTCCATCTTCAAACATAAGAATAGCTTTTGGAGAAACAAAGCCTCTTAAATACCTGAACCTGCAATATGAAATTCTGAATATTGCCACTGTTGGAAACATAATGACCTGAGAAATACATAAAACCAGTTATGTAACATGTAAAAATCTATGTTTTTATTTTATATTGTGGTGTTGTTCATGACCCCAAAAGTCATAAACTTTCATCAGCATCTAGGACAGGGCATGACTCAAAGCAGATGCACAGTAAATAAGTGTTGAATGAATAACTATAAATGGAAAATAAAACAGAAGTCTGTGAGTCTCCTATTAAGAGGCCAATTGGACCATCCGAATTGCCTGAGTTTCTTCAATCATTTAAAAAACTTTTTGTATTCATTGTTAAGTATTTGTTTATTTGTTTTATATTGTTTTTATTGTGAAGCATAACACACAGAAAATACATACAGAATATAAACACATACAGTTCATTAATTTATAATCACACAATGAAAACATGGGTATCTGCCTTCTGGGTTAGGGAATAGAAAATTGCTACTACTTCAGAATTCTCCCTAGTATGCCACTAAGATATTGAATATCATAAGCTTTATGGTATTAACTTCCTTATTTTTCTTTATAGCTTCACCCCCAAGCATGCATCACAAAACACTACAGTTTAGTTGTGCCTGACTTTTGACATACATGTAGTGAAATCATACAGTATACATTGTCATCCACAATTAAATTTCTGCAAGTTATCTATATTATACAGTGTAAAAGTTAATTTAATTGCTGTATAGCTGGGAGTGTCAAACTTTTTATTAAAGGGTCAGGTAAAAAATAGTATAGGCTTTGTGAGCAAGAAGCAAAGTTGAAGCTATTATGTATATAATCATTTAAATAATAATTACCTAAAAATGCATAAACCATTCTTAGCCTATGGGCTATAAAAAACAGACAGCTAGCTAAATATGGTTCAAGGTCTACAGTTTGATAATCCATGCTGAATAATTTTGCTTTATATAAATATATCACCATTTATTTACGCCTTTTACTTTTGATGACATTTGGGTTATTTCCAGTATGAGGCTTTTACAAATGAAAGCACTATGAACACTGTCTATATATGACTCTTGGAGAACATAAGTACATGTTGCTGTTGTGCATGCACCACATTTCTTGTAGTGACATTTCTTGTTACTAGGTTATCCATATATTTTGACTTTGGTAGATAATGTCAAACCATATTCTAAAGTTGTACCAATTTACATTTCTACTGTAGTCTAGGAACTTTCATACTGTACTTTTTTTTTGTCTTTAGCCTTTCATATTCAGTCAAAACACTATTTTCCAAAGTTACTTAGATCCTCTTATTTTTCTCCTTATCCCCTTCATCAAGGTTAGATCATATATATACAACACAGTAAAATTCATTTGTCACAGTCTGCATTTTACCCTGTAATCCCTAAAATCTTGGTTGATTTTTTTTAAAGTTTGTATACAGTAAAGTTTACTCTGCATGAGTTTTAATACATACATGGAGTCATGTATTCCCCAACACAGTACCCTGGAGAAGAAGAGCTCCATTACCCTAAAGATTTCTCTGTGTGGTCTTTTGTAGTCAACCACTCTCCCCTTTCCCAATGCCTGGCAACCATTGATATGGTTTCCATCTATAGATTTTTTTTTCTTTTCCAGAATTTTATTTGAATGAAATCATGTGATATGTGGTCTTTTATCTCTGAGTTCTTTCATTTTACAAAAAGCATTTAGTATTCATCCATACTGTTATATAAATCAATTGATCATTTATTTTTACTGTTGAATAACAGTACTCCATTGGATGGATGTACCAGTTTTTTATCTACTCAACTGATGAAGGACATTTTAATTGTTTCCAGTTTTGGTAGATTATGGATGAAACTGCTATGAACTTTTGTTTATGAATTTTTTTGTGAACAGTTTACTCGGGTAAGTATCTAGAAATAAGATTTCTCCTTTTGAAACTTTGTGAGAAACTGCCAAACTATTTCCCAAAATGGTTTATCTGAGACAGTGAGACTCTGTCTCAAAAAAAAAAAAAAAAGAAAAAAAAGAAAAAAAAGAAAAAAAGAAAGCTGGAGGCATCACATTACCTGGTATGAAACAATTCTATAAGGCAACAGTAACCAAAAGAGCACAGTACTGGTATGAAAACAGACATATAGATCAATGGAACAGAATAGAAAACTCAGAAATAAAGCCATAAACTTACAACTATCTGATCTTTGACAAGAACAACAAAAGTAAACAATGAAGAAAGGACTCTCTATTCAAAAAATGTTGCTTGGATAACTGGCTAACCATATGCAGAAGAATGAAACTGAACCCTTTTCACCATATAAAAAAATTAACTCAAGATGGATTAAAGATTTAGATGTGAGACCTCAAATTATAAAAGTCCTAGAAGAAAACCTTGGAAATACCCTTCTTGACATTGGCCTTGGCAAAGAGTTTTTGACCAAGTGTTTACAAGCAATTGCAATAAAAACAAAAATTGATAAGTCAAACCTAATTAAACTAAAGACCTTCTATATAGCAAAGGAAACTATCAACAGGGTAAACAAATAACTTACAGAATGGGGGAAAATATTCACAACCTATGCATCTGACAAAGGTCTAATACCCAGAATCTACAAAGAACATAAACAAATCAACAAGCAAAAAACAAATAACCCCATTAAAAATGGGCAGCAGACATGAGAAGATGCCTCTCAAAAGAAGACATGAGTGGCCAACAAACATGTAAAAAAATGGTCATTCCTACCAATCATCAGAGAAATGCAAATCAAAACAACAGTGACATCAGTTAGAATGCTAGTACTTCCAAGTCTTTGCTATTGTGAATAGTGCCGCGATAAACATACTGGATTAAGAAAATGTGGCACATATACACCATGGAATACTATGCAGTTATAAAAAAGGATGAGTTTGTGTCCTTTGTAGGGACATGGATGCAGCTGGAAACCATCATTCTCAGCAAACTATCGCAAGAACAGAAAACCAAACACAGCATGTTCTCACTCATAGGTGGGAACTGAACAATGAGATCACTTGGACTCGGGAAGGGGAACATCACACACCGGGGCCAATCATGGGGAGGGGGGAGGGGGGAGGGATTGCATTGGGAGTTATATGTGATGTAAATGACGAGTTGATGGGTGCTGACGAGTTGATGAGTGCAGCACACCAACATGGCACAAGTGTACATATGTAACAAACCTGCACGTTATGCACATGTACCCTAGAACTTAAAGTATAATAAAAAAAAAAAAAAGAAAGAAAATAACTCCAAAAAAAAAAAAAAAAACTGTTTCTGGAATAATAACCACCCCAGTCAACCTCCTCCAGATTGCCTATAAATTTTTTAATATCCTTCCAAATATATGGCAACCATAACTTGATTGTCCAGCCAAATGAAGCGACTACACTGAATACAGTAGGATAATCTAGTCTCTGTATTTCTCCTAATGAATTAGATTTTTGGCATCATGTGCCACAGCATTGCTTCATATGAATTGGTACTTAAAAGAAAACTTGACACCATAGAACTATAAAATTAAATCCAGGAAGAACCTCAAAGACAATCTTCTTCCAACATCCTCTTTCTCAGATAAGGAAATTAAGATTTTAAAAGATCTTGTGCCAAAAGTCAACTTGTGGCAGTTGAGATTAAATTTTAAAACTCCTAAAAAAAAAAAAAAAAAAAAAAAAGAATGCTAGTACTAAAATTCTTACACCAGTCAGAATGACTGGTATTAAAAAGTCAAAAAACAACAGATGCTGGAAAGGCTGTGAAGAAAAGGGAATGCTTTACACTGTTGGTGAGTAAGTAAATTAGTTCAGCCACTGTGGAAAGCAGTTTAGAGATTTTGCAAAGAACTTAGAACTGCCATTTTACCCAGCTATCCCATTACTGGGTTTGTATCCAAAAGAAAACACATTGTTCTGCTAAAAAGATACATACACTCATGTATTCTTCACAGCACTATTTACAATAGCAAAGACATGAAATGAGCCTAGGTGCCCATCAACAGTGAATTGGATAAAGAATATGTGGCACATATGCAGAATGGAATACTATGCACCTATGAAAATCAATGTAATCATGTCCTTTGCGGCAACATGGATGCAGCTGGAGGCCATTATCATAAGCAAATTAATGCAGGAACAGAAGACCAAAACTGCATATTCTCAATAATAAGTAGGAACTAAACACTGCATACTCATGGACATAAAGTTGGCAAGAGTAGACACTGGCAACTACTGGAGGGTAGCCTGAGGAGAGCTGGGTTGAAAAACTACCTATTGGGTACTATGCTCACTATCTAGGTGATGGGATCATTCATACTGTAAACCAACATCACACAACATACCCATGTGACAAACCTACTTATGTACCCCCTAAATCTGAAATGAAATTTGAAATTATATAAAAAATAAATTTTCATTCATGTTTTTACTGAAGCTTCTGAAGTACAAAGATATCCCTAGAATATCATGTCATATAGGCATTAATTTCCATGTTATGAATTCACCAGTAAAATTGTTCCAACAGAGAAGTAAACAACAAGGTAATGTTATTCAGGTAAAAGTAGAGAGGGAAAAGAAACACAGGAACCAGTTCAGCAACCAAAATGGTGCCAGAGCCCAAGCATGAGTTATTAAAGGCTGGTGGTTCCTCTCTCCTGACCCACTTCCATTCTTGTCCCTGATGCTCCAGGATGTCAGTTTCTTTCTTTTTGGACCATATACAGGTAAGGAAAACCCATTTATGTACCATTTTATTTCCAAATTTTAAAAATGTCAATTGATATAGGCTATGATCTACAGTAGTGCTTAATCTATTGAAGTTTTTGTATCAAATTCCAACCTAAGATGCAAGCCTGAAGCCTATTTAATGCCAAATGTAAATGCAAGTGCTAGTTTCAAAGGGCAAGATTCAAAGAAAGACAAGTAGAAGAAAAGTATTTTAATTGCTATCTAAAAGAAGGCTGTGTTCTTGGGTGAATACTTTGTTGATGTATTTGGGGTAGAAACAGAGAGAGAAATAATTATGTAATTGTTAAGCTGCTTTCTAAAATTCCAGGGCTCCTTAACTGTGAAAACCTTTTGTTTTTCTCTGAGGAAATGAGTACATTTAGGCAAGAATCAGAGACAAGATTGAGAGACTGAATGGAGCAAAATATAGAGAGAGCTGAGACCAATTGAAGCTGTAGGGATTTCAGTAATGGGGAATTTATTTAGTTTCACTGCTTGTGGAGATATATAAATTCCCCTTCTCCATATTTCCATGAAGTCTCCATGAAAATTCTACTGAAATCTGTATGAGTTTGCTAGGACTGCCATAACAGTGCCACAAACTGAGTGGCTGAAGTAATAGAATGAATTGTCTCACAATTATGGAAGTCTGAGATCAATGTGTTGGAAGGGCCACACTCTCTTTGAAGATACCAGGAAAGGATCTTTTCCAGTCCTCTCTCCTGGGCTTATGGCAGTGTACCTGTCTGGTTTTGTGTTCAGATTTTCCCCTTTTGATAAGGACAGCAGTTGTATTGGATTAGGGTCTGTGCTAAGTATTGCATTTTAATGTGATTGCTTATTTAGAGAGCTGATCTCTAAACAAAGTCTGGAAACTGTGGAGTTTAAGATTCAAAATATCTTTTTAGGGAGATACAACTTAACCTATTGTTGCAGGAATGAGGAAGTCCAGAGAGACCACGGGGTAAATACAGAAGAATTTATTGAGTGCCCTCAGAACCAGCAGATTAACATCTGAAAACTGGGCAAAGGACAAAGACAGCATTTGACTTTTATACATACTTCTAAAAGGGGGTGGGTTAGCCTGAAGCAAGCTTATAGTGGCACGAAGCGTAATGGCCTGAAAGCAAGGATACAGAGGCAGAACAAAGGCAGTTAATCAAATTGTGACAGGTGCAAAACCCAGAATTACATATGACTCTTGCTATGCAGCCCAGATGGCTGTTATCTAGGCTTGCTCAAAAGAGCCTTGCACAGGCTTATCTCATAATCTTTGCTATGGTGCCCAGACGGCTGCAGCCCAGGCTTGTTCAGGCATGTCTTACAACTTTCACTGTACTTCTCAGGTAAAACAGAATACTCAAAGTTACTAGTTATAGAAAACAGGAATCCATAAACTCAAAAAACTTACAGAGTAAAGTACAATCACACGGAGGAGGGTGGGATTCGAGGGGGAACATTACTTATTCTTATGTTGAGGGAGTGCTGGGAGAGTCTCCAGAGGACAATTTTTGCGCCTCAGCTTGATAACGTTATCAAGATTTCACCTGGGTCTGGGCTTTGCCTACTACTGGCTTTGGATGAGTCAGCCTAATATAGAAAGCTTGTTTTTCTCTTTTTTAATTTTGTTTTTCTTCTTTCTCTAATTTCCGCTTCACTATAACAATCTGCCCTCTGTGCCCCACCCCAAATTCAAGTCTTTCCTATGTGCAAAATATATTCATTCTAACAAAAATCTTAGTAATTCCAGCATCAACTCTCTTGGGCCAAAAATCTCATTAAAATTTCATCAACTCAGCATCTCAAATCTCAATATCTAAACCATTAAAATAAATTGGGGTATGATTCTGGGGAAAAAAATTTGAAATTGTCTGTTCCCAAAATACAGTGGAACAGGTATAGAATACATATGTCTATTCCAAAAGAGAAAAATAGAAAAAAGAGATACAGAGAGAGAGAGAGAGAGAGAGAGAGAGAGAGAGATAGATCATGGTGTCCCAAGAAAATTCTAAATCTAGCAATCTAATCAAATTTTATTAGATTCTAAGGCTAGGGAATAATTCTCTTTGGCTTGATGTGCTGTCCTCTAGGCCCACCAGGGTGACAGCCCCACCCTCATGATCAGTTTTTGCTTTTCTTGAAAGATAACACAAATTAATATTCAAGTAGCTTTATAAAACCATTTCTTTCCTGTAGAATCGCTGAAGTCCAAAAGCCTTCTTTCATTTTAGCCTCTCCCTTCTTCCTTCAGTGCAAACTGGCAGTGTTTCTCTTAAGATTGTTGACTACAACCACAAGTAACATACCTAATCTTTTTAAAACAGGGTTGCCCAACCACAAGCTTGAAGTTCTCTCTAGAGCATGTTTTTTTCTCTTTTTTTTTTTTTTTTGCAATATGAATAGGCAGAGAATTGTACAAATCTTCCAGTTCTAGTTTCTCTCTGCTTAACATTCAATTATCTCTCTTCTCTCACAGTTTATCATAAGCAGAAAGGAGAAATCAGGTGATACCTTCAACATTTCACTTAGAAACCTCCTCTAAATATCAAAGTTCATCACTTACAAGTTTACGTTCCACAAAACAGTGGAACACAATTCAGCCAGGTACTGTACTACTTAATGATAAGGACTGCCTTCTTTTCCAGTTTTCAATAACATATTTCCAATTTCCATCTGATACTTTATAAGAAGCACCTTTAATACTCATATTTCTAGTAACAGCCTCCAAGGGCAAACTCTGCTTTTTCTATTATGCACCTTGAAACTCTTTTAGCCTCTACCCATCATTCATTTCCAAAGCTATTTTCACATTTTGAGGTTTTTTCTATAGCAACACTCCACTTCCTATTACCAAAATTTTTATTAGAGTTTTAAGATTGAAATTTGCAGAGCAGACCAGATGGTCTGGAAACTTGGGCAGTTTTCATACTGCATTCTTAAAACCAAAACACTTTTTCTCTGGGAAACATCAGTATTTGTTCTTAAGGTCTTTCACCGATTTGATGAGGTCTACTCACATTAGAGAGAATAATCTGCTTTTTTTGAAGTCTACTGATTTAAATTATTAACTTCTGATGAGATTAAAACTTAGGTAGAATATACTTCCACAGCCACATCTTTACTGGTGTTTGAGAAAACATCTGGGTACCACAGCCTAACCAAGTTAATATATTATATTAACCAGCACACACGGCAATGTTGGGAAGAGGCCCCCAAAAATCTGGCCATAAACTGTCCCCAAAACTGGACATAAACAAAATCTCTGCAGCACTGTGACATGTCCATGATGGCCATAATGCCCACACTGGAAGGTTGTGGGTTTACTGGAATAAGGGCAAGGAACACCTGGCCCACCCAGAACGGAAAACCACTTAAAGGCGTTCTTAAACCACAAACAATAGCATGAGCAATCTGTGCCTTAAAGACATGCTCCTGCTGCAGATAACTAGTCCAACCCATCTCTTTATTTCAGCCCATCCCTTGGTTTGCCATAAGGGATACTTTTAGTTAATCTAATATCAATAGAAATAATGCTAATGACTGGCTTGCTGTTAATAAATACGTGGATAAATCTCTACTTGAGACTCTCAGTTCTGAAGGCTGTGAGACCGCTGATTTCCCACTTCACACCTCTATATTTCTGTGTGTGTGTCTTTAATTCCTCTAGCAGTGCTCTGTTAGGGTCCTCCTGACCAAGCTGGTCTTGGCAAGTGGCACTCATAAGTCGGGGCTTGAATCCAGGTCGAAGGGTTGCTGGAGCAACAGTTGGAGAATGTGGAACTAAGCTGGAGGACACCCGAGTACTCTTAAACCAATCTTCGTGGTGAGTAACAAGGTGAACTCAGAAGCATCAGGGTAATAATGGGACAAATATGGGCTCCGGTTTGTTCCACTTTGGAACTTTTTCACAATAGTGAGAAGAAAGGAGAGCATAATGAAGTAACAGAAGAGGTTACAGAGCAGGTTTGTTTGACAGCTAAAGCTAAAGAGGCAAAGGAGGGAGAGGTTCATCCCTACCCTTCTGCACCCCCTCATTATTATTTTGAAGAAAAAGAGTGGCCTGACCCTCCAGATCTTTCTTTTCCAGAGGACACTGTGCAAAAAGTAGTTGCCCCAGTGACTGTTTGAGCAGCACCTCGAGTGACTGCTCTTAGTTCTGTTCAGTCAGGAATTCAGCAAGCTAGATGAGAGGGTAATTCAGAGGCTTGGCAGTTCCCTGTTAGAATATACCCCCCAGATCAACAGGGAAACATTATAGCTACATTTGAGCCTTTTCCTTTTAAATTAGTCAAAGAATTTAAACAAGCTCTTCATACTAAAGAAGAATGTAGAAATAATCAGCCAGTCAGGCCGCCAGATAGGGCAAAAAGAAAACTGCTGAGTCTGAAATATGTCCAAAATGTAAAAAAGGAAAATGTTGGGATAATCAGTGTCACTCTAAGTTTGATAAAGATGAGAACCCGATTTCGGGAAATGCCATGTGAGGCCCGTCCCGGGCCCCATTCCAAATGGGGCATTTCCAGCTCAGGCCATTCCCTCACCCCTGTACAATGTCTGTCCCCTGCCACAGCCAGTAGTGCCACAGTAGATTTATGCTGCACAAAAGCTGTGAGCCTTCTGCCTGCGGAACCCCCACAAAAGGTCCCAACCGGAGTCTGTGGATCCTTGCCAGTGGGGATGATAAGATTACTTTTAGGAAGGTCTAGTTGAAATTTAAAAGGGGTACAAATACATACAACAGTCATTGATTCAGATTAAAATGGGGAAATTCAAATTGTTATATCTACTTCTGCTCCCTGGAAAACAGAGCGAGGAGAGCACATAGCACAGCTCCTGATTGTGTCATATGTGGGAATGGGAAAAAGTGAAATGAAATGAACAGGAGGATTTGGAAGCACAAATAAACAAAGCAAGCAGCTTATTGGGTATACCAAATTATTGATAAATGTTCTACAGGTGAAATAACTATTCAGGGTAAGAAATGTAAAGGTTTGGTAGATATAGCAGTGGACATTTCAATCATTTCTCTACAAAACTGGCCGTCTGCATGGCGAATTCAACCAGCTCAATTTAACATACTTGGAGTTGGGAAAGCCCCTGAAGTATATCAAAGTAGCTATATTTTGCATTGCAAAGGGCCCAATGAACAATCTGGGACTATTCAACCAATTATAACTTCTGTACCTATAAATTTATGGGGAAGAGATTTATTGCAATAATGGGAAGCACAAGTTCTAATTCCAGAACAATTATATAGCCCTCAAAGTCAACATATGATGCATGAAATGGGGTATGTCCCTGGTATAGGACTAGAAAAAAAATTACAAAGTTTGAAAGAATCACTTCAAGTGGAAAGACAAAGTTCCTGTCAAAGATTAGGATATCATTTTTGATAGCGGCCATTGTTAAGCCTCCAGAACCTATACCTTTAAAATGGTTAACAGATAAGCCAATTTGGATAGAACAATGGCTGCTAAGTAAAGAGAAACTGGAG
>NW_012110563.1:935280-956755 GCF_000951045.1 Mandrillus leucophaeus | reverse complement strand
AAGGGGGAGGGATAGCATTAGGAGATATACCTAATGTAAGTGACGAGTTAATGGGTGCAGCACATCAACATGGCACATGTATACATATGTAACAAACCTGCACATTGTGCACATGTACCCTAGAACTTAAAGTATAATGATAATAATAATAATAAAAAGACTGTTTCTTTACCATCCCTTTAGCTGAGCAAGACAGTGAATGGTTTGCATTTACAATTCCTGCAGTAAACAACCTGCAGCTGCTAAACTTTTTCATTGTTTTACAGATGGGTCTAGTAATGGCAAAGCTTCCTATTCTGGCTCAAAAAGTATAGTTTTCCAGATGCCCTATACCTCAATTCAAAAAGCGGAGCTTGTAGCGCAACTGAGGTATTGACTGTTTTTAATATGTCTATTAATGTGATTTCTGATTCTTCATACGTGGTTCATTCCACACAGTTAATTAAAAATGCTCAGTTACTATTTCATACAGATAAACAACTGATGACAAAAATAAAAAAGGGGGAGTAAAAGCGATTATGGGACAGCCCATACACAATTGAGTCTAGTATTATTAACTTTAAATTTTTTGAGCCTGCCCAAAGGCCAGATGTTATCAGCAGCTGAACAGCATCTACAGAAACAAGCTGCAAAGACAGAAGCAGAACAATTGGTTTGGTGGAGAGATCTGATAACAAAAATTTGAGAAATAGGTTAAATAATAACTTGGGGTAGAGGTTATGCTTGTGTTTCTCCAGGATCAAATCAACAGCCGATTTGGATACCATCAAGACACCCGAAACCTTATCATGAGCCAGATCCCGAGGAAGAGATTCCAGGAGGATCCTGAGGACTCCTCAGTTGCAGCCATGTCAAGACTGATGCTGAGGCGGACCCCAACTGTCGTGAGCAACACCCATTGAACACAGCCTCCCACTTGGGGACAGATCAAGAAGCTGTCACAGAAAGCAGAAGAAAACCTGAGGAAAGAAGGACAGCCAGTCACAATAAGTAATTCAATGGTAGCTATGACAGTGGTGATCACCACTACCATGAGTATTCCCTCAATAAGGACTGACACAGAGAACAATTATAATTATTGGGCATATTTATCCAATGATGATTGTGCTTTTAATCTGTGTTGTTTGTCATTGTATAGTCTGCAGATGCGGGTCCTGACTCTTTCAAGAAGTAGCTCACCGTGACAAAGCTGCCCTTGCTTTTATCGCTTTCCAAACCAAAGAAGGAGGACATGTTGGGAACAAGCCTGTTTGGGGCCATAAACAAAATCTCTGCAGCACTGTGACATGTTCATGATGGCCATAATGCCCACACTGGAAGGTTATGGGTTTACTAGAATAAGGGCAAGGAACACCTGGCCCACCCAGGGCGGAAAACCGCATAAAGGCGTTCTTAAACCACAAACAATAACATGAGCAATCTGTGCCTTAAAGACATGCTCCTGCTGCAGATAACTAGCCCAACCCATCCCTTTACTTCAGCTGATCCCTTGGTTTCCCATAAGGAATACTTTTAGTTAATCTAATATCAATAGAAACAATGCTAATGACTGGCTTGCAGTTAATAAATATGTGAGTAAATCTCTGCTCGAGACTCTCAGTTCTGAAGGCTGTGAGACCCCTGATTTCCCACTTCACACCTCTATATTTGTGTGTCTTTAATTCCTTTAGCAGTGCTGGGTTAGGGTCTCGCCGACTGAGCTAGTCTCGGCACTCCAACAGTACTATATAGTTGAAATTCATTTTGTAATACAACACAGACTCAATCCTGCTATAAAATGAGTATAGGATGAGAACAGAAACTTCCCAGGGAAATGAGAACCTCTAAATCACCCACTTCTAAGTTGTGGGACTTTAGAAAAGTTACTCAACTTCCATGTTCTTTTCTTTTTAATTAGGAAAAAAAAGGAAATACTGCTGTTGTGAAGATTAAAGTGGGTAATATATCTAAACTTCAAGGTACATAGCAGTTGATTGTATGTTGATTCTATTCCTCTTTCCTTTAGTTTTAGACTCTGGAAATGAGATAACATAAGCTTTGGAAATGAAATAATATAAGTATATTTACTATCTCTCATATTGATTATGTTTAAAAATATGGTGACCTAACAGCTCCCCTAAAGTTATTAGCAAGAAACTATATAGATCTGTAATTAAATATTCAGTAGGGCACTATGGATTCTGAATATGTGCTTGCTGAATGTTATTTATGAGTCTGGTTAATCGTTGAAAGGATGTAATTAAAAATTCATGAGAAAAGCAGCTGAATAATCTTATAGGGTTGCATTATTTTAATCTTTGTCTAAAATGTGCATAGATATTAATATTAGGTACTTACGATTTGCTGCTTATTAATTGAATGGATAAAACTTTAGGTTCACATATGGGAAAGCCCAGATATTTAGATTATTGTAGTGTTGTTTAGAATCACGGTGTATCAGGAAACGTTTGAAATAAAGGCTCTGGAAGTACAGTTTAACAAATCAAATATAAAGTAATGGCAAATATCATGCTCAGAGTTTCGTATGCATCAGAAATTTTGGAAATTCCTTATCATGAGGTTTCTAGGAACGATTTTGCACAATAGACTTCTCCCATATATAGAATTGTTTCTGTCCTAAAACTGAATTTCTTTTCGGATGGATATTCTAGTTAAATGCTGAGAGGCTACTATAAAGTGGAGTAAATAAGTAGACTCTTGAGATATTTATAAATTAGAACATATTTGTAGAAAAACAAGTGAAAATTCAATAAGTGTTGACATGTTGCCAAATAAATCAGTGAAAAATAGTCATCATAGAGCCAAAACTCAGAAATAATCACTATCATTCAAATCAACCATGACAAACAAAGATAAACAAGTGGAGAAAAGCTGAACCAGAATTTCTGAAAGCAATACTTCTGAGTCCTTCTTACCAGAAACAGCATTTTCATGAGCAAGTTATGAAATTTATCTGAAATTTTCAAATAGGGCTCTTCCAATGAGCATTTCAGAAATGGCTTTCTCTAGGGTTACACTTAGGCTAGATGACAATTTTGCCTAAGGAATAAACTAAAGGCTGCAGGTTAAGCTCAGGTGTTCACACTTTAGAACACTGTTTTTGCTGCTTCTTACATTCAGTTTCTTAGACTTGAAATCCAAGAGTCATCTTGGTTCTTCTCTTTCCCTTCTGCTCATACTGTATATCCAATTCATCAGCAAATCCTGTCACTCCGCCTTCAACATCTATCTCAAATTAAACTGCTTTTCACCATTTTTACTCTGTCACTCTCTTCCTGTGATTTACAGCAATCACCTTCTAACTGGTCTCGCAATTTTTAATCTTAACCCTTCACTGTCTTTTCATACAGCAGACAAGCGTACTTTAGAAATCAAACCATGTTTCCCTCTAGCACAAAATCTTCTGATGGTTTTCTATTACACTTATAATAAAAATTTAAAATTCTTAACATTACTTTGAAAGGCCTACTTGATCTGGCCCCCTTCCTTCATCCCATGCTTTCCCAATTGAGCTTACTCCACTCCAGCCTCTGAAGGATTAATTCTACCCCTTAAAGAAGCTAAACTTGACCGGGCGCGGTGGCTCATGCCTATAATCCTAGCACTTTGGGACACCGAGGTGGGTAGATCACGAGGTCAAGGGATCAAGACCATCCTGGCCAACATGATGAAATCCTGTCTCTACTGAAAATATAAAATATTAGTTGGGCGTGGTGGAGAGCACCTGTAGTTCCAGCTACTCAGGGGGCTGAGGCAGGAGAATGGCATGAACCCAGGAGGCGAAGCTCGCAGTGAGCCGAGATCATGCCACTGCACTCCAGCCTGGGCAACAGAGCAAGACTCTGTCTCAAAAAAAAACAAAACAAAACAAAACAAAAAAAAAGGAAGCTAAACTAATCTTATTATTCATACTCTTCCATCTATCTGGATGCTCTATTTAGGTTTTCACATAGGTTTCTCCTTTAAGTCAGTGAATTTTTCCCTTGCTTTCTCCCTTTCTATCCTTTAACCTACTTCATTTTTATGGCACTTACCATTATATGAAATTGTACTGTTTATTTATTGTTTACTGTTTATTGTGTGTCTTCTTCAATAGGAAATGAGCTCTCAATAAAGTGGTAAGTCTTTTAGGCTTTTACTCACTGATGCATCCCAACTCCTGAAATACCTGGTAATACTTACTGAACAAATGAAAGAAGAATGAATGAATTTCTGTGGAAATTCTAGGTGAAAGTAATGGATCATTGGTCCAGAGAATAATTATGATGAAATGAGCTCAAAGATCAAAATATGTTCAAGAAGTACAGGATTGAAATAAAAAATAATAAGTAGAACTACTCTAATATGAACTACCAGATCATGCCAAGACTCTTACCTAAAGAGGCTATTTATAGTGACAAAAAATTGAAATAACAGTAGCATTGATCACTGCTTTATTATAACTGGTTGTGAGATTTTTGCTTAAAAATTACGTTTCAACATAATGGAAAGTGTGTATGTATAAGTGTTTTTTTTTTTTTAATTTGCTTAGAAAATATCAGCCACAAATATGAAAGTGTGTCTTAAACTCAGGATCCAGCACTAGCCATTCAGTCCTTTCTTCTCTGGAATTTATATGTAATTTAAGAAATACAAGCTTACTCTTACATTTTTCCCAACTTAGATAATGGAAACTTGGAGCTGTCCATTGCTCTTTCCCTCTGCTTGCATAATTGTACAAAGGAAAATTGAAGCCAACTTACAAAGAAGTAAAGTCAAGAAAAGGTGGGAGAGGGGAGAGGAAGGGAACAAGATGCCATCGTCTGAGTACTGGTATCTAGATCTGTCCTGAGGCCAGCTCCACCTCTGTCCTCCCTAAGTCAATGAGGCAATTAATTCTATTTTTTTTTAAAATGAATTTGCGTTGATTTTCTGTCACTTGTGACAAAAAGTCCTGAGTAACTAATTTAGAAAAGAATAATGTTCTTGATTGGATGCTTCAAATATTCTTCTGATATTTAGACAATATATGTTGATGGATATTATATTAGAATTAGACGTTTTATGATAGAACTCTTTAGAGTATATCTGTTCTAGGGTAGTTAATGCTTTATGTAAATGTAATCTTACTCAAAGCCACAAATATAAAGCAAATAAAAATATGGATGTTGTGTACAGAGGGATTGGAAGGGCTCTATGGAATTGCAGGACTTCTTGGGGGCATTGACTCTCTCCTTAGTTTGAAAATTAACAAATAGTAAATGCCAAGTTAGAGGAATTAAATAACTTTCCTCTGGCATACAACTAGCTGATTTACTCACTGGCCATGAGAAAAAAAAATGGGTAAAGATAGTAAATTCTAATCTAATTTTCTATCCCTTAATTCAGAGTAATTTCTTAACACAGGACTTAGAATTTCTTAAGTTTTCAATATAAAGCTCAAAGTCTTTATCTAGTACAAAAGTCTTTTGAAGTTCTAACTGGGCTTACTTCCCTACTGCATACATTCACCAAATTACTACAGATCCGTGAAAACATGGCTCTTTGTGTTTCTTATATTTACACAGGTTTTTTTTTTTTTGCCTCTGCTTAC
Organism: Mandrillus leucophaeus; assembly: GCF_000951045.1. NCBI lineage: Eukaryota > Metazoa > Chordata > Mammalia > Primates > Cercopithecidae > Mandrillus > Mandrillus leucophaeus. The sequence continues at coordinate 951,183 of NW_012110563.1, read as the reverse complement.
CATGTTCTACTGGATTTTGCATATTCTCTGCCTCCAACAGTGCCTGGAATGTGGTAGATATTCAGCACATGTGAGCAAAAAAGAATGAATGGATTTCCTGTCCTCTGCAGGTTTCTGTGATCTAGAGAAATCAGAGATATCAGAGACTGTATTATGAATTAGCGTATTATGCATATGCAATGCATTGCTCATTTAGAAAAATAAATGCTTAAAAAGAGTTGTTTAATTTTTGGGTTGTATAAAGAAGAAAACATTGGGATTATAAAACAGCATCTACTTGCATTTAACACATATTTTTTTGTCTTCCTACTACAGGATTCCAGAGAACTCCAAAGTCTTAATTGCTACATCCGTAAAAAAGGAAGTAACCTCACTTTTCAGTCTTTTATATTTGCCATCATTGCAACAGGTAGTGCCCTGGGTGATTCTGTTTTATAATATCAAGCCAGATTATGAACTTATAACTTGTTTTAGCTTAAATGAACTTTCTGCGAAACAAAGCTCAGACATATCAATTACTTTTTCAGCTTGAATAATTATTTGCAGTATAATTAGATAAAAATTCATTATTTTAAATTAACTTTTGATGAAATAAATGTTAAAGAAAGGCTATGTGTTTTCTTTAGAGTTGAACATATTAAGAAAAACAAAAATAGATTTATTTTTATGATAGTTTATATAATCATGTATATCATTTACATTTTTACTAAACTTTTTCTTATTTTTTATTGATTTATTTATTTTTTGAGACAGAGTCTCACTCTGTCACCCAGGCTGGAGTGCAGTGGCGCGATCTCCACTCACTGCAAGCTCCGCCTCCCGGGTTCACGCCATTTTCCTGCTTCAGCCTCCCCAGTAGCTGGGACTACAGGCTCCCGCCACCACGCCAGGCTAATTTTGTTGTATTTTTAGTAGAGACGGGTTTTCACCGTGTTAGTGAGAATGGTCTTGATCTCCTGACTTCGTGATCTGCCTACCTCGGCCTCCCAAAGTACTGAGATTATAGGTGTGGGCCACCATGCCCAGCCGAACTTTTTCTTTTTTTGTGGGAGAATTTTATTCACCAGGAATGGCACATTTTCTGAGTGGAGCATGATGGTTTTTCAGCTTTGATGTATATGTTAAGACTCTCACAAGGGATTTATATGAATGTTTATCATTGGGTCCAGCTCTCATATAGAGCCTAGAAATATTTTTTTCCGAGTCTAACAAGTCACTCTGATATGGCTGATTTAAGGACCCCAAATATTAGAATGCACAAAGCCAAAATATTCCGTGGTAACATGAAACAAACAAAGAAATCAAGTAGTGAAATTCTAGAGGAAACTCATTATTCTCTTTAGAAAAAACCATCAGAATTCTAAGAAGTTCGAGTAATTAGTGAAAAGAGTATCAGGATTGCAAGTAAAATGCAAAACAGTCCATCTTATAAATTACTGGTCATACATTGTGAGGAGAAGAGCCTGCATGGACTCTTAAGAACATGAACATGGAGAGAAACTCCTGCATGGACTTTTAAGTTAGAAAAACTAGGCTTTAAGTTTTAGTTTTATCATGCAATAACTGTGCCCTTACTGAATCTCTGAGGCTGAAATTTCTCATATACAAAGTCAAAATAATGATACTGATATGTCCTCACAGGATTAATGTCAAGCAGGAGTTAACATAAGTGGAAGCAATGACTTTTCCCTTTTCCAGATACTTTGAAAAGGTTCAATTCACTTATTTCTTCAGGAAAATATAATTGGAAGACTAATTTAGTATTTTCTGAAAGTCAGACATTGAAAGCACTGAGTCCATGCCTGGAAAAGATTACATTTTGTAACAATCATGCAAATTTATACTTTGTCACTTTTTAAAAAAACTTTAATTACCAAAGTCATTGACGAATACATGCTCTTTGCAAACTTGTCAAAGTCATTCATGTTTCATCTTCCAACATTTCTTCTCTCTCTCTAGCTAAACATTGTGGGAATTTTTCCAGATCGTTTTCTGTCATTGTTATGATTTTATAATTACTCTGCTAAATCCAAATATTAGAATGTATTTTTCTAATTGGGATCGTTTTGGCTTCAATGATATCTGACAAAAGCTTAACAATAGTTGTTTATTATCTGACCAAGAGGGTCCAGAGACAGGGCAGGAACTCTGAGGTAAGCTCAAGAGCTGATATCAGTGTGGATACTTTTCCCTCCATCTTTTCACATTCCCATCCTCACCTTGACAGAAACACCTCAGCTTGTCTGTGGTGACAACATGGTTGCAGCTCTTTCAGGCATCAGGTCCTCATGTAACAATACACAGTGATAGGAACTGCAGTTTTCCTAACATATGTCCTTCTAAAACATTTTTCCCAGAATTCCTCAGAAGAGTTCCCCTCTTGTTCCACTGGCCAAGGTTGCAATTCATGCCATGCCTGAAGAAGTTATGTATAAGAAGAATAGAATTTTTATAATTGCGTTAGACAACTGACCTTCACCCTCATACTCCCAGCAAGTATGAGAGTGTAAACATATGAATAAATCAAAGGCTCTGCAGCAAGAAATCTTCAATGTCTGCCAGAAGCTATAAATTATATGAAAACTGTGTTCCATAATGACAACAAATTAATTCATAGGAAAAATATATGAATGTTTCTAGTTATCCTTCAAATCTCACCTCACCTTCTGCTTCCTCCAGCAAGCATTTCCTTGACTTCTCAAAGTACGTCACTGGCCTGCTTGACATCATCAGAGGACTCATGGGCTTTCAGAGCTACTTGGCACAAATGCTGCTATGGAATTATTTGATTCATGTATGACTTACTGACTAAACTGTAAGATCGATGGTAGCAGAAACTAGGGTTATTTCATTCACCTTTAAAGCTTTCATGCATAGGACAGTGTCTGGCACACAATACATGAATAAAGATTTTCTGTAGAATAAATGAGTAACAGAGGGAAAATAAGGATAGCTTTTACTGTTGCTGAAATAATCCAATAAAAGAACGGAATGGAAATATGGCATAGAAAGTTTTAGATGTAAAATCAAGCAAATTTTCAAAGCTGACATAGGCAAAACTTGCCTGGACATTAAGAATTTAAATATGCTATCTCTGGAGCAGGAGGTAGTGTTTTAAATTTCTTAGGCTTGTTTTTGAAAAGCTTAGGAGGCAGACACTGACTTTCCAACATGAATATTTCAACAGTTAAAAGCTCCCTCATTTGGCCTTAATCTATAACTGCTCTGTATGTGTGTGTACAAGTGGGAGCACACTCTCAAATAGAATCCTACTTTAAAGTAAGGAAAATATAAGGGAAATTAAAAGACAAAAACCAATACACACTAATAGGAAAGCAATGCTCTTTTCAAGTAGAACCTAGACAGCAGGACCTTGAAGTTGGAAATGAGATATGAGAGAGAGAGAGAGAGAGAGAGAGAGAGAGAGGGAGAGAGAGGGAGAGAGAGAGGATGAGAAAGATTTAGAGGAAGGACTTCTGTGCTATTTTATCTAAAGATTCTGAAAAAGGAGGATTGTTCAGAACTGGCACACTCACTCTGGTTTTAGAAGGGGTCTCTGAACTATCTTGCACTATGACTAACCCCGTGCTCTTAGCCATCCTGGTATGTGAGATTGATAGCAGGGATACAGAGCAATGGGAAATCAAGAGCAGGGCAGCCGTATCAATCTTTCTAGACAGGAGCTTCTGAAACATAGCAGCCTTGAAAGGTCATGATGTATAAATTGAACTTTTTGGAATCTTCCTCCCACAAGAAAAATCTATGAGCCTTTGTAACTAAAGAATGATAAAATTCTCATAGCCAGTGTTCTGAAACTTTGTTTCAGTCCACAGGATCTGACTTTTGCTTCCTGTTACTTCTTGTAGTCTGTATATGTGTGTATAGCTGAGTGTATCTATTTGTGTTCTTTTGTAGATGACAAACTAGCAGTCTTTTCTAGTAGGTTGTCCTTAGACATAGCATGGTTCATGATATATATATATATATATATATATATCCCTTAAATTATTTAAGAAGTAAACCCTGTGACACAGTGAAATGAACAAAGCAAACAGCATTAGTAACAAAGCAAGCATTATTTCAACTATGCTTACTGCCATGGTTTCCAAAGTCATCAACATATTTTGAAATAATAAATGGGAACTGGTGTCAAAATAACTTCCAGGGAATTAATAGTGAAGTTTCCTGACTATTTAGCTTAGGACAGTTAACCATATAAAGGCCAAATTATTTCTAAGGAAAAATAAAAATGAGACGCATTCGTAATAATAAGCAATATTCTCAGCCTTTGCTGAATCCGATCTTGTTTTACTTCTTCAATAAGTTCAGAATTTGTTAACTACTCAACCTTATTATATAAAAATAGAGTGCTTTTTGACTGAGGGGAGCAGTTTTGACTCTCATCTAGTTGGTAAAAGAGTGTCATGGTCAGAGGAAATTGGGCTCTCAAAACTGACAGAAGATCGTTCCAAATGCTGATGGGCATCTATCTTAAAATTGCTGTTTCACATGGATTCGGCACAGTTCCAGCACTCCATAAAAAAATACTCTTGACTGCTTAAGAAACTTCTTTTTTGCCATATGGGAACTGTTTTCTTTAGAAATGAGGATGACAGAGAGCTCTCTCATCACTTTTTCTCATATTTCTAGTTCTTAAAGTGCTACTTGTTTCTTTCCTGTTAAGTATATGTGACCAAGAGTTGAAGTCATTGATAATTAACCCAGAACATTCTGAATATGAAGCAACCTGAAATTGTGATTGATACTGATATTGATTAAAATCAATGAACAATTTTTATAATTTTTCTGATTTTTTCATTTTTATGTTAGACAAAAAGCATGACATCAACTACTAATACATAGTAAGAGAGAATATTTAAAAATTGTAGCATAAGATCCAGATCCTTGGTCTTAACATGAGTTTATTAAAAAATATGTATGATGTGCATTATTCTCACGAATTTATGATATGTAACAATATTTCAATTAAAAATAAAACATCCCAGCTGAGCTTGGAGGCTCATTCCTGTAATCCCAGTACTTTGGGAGGCCAAGGCGGGCGGATCATGAGGTCAAGAGTTCGTGACCAGCCTTACCAACACAGTGAAACCCCGTCTCTACTAAAAATACAAAAATTAGGTGGGCGTAGTGGCATGTACCTGTAATCCCAGCTACTTGGGAGGCTGGGGCAGGAGAATCGCTTGAACCTGGGAGGCGGAGGTTGCAGTAAGCCGAGATTGCACCACTGCATTCCAGCCTGGGCAACAGGGCAAGACTTCCTCTCAAAAAAGAAAAAGAAAAAAAAAATCCCATCAAATTTGGAAAGCAAAGGCTATGTAAATAAAACTGATGCAAATATTTGTTTTATTTCTGTTTTGATCAAATTGACACAATCATGCAAATTTTATCCAAATTAGATTTCAGTCCTTTAAAAAGAGTAATTCAGTTGAAATTAATCTGCTCATTCTTTGCCTCTTTTTCTTTTTTTCTTTCTTTTTCTTTTTTTTTCTTTTTTCTTTCTTTTTTTTTTTTTTTTTGAGACCACCCAGGCTGGCGTGCAGTGGCGCCATCTCGATTAGCTGCAAACTCCACCTCCTGGGTTCATGCCATTCTCCTGCGTGAGCCTCCCAAGTAGCTGGGACTACAGGTGCCTGCCATCCATGCCTGATTAATTTTGTCTTTGTATTTTTAGTAGAGATGGGGTTTCACCGTGTTTGCCAGGATTCTCTCAATCTCCTGACCTCATGATCCGCCCACCTCAGCCTCCCAAAGTCCTGGGATTACAGGTGTGAGCCACCACACCAGGCCTCAAATTTCTATAAAAATAAAATTCATAAAGAGAGCATAAAGAGGACAATTTAGAAAGAAGTTCCAAAAACTTAACAATAAAACAATTGAAAGAACATTAACATTATCAGAATAAAAGGCTACAAAGGAGTTTCTCTCATCAAGATACTGTGTCCTCAGTTGGTTCCTGAGGCTTCCTGCTGGTGGGTTCCTGGTCTCACTGACTTCAAGAATGAAGCTATGGACCTTCCTGGTGAGTGTTACAGCTCTTAAAGGTGGCACGGACCCAAAGTCTGAGCAGTAGCCAGGTTTATTTTGAAGAGCAAAAGAATAAAGCTTTCACAGCATGAAAGGGGACCCAGCAGATTGCCACTGCTGACTGCGGTGGTCAGCTTCTATTCCCTTATTTGTGCCTTCCCATGTTCTGTTTCTGTTGTATCACAGTGCCCTTTTTTCAATCCTCCCCACTATTGGCTACTTTTAGGATCCTGCTGATTGGTGCATTTTACAGAGCACGGACTGGTGCATTTTATAGAGCACTGATTGGTGCGTCTTACAATCCTAGTTTATTTTATAGAGCACTGATTGGTGCATTTTACAATCCTAGCTACAGAGTTCTGATTGGTGTGTTTTACAATCCTCTTGTAAGACAGAAAAGTTCTCCAAGTCTCCACTCTACCCAGGAAGTCCAGCTGGCTTCACCTCTCAATACTTTAAATGCAAGACTACTTCAGTATTTTGTCTGAATTGTATTTTTTTTCTTTCTTCCTCTTCCTTTAATGCACAACCCTATCAGTTCTACTCAAGTACTTAAAATAAATTTCTTAGTGGGTAAAGAAATAGAGGACACCAAAGCAAGTGAGAAAACAAATCAGGCTGGGTGTGGTGACTCATGCGTGTAATCCCACCACTTTGGGAGGCTGAGGCGGGTAGATAACAAGGTCAGGAGTTCAAGACCAGCCTGGGCAAGATGGTGAAACCCCGTCTTTACTAAAAATAAAAATAAAAATAAATTATGTGGGTGTGGTGGTGGGAGCCTGTCATCCCAGCTACTCAGGAGGTTGAGGCAGAAAACTGGTTGAACCTGGGAGGCAAAAGTTGCAGTGAGCCAAGATGGCACACCACTGCACTCCAGTCTGGGCTACAGAGTGAGACTCCATCTCTTTAAAAAAAAAAAAAAAAAAAAGCAAACGAAGCCCAAACTGATATCTAAAGAAGTGGCCAATGTAGGTAAACAGAAAAATATTCTTTTTTCTTTAAGACTTGAAAAATCTATCAAAAAAATTATATATTCAATAAGAAACACTGAAGCACATTGAATTAAGTATAGAACAACATTTAAAAGTATTATTTTTAGCATGCTGAATGAAGGTGCTGTGCTATCCTGATACTATAGGGTATCTCCAAATTTCTATTCAGCAATTAACAGTCAATAGCAGGAGTAGGCAAGCTACAACTTGTGGGTCTTCCGCCTGTTTCTATAAATACAGTATTATTGGAACACATCCATACCCATTCATCTATCTATTGTTCAGTCTACTTCACACTACAAGAGGAGAGTTGATTAGTCGTGACAGAGATCCACAGAGCTGAAAATATTTACTATCTGATGCTTTGCAGGAAAAAAAATAGTTTTTCAAGCTGTAGTCTATACAAATCAAAATAAATTTAAGCTATTTTAAATGACATCATTGAAGGAATTTTACTAATAAAAAAGGCGCAGATAACATAACTTATAGAAGTTTGAAATGAGCAATAATAGGGTACGATGAGGCTTATCCCTCTAAAATTGTAGGCTTCATAGAAAAATTACTTTTTCTGCAAGAACACAATGATTAGATTTAGAATGGGAAAAGAATGCATTCTGAAAATATATATATTTGTTAAGATAAGCTAATTGCTACAGCAAATAACTCACATTATTATCATTACTATTACCTTTTTCACTACTGTAACAATCTGTAAAGCAGTCCATTTTTATTGTTAGTAAAATAGTCTAGTTTTACAATCTAACTGAACAATACTGTGGTAATTGGTGAAGTTCATGGATTCAAATAACATCAAATTTATTTATAGAAGTGATTTTCTTATAACATTAAAGTAATAATAGCTTGCATATATACTATACATATAGTATATATGTAAAATAAAATTTAGTACTTGGATGTCACAAAAAATTAAAAGTGAATGTTCTTTAAATATTCTTACAAATTGTTATGAAAGATAAATATTTCAGTATAAAGCTGAGCAAAAGATATAAAGTCATTAGTTACCTCCATAGTCTAGGAAACAGTGCTGTTTGAATGAAATATGATGGAAGCCACATAGGTAATTTAAAATTTTCTAGGAGCCATATTAAAATAGTAAAAACAAACAAACAAAAAAAACCAACAACGAAAAGGTGAATTCATTTTAATAATATATTTATTTAACCCGATGTATCCATAATACTATTTCAACATGTAATCAATATAAAAGTGTTAATATGTTTTACTTTTTTTCACAACAAGTCTTCAAATTCTGGAGTTTATTTTATGTTTTGAGCATGAAACTAGCCATATTTCAAGGACTCAGTAGCCACATGTTGTTATGGCTATCATAGTGCACAGCACATTCCTAGATTATTGACTCTCAAACTTCAGGGAGTCTAAAAGTCAACTGGGAGAGACTGTTAAAATAATAGAGTCTAGCTCCTCAACTGGGCATGGTGGCTCACGCCTGTAATCCCAGCACTTTGGGAGGCCAAGGCAGGTGGATCACGAAGTCAGGAGATTGAGACCATCCTGGCTAACATGGTGAAACCCTGTTTCTACTAAAAGTACAAAAAAAAAAAAAAAAAAAAAAAAATTAGCTGGGCGTGGTGGTGGGCACCAGTACTCCCAACTACTCGGGAGGCTGAGGTAGCAGAATGGTGTGAACCCGGGAGACAGAGCTTGCAGTGAGCCCAGATCAGGCCACAGCACTCCAGCCTAGTTGACAGTGTGAGACTCCGAAACATAAACAAACAAACAACAAAAAAAATAGAGTCTGGCTCCTCAATTAAAGAGTCTGATTCAGTAGGTCAGGGTGGGGCCCAGGAATCTGTATTTTAACAAATAGTCTCATGTGTTTTATGCAGGAGATCAGGAGAGTACATTTGATAAAAGGCTGCTATAGAAATCTCTACGGTCTCTTCTAACACTAATTTTATAGTTTCTAGAATTTTCAGAAGCTTCATTTCTAACAATTTCAGCATATAGTGTTTATAATAATACATTATTCTATAGAAAATTTGTTTAGAGGAACATATTGGATTTTAAATCGCTGAGGATTTTGAATAAAGTTGCAGGGCAAGTTAGAGATGACTGGGACCATCTTTGTTCCAGTTCACACTCTTTCCCACTGAGTAAAGGAACAGATGGGTGAAAGGCACTTTCAATGTCACTGGAAAAAAAAAAAAAACTTTATTGCCAGATATGAAGAAATTCCTTCATTTTGATAAATAGAGAATTTGGGATTTCAGAAAAAAAATTAAATCTATATGTAGTAGATCTCAGCTTTAATATTCTGATATTCTAAATCATTAGCAATGTATGGTTTACATTTACTGTTTTATTACCTTTTTCTATGGTGAATTTCCCTTCACTCCTCAACCTCATATGCTTTCCTATCTACTTTACCAGATATCTCATTCTATCTGACACTGTACTTGTCTGCAATACAAATGATTACTATTTAGAGAGTCCAATATCTTTGTCTATACAAATTATTCAGACATATTTTGTGTATACATATGGTTTTTAACATTTAAAAATGTCGAATCTCTCAAAATGATTGCATGTATATTAACAGCAGCTTCTGCTTTACAAATAAATGATGGTTTTTCATTGTTTTCCAATTTAACAGGATTTATTCCATTCACTCATTACATCAATTAATTATTTTCTTCAAATATCAAGAAGACCAATAACTTCTTAGAATGTGCATCCCTTCTGTAAGAGAACAAGGGCAAGAGAAAACTACATCTTCCTTCAAGGGTGCTTGCTTCCTTCGTTGAAGATCCAAACCAATCCTCTCCACATTCAGTCATGGTCCAACATGTGTTTCCAAGCTATTTTCTTTTCAAAGATTTGTACTTTTAAGTGAGGTATGAGATGTCTTAGCTTTATCAAAAGAGATGTTGGGATATACCTACTGTGGAGTCAATCTATGCTGTTCAAGATATTTTGTAATTTTTTTTCATTACTTTGGGAGAAAAAATGATCTCTATTTCATTTATCTCCTCAAATTACTTCCAGAGTGAATGCTTGTTTTGGAATGCTGACTCCAATAATTTATTAGATCTAATTTTTGAATGTAAATTGAGCATATTCTAGATGCAAAAAGGTGCCATACATTTTACTATGAATGCAGTGAACTGTAAGACTTGATCTCTATCTCCAAGATTATTTGAGCTGTGCTTATATACATTTTACCTTTTAGATCAAATATTGCAAAACAGCTATTATTATTATTCCAATCTTATAGACTGAGCATCTAAACCCAGTGTAACACAGCTCCCAAGTGTTAAAACTGTGTTCTCAAACTTATATTTCAACAGTACCTCTAGAACTCTTTCTACTACATCTGGTAATAATAGGAAGAGAAGGCAGTATTCAAAACAAAATGTATATAATTTCAGTGAATATTATTGAAAGTTTTGTGATACTTATCTTAATTCCTCCCATTATGTGGCAAATGTAATATCCAAGATGGTTTTGTAAAATTAGAGAAATCTTGTTTGAACAGCAATGTTGAGAAAATGAGACTGCTAAAAATTTTAGAAAAGAGAACCAAACTCATCATTATTTTTCTTTGAAGGTACATGATAAATCACCTATCCTTAAATTCTCATGTAGTCATTTTTTATACCAGAAAGATATGTAATATTATATTGTTATGCCATCGCACACTGAACAGTTGAAAATTGGTGCAATTTAGTTCACGTAGGAAGCTGTTACGACCCTTAAAGTGAAAACCTTTTAAACTGAAAATCTTTCCTGGACTATTAAAAGTATCAATTGTTTTATACTATGACAAATTGGAGTTCAACTATAGTTAATAACATGTTTTTAATAAAGAAAAGACATAAAGTACTGTACTTTCCTACCTTTTCATATTAGCAGGAAATAATTTTCCAGTTTCTTTCAGTCTCCACCTACCAGGAAAAAATAAAAAAAGATTCGAAACAACTTCTCAAAACCAACAATACTACACTATAATTGGATTGCTGGGAATACATTACAGAGACAGATTTTACATGTTATAAATTTTTCAAACATTGATGGTGAGTAATTAGCCTTTACTGGAATGTATATGTATGTTGCACTCTTATGCAGCTAAACTTTCTTTAGTCTCTTTTCATTACGTAGTTACTGTAGGACTGGAGATGAATAAATTAATAAAGATTGCTATTTAAAGAATAATGCCTAGAGGGTTGACAGTGGGAGGTAAAGTCAAGATTAAGATGAGAACTGGCATAAATATTACTCTTTTTTCTATTTTCTCCAACTTCATTGCAGCCCTTTCTCTCCATACTCTGGACATAAAGTCTTTGAACTTAACTCTTTTTCTCTGCTAGGAAACTTCCCATGCCCTTGTTTTTCCTACTGATAGCTGATTTGTCACATCTCTAAGCGGCAATTCCTAATCTCTTCGACCAATCAGTTCTCTGGGATATATTTTTTCTAGAGTCATATATCTCTGCTTAGGAGTATTTATCAATACTTTAATTTTCTTTTTAGTTATGTGATTATAGGCATAGTTTGTTTAAATGCACATTACTTTATTAAGCATCGCAGATATAGCATTTTTTACAAATTAAAGGTTTACGGCAACCCTGCATCTAACAAGTCTATCAGCACCATTTTTACAGCATGTCTCACTTCATGTGTCTGTGTCACATTTTCTAATTCTTGCCATTTTTTGAATTTATTATTATTATTATTATTATATCTGTTATGGTGACCTGTGATCAGCCATCTTTGATGTTACTATTGTAATTGTTTTGGAGTCTTGATAAAAACTTGAGTGGTCATGATAGAAGATCAAACCAGCCACTATATTCCCTTAAACTGAAGCCTAATTCAGAGCAAGGCCCCAACTGTCTTTAATTCTATGAGGGTTGAGAGAGGTGAGGAAGTTACAGAAGAAAACTTACAAGCTAACAGAGGTTGATTCATGAGGTTTAAGGAAAGAATCCATTTCCATAACACAAAAGTGTATGGTGAGACAGCAAGTGCTGATGCAGAAGCTGCAGCAAGTTATACAGAAGATCTAGCTAAGGTCATTGATGAAGCTGGCTACACTAAACAATAGATTTTCAATGTAGAGAAGGCAGCCTCATGTTGGAAGAAGATGTCATGTAGGACTTTCATAGCTAGAGAGGTGAACACAATGCTTGGCTTCAAATCTTCAAAACACAGGCTGATTTTCTTGCTTGGGAATAATGCAGCTGATGACTTCACCTTAAAGCCAACGTTCATTTATCATTCTGAAAATCCTAGACCCCTTAAAAATTATGCAAAATCTACTCTGTATATGCTGTATAAATAGAACAACAAAATCTGAATGACAGCACATCTATTCACAGCATGGTTTACTGAATGTTTTATGTCCAATGTTGAAACCTACTGCTTACAAAAAAGATTCTTTTCAAAATATCACTGCTCATTGACAATATATTTAGTCATCCAAGAGCTCTTTTGGAGATGTGCAAGGAGATTAATGTTGTTTCCATGCTAGCACAACATCTATTCTGTAGCCCAAGGATCAAGGAGTAATTTCAACTTTCAGGTTTTATTATTTAAGAAATAAATTTTATAAAACTGTAGCTGCCATAGATAGTGATTTCTCTGATGAGTCCAGGCAAAGTGAAATGAAAATCTCTGAAAAGGATAAACTGTTCTAGATGCCATTACGAACATATGTGAATCATGGGAGGAGATTAAAATGTCAATATTAATAGGAGCTTGGAAGAAGTTGATTCCAACCTTCATGGATGACTTTAAGGGTTCAAACCTTTAGTAGAGGAAGAAACTCCAGATGTGATAGAAATAGCAATATAACTAATTAGAAGTGGATCATGAAGATGTAACTGAATTGCTTCAATCTCAGGATAAAACTTGAGCAGATGGAGAACTGTTTCTTAAGGATAAGCAAAGAAAGTGGTTCCTTGAGATGAAAACTACTTCTGGTGAGGATGCTGTGAACATTGTTCATATGGCAGCAAAGGATTTAGAATATTCCATAAACTTAGATGATAAAGCAGAGGCAGAGTTTGAGAGGATTGACTCCAATTTTTAAAGACATTCTACTGTGGATAAAATTCTATCACACAGCATTGCATGCTACATAAAAATATTTCATGAAAGGAAAAGTAAATGGATTTGGCAAACTTCATTGTTATCTTAAGTACCTGCCACAGCCACTCCAACCTTGAGCTCCCACCACCCTGATCAGTCAGCAGCCATCAACATCAAGGCAAGACTCTCCATCATCAAAAAGATTAGGACTTGCTGAAGGTTCACATAATCATTAGCATTTTTTAGCAATAAAGTATTTTTATTTAAAGTAGGTACATTGCTGTTTAGATATAATGCTACTGCATACTTAATAGACTGCAGTATAGTGTAAACATAATTATTATATGCACTGTGAAACCAAGAAATTCATGTGACTCACTTTATTGCAATGTTCACTTTATTGTGACAGTATGGAACAAAATTTTCAACATCACTGAGCTATGCCTGTATTTAATTTGCTTCTATTTTCTCTATGGCGTAAGTCACATAAGAACATGGTTGGTGTTTATCTGGTTAGACAGTGTTTGGCATTGTTTATTGAATTTGCTAACAAATATCTGCCTAGGTTAAGATAGTGAGAAGTGAAGCCAGCTGGGCCTCTGGGTCTAGTGGGGACTTGGAGAACTTTTCTGTCTAGCTAGAGGATTGTAAATGCACCAGTCACTGCTCTGCTGCTAGCTAGAGGATTGTAAATGCACCAATCAGCAGTCTGCAAAAATAGACCAATCAGCATTCTGTAAAAATGGACCAATCAACACTCTGCAAAATGGAGCAGTCAGCACTCTATAAAATGGCCCAATCAGCAGGACATGGGCGGGGCCAAAAGGGAATAAAAGCTGGCCACCCCCCAGCCAGCAGCAGCAACCCGCTTGGGTCCCCTTCCAAGGTGTGGAAGCTGTTCTTTCACTCGTCACAATAAATCTTGCTGCTGCTCACTCTTCGGGTCCACAGCAACTTTAAGAGACGCTTCATTCCTGAAGTCAGGGAGACCACGAAACCATCAGGAGGAGCAAATAACTCCAGACACGCCCCCTTTAAGAGCTGTAACACTCACTGCAAGGTCGCGGATTCATTCTTGAAGTCAGTGAGACCAAGAACCCACCAGAAGGAAGAAACTCCAGACACATCTGAAGGAACCAACTCTGGACACAATAGTACCTAGATTCTTATCTCCCCATTGAGCTCCTCGGCTTTTTCTTCGGTGTATTTTTTGCTTAGTTTTGTCACAGCCAAAACAGTCTTTGCACTGGACTCATGCTTCTAGTTCCACTTTGATTTTTTTTAAAATATTTAATTAAAAGGGTCTAGCTCTATGTTTTTATGTTTGATTATGTTGGTGATAAAAACATTGTCAGCTTAATGATTAAATAAAAATTCCGTTGGAATTTTTCCTAGTATTTTATTACTAAAGTTATTTAGGCCAGGCACGGTGACTCATGCCTGTAATCCCAATACTTTGGGAGGCCGAGATGGGCAGATCACCAGAAGTCAGGAGTTCAAGACCAGCTTGGCCAACGTAATGAAACCTCCTCTCTACTAAAAATACAAAAATTAGCTGGGCATGGTGGTGGGCACCTGTAATCCCAGCTACTTGGGAGGCTGAGGTGGGAGAATCACTTGAACTCAGGAGGTGGAGGTTGTGTGAGCTGAGATCATGCCATTGCACTCCAGCCTGGGTGACAAAAGTGAAACTCCATTTCCAAAAAAAAAAAAGTTATCATTAAATGCTTAACATATAAAAATGATGTTGAAAGTAATAAAAAAAAAACTTTAAAAAATCCCCAAACCACTAAAATAATAACACATGCAATTTTGCCAAAGCAGATGACACTCTGTATAAACTTTCCATGATTTGAACTTTCCACAAATTTTGTAGAGGTTACCTCTGGGAGCCCCTATTCAAAATTCACAGTTTATAATTTTATGTATTTTTATATATTTTGTTTTTTCATAGTATTTCTTAAACATACAGTTTGTTTTGTAGCTTTTAAAAATTGATGTTAATAATTTTATATTGTATTTGTTAGCACCTTGTTATTTTCACTCAACATTATAGTTATAGGTTCATCCATATTTTATGTTACTTTAGTTAATTGATTGTTTTTACTGTTGTAGGTTATTTAAGCTATTTCAAATTTTTAGCGTTTAATACAATTCTTCCTATAAATATAACTTAAATGTCTTTTTAAATGTTTATCTGAGAGATTCTCTAAACAATATACCTGTGTAGAATGGCTAGGTCACAATTTTTGTACGTGTTTGACTGTGCTAGTTATCCCACATTATGCTTAAAACTGATTGTAGCAACTCACAGCCCTAACACTAGTTTAGTAGATGTATTGCTTTACAATCTGATCAAATTTTTTATTGTTCTATTATATCATTCTATTTTTATCATATTATCAAGTTTTAAATCATTCTAATATAAAGACACATGCATGTGTATGTTCATTGCAGCACTATTTACAATAACAAAGACATGGAATCAACCTGAATGCCTGTTAATGATAGACTGAGTAAAGAAAATGTGGTACATATAGGGCATGGTGGTGCGCACCTGTAATCCTAGCTACTCGGGAGGCTGAGGCAGAAGAATCACTTGAACCCGAGAGGCGAAGGTTGCTGTGAGCCAAGACCAGGCCACTGCACTCCAGCCTGGGCGACAGAGCGAGACTCCATCTCAAAAAAAAAAAAAGGAAAAAAAATGTGATACGTATTCTCTACAACCTCTTGCAGAAAATAAAAACAGAAGGAACATTTCCTGACTTATTCTAAAAGATCAGCATTATTCTAA
>NW_012110563.1:860516-935230 GCF_000951045.1 Mandrillus leucophaeus | reverse complement strand
AGCGAGACTCCATCTCAAAAAAAAAAAAAGGAAAAAAAATGTGATACGTATATACCATAGTGGAATACTATGCCACTATAAAAAATAAACAGATCATGTCCTTTGCAGGAATGTAGATGGAGCTGGAGGCCATTATCTTTAGCAAATTAATGCAGGAAGAGAAAACCAAATACTGCATGTTCTCTCTTTTAAGTGGGGGCTAAATGATGAGAACACATGGACACATAGAGGGGCACAACACACACTGGGGCCTACTTGAGGATGGAGGGTGAGAGGAAGGAGAGGAGCAGGAAAAATAACTAATGGATACTAGGCTTAATATCTGGATGATGAAATAATCTGTATAGCAAACCCCCATGACACACTTTTACCTATGTAACGAACCTGCACGTACTCCACGTGTACCTCTGAACTTAAAACAAAAATTTAAAAAAAAATTGTTTTTTTTTAAATAGCATCAGACTAGCACCATGGACAACAAGGTGCATAAATCTTACTAAAAGTTGAGTACTAAAAGCAACTTTTGGAAGACTATATACAGCATTTTGCAAATTCCTTTTTGAAACCTAGTAAATAGTTGTCTCAGAAGCCGGGAAAGTGGTTCTCTCTCTGGGAAGCAGGATACAGGTGATTAGTGTAAGAGAGAAAAAAATAGACAGCAGTAATTTTTACCAAAGTTCTTCAACTTACAACTTCACAAGAGACAATAAGGTTATTAGAAAATAATAAACTGGTCAATTTATCAAGAGGTCTAGCAATTGTAAATATACGTGCACCCAACATTGGAACTCCTAAATTAAAACAAATGAGAACAGAATTGAATCAACATAGACAGCAGTATAGAAGTAGTGGAAGACTTTAACAACTCACTTTCAAAAATGGATAACTCATTCATACAGACAATCAATAGGGAAGAAACAGACTTGAACAACAGTATAGACCAAGTGAATCTCAGACATATATAGAACATTCCATCCACCTATAGCAACGTGCATAGTCTTCTCAAGAGCACACAAAACATTTTCCAGGAAGGATCACACATTAGACCACAAAATAAGTCTTAAAAAATTTAAGAAGATTGAAGTTATATCAACTATATTTTCTGACCACAAGGGTATGAAACTAAAAAACAATAACAGGAAAAAAAACTGAAAAATTCACAAGTATGTGGAAATTAAGCAACACTCTCCTGAACAACAAATAGATTGAAGAAGTCAAAGGGATATAAAAATAATCTAAGGACAAACAAACAACCTTAAAGGATATTGATAGATGAATATATTAGAAAACATGGTTTACACATACATATACATACATGATGGAATATTATCCAGCTTTAGAAAATAATAAAATTATGTCATTTGCAAAAACACTGATGGACCTTGGAAACATTATGCTAAGTGAAATAAATCAGATACAGAACAACAAATACTGCATAAACTCACTTGTTTGTTGAATCCAAAATAGTCAAATTCATAGAAGCAGCATAGAATGATGGTTAACAGGGGCTGAGGGGAGTTGAAAATGGGGGAGATGATGATCAAAGAGTACAAAGTTCCAGTTATGTAAAGTAAATAAGTTCTGGATATCTAATGTTCTTGGTGACTATAGTTGGTAATAATGTATTGAATACTAACAGAACAGATCTCAAATGTCTTCACTACCCACATAAAATGATAATTATGTCGAGTAATGAATATGTTAATTAGTTTGGTAGTGGTAATCCTTTCACCATGTGTATAAATATATTAAATCATCAAGTTTTAAACCTTAAATATACATAAGTAAAAAAAATAACCAAAGAGCAGAAGGCTGCTATATTTCTATACAGACCTTCCTGGTTGGGCGCGGTGACTCACGCCTGTAATCCCAGCACTTTGGGAGGCCGAGGCGGGCGGATCACGAGGTCAGGAGATTGAGACCATCCTGGATAATACAGTGAAGCCCCGTCTCTACTAAAAATACAAAAAAATTAGCCGGGCATGGTGGCAGGCACCTGTAATCCCAGCTCCTTGGGAGGCACAGGGCGGAGAATGGCATGAACCCGGGAGGCAGAGCTCACAGTCAGCTGAGATCAGCCACTGCATTCCAGCCTGGGCTACAAAGCGAGACTCTGTCTCAAAAAAGAGACCTCCTGAATAGAAGGCATTAGAGCAGGAACTTAAAGAAAATAAGGAATTGAGCAATGTCAATGTGTGGAAGAAGAATAATTTAGCCAAGAGTAAAATACAGGGCAATAGCCTCTCTGTGCTTTGTGTCTTTGAGGAAGCATAAACAATCAAGTGAGTAAGTACATGAAGCAAAGTGAGAAAAGGAGGGTAATAATTTTGGTCAGAAACATACAGAGAGATCAGGTTATGAAGCAACATCTATGATGGAGTAAGACTTTTGGCTTCCTTTAGAGTGAAGCAGGAAGTCATTAGAAGGTTTCGCGCAGAGATCTGTTATTACTTGAGTTTTACAGAGGCATTCTGGCTGACGTGTTAAGAATAAATCACAGCTAGCGAAAGAGATAGGTTACCATTTGATTACTTGACTTACATTTTCGTCATAGTGTTTTTGATAAAAAGATGTTAATTTTAATCATTTTTATTCCTACCCACAAGTGCAAATACCTATTCTTAAAATAGATTTTGATACTTTGTAGAGCATTACATTTACCCTTCCTTATTCTTTTTCAATATTATATTGACTGTTATTGACCCTTTGCTCTTCAACATAAATCAGTATCAAGTACTTCAAATAACAATGCCCAGATTTTTGTTGAAGTTACATTGTACTTGTAGATTAATTTGGATATAATTGATAGTCCTACAATATTGAGTATATTTGTAAACATTGTCTCTGTCTCCAATTATTAAGTTCTTTATGATTTTTAGATTTTTGTTGAACGCAGATATTAGGCTTTTGACGCCACTTTCATTGGGAAAAACTAATGAGCTTAGAGTCATGCTAGGATTGTAGGCCCTCCATTGAATACTGCTCTGCACCAAAAGATAGGATATAATTGTGCCAGATATGGAAGTGGGACCTTGGTCTTTGACTGAGCTGGTTAATTAGCTTGACTAGGGAAGCCATTCTCCTCATGTGATTCAGGTTTTTCTCCAGTGACACGACATGAGAAACCTGACATTCACCCTGTTCTGTTGTTTAAACATTCACAGTTGGTGGAGCATCATTCTCTTCCCTGATGAGATCAGGGAGCTGGGGTCTATGCTTTTAATTTTCCCTTGTGTGGAGGACAAGTGAACTTATCTCTAACGTCTATCCTCTATCAAAGTAATTGCCTGAAGAACTTAGTGTAGTTGGTTTTTCATACAGTTTTACAGGAGCCTCTCTAGAGCATCGGTTTTGGACAAATTAACCCTTCTCAATTTTCTACATTATGGCCATATAAATAATTTGTCATATTGACTCCCAGGTAATATTTGCTTTTCTCATTACTGTAACTGGCATTTAAAAACATATCCAGTAGCTTGGCTAAACTTTAGATAATACTAATAATTAGTCTATACACTCTTTTGGGATTTGTTATGTGCTGAATTTTGTCCCCACAAAATTTATATGTGGAAGTCCTAAACCCAGCACCTCTGAATGTGATGGTATTAGGAGAAGAAATCTTTAAAGTGTTAAGTTAAACTGAAGTCGTTAGGGTGAGTCCTAATCCAATATGACTTTGAATTGGTACCCATGTACAAAGAGGAGAATAGGATGAAGACACAGGAAGAAGGAAGATCATGTGATGACTCAGAGAGAAGATAGCCACGGACAAGACAAGGAAAGAAGCCTCAGAAGAAAACAATCCCACTGACTTCATGATCTCAGGCTTCATGGCTCCAAAACTGTGAGAAAATAAGTTTCTGTTGTTTAAGCTCTTTGGTCTGTGGTAATTTGTTAAGGTAGTCCTAGCAAACTAATATAGATTTCACACTGAATTGTATTTCTGAGATTTGGAAGGTTCACAACCTGGTTAGCTGTACATAGTAGTCTAGACAATCATATCATATGGAAAACAAAACAACAACAAAAACCCTTATTTTTCTATATAATTATAATGCTTTTTATTTTTACTGGAATATTTAGAACTTCCAGTATAATTCTGAAAATATTCAGTGAGTGAGCATTGACAGAAAGCATCTTAAGTTTTCACCACTATGAATGATGATTGTTATGGGTTTTTGATAAATTACCTCTATTAGGTTAAACGGTTTCCTTCAATTCTTATTTTGTTAAGAATTTCTTCTTTTAAAATTATGAATGATTATATTTAATTTTATCTAATAGTGTCTCTGTGCTAAAGTAGGATCTTTCTTTTTAACTTTATGTTCTTTTAGACATTTTAACAACTGAAATACATATAGGTATTATTTACATTATTTAAAAAGAACGGAGAGACCAGGTGAATATTTCTTTTTTTTTTCTTTCTTTTTTTGTTTTTTTGTTTGTTTTTTTGTTTTTTGTTTTTGTTTTTTTGAGACCGAGACGCGCTCTGTTGCTCAGGCTGGAGTACAGTGGCATAATCTTGGCTCACTGCAACCTCTGCCTCCCAGGTTAAAGCGATTTCCAGATAATTTTTGTGTTTTTAGTAGAGATGGAGAATTACCACGTTGGACGGGCTGGTCTCGAACTCCTGACCTCGAGTGATCTGCCCTCTTCAGCCTCCCAAAGTGCTGGCATTACAAGTGAAGTGTGAGCCATCGTGCTTAGCTGGGGTGAATATTTCTAATCCCCTACATGATTTGACTAAGTATGATGAATACAGACCCTGGTAATACCACTCTTGCCAGCTCTCTGCAGATACAACCTCTGTTAATTTTATTGGTGATATCTTGCAAGCCTTACAATCCAAAAAACATACATAATAAATATCCACTGTAGAAAAAAAAATAAGAGGCAGAGGCAGAGAGAAGTTACTCTTCTAAAACTACAACATGATGTTGGGTACCAGTTCTCTATTAACTCTAATATGATGGTAGAAAAAGTCTCCATTAAAAGCTAGCAATTGTTATCTGGGTATGGTGGCTCACGCTTGTAATCCCAGCACTTTGGGAGGCCGAGGCAGGTGGATCACGAGGTCGGGAGATTGAGACCATCCTGGCTAACACCGCGAAACCCCATCTCTACTAAAAAAAAAAATTACAAAAAATCAGCCGGGCGTGGTGGCGGGTGCCTGTAGTCCCAGCTATTTGGAAGGCTGGGGCAGGAGAATGGTGTGAACCCGGGAACCAGAGCTTGTATTGAGCCGAGATCATTGTTCCCATTTTTCAGCATTACCAATGATTTTGACGTTTCTTTATTTCACCTTTTAAAAAACACATTTACAAAGTACAGGAGGTTGTTATTTTAATGTATATGTTATTTTACTTCCATATGACGATTATCTAAGATGTTCTAAGTCATCTCTCTATAGAGTTTATTTTCAGATTCATGTTGATGCTTTTCACAATTCTATCCGGGGATTTGATACAAAATATAATTTCTCTAGGTCAGGATTGACTTTGTCCTTGACCCCAACACGGAAGCTTATTCTTCACTATTACTTTTTATTAAATCAATCATTTCTTCTCAACCTATAGACAAGCCCCATGAGGCACTTATCAAGCTTTTTGGGTGTGTGTCTGAGGAGAGCTTTAAATTTGTGGATCTGCTAAACATTTCAGCTGGCTTTTTTTAAATCTTGAAAACCTGGTATCAGATCAAATACAGACAATAAAGAGAAGCCACCTTGAGGGGGAAAATAAAAAGAATTCTAATTTCTCTTTAATTAATAAAATACACATATTTAGTTGCTTGGAAGAAGGCAGATTATTGAGATCACTTAAATAACAATACCTTGTTTTAGTCTGATGCTAGGAAGTAATTCTCAAAGTTTAACAGTCTTGTCACTAGCACGGGTTGAGTCATTTCTGTAATTGAAGTTTTTATTGACTTATAGACATAATGCTAAATTAAGTCTTTTTGAGTCCTATTGTGTCCAGAATTTGTTGCTTCAGGTGGGTTCCTGGTCTCCCTGACTTCAAGAATGAAACCGCAGACCCTCAGGGTGAGTGTACAGTTCTTAAAGATGGTGTGTCCGAAGTTTGTGCCTTCAGATGTTCAGATGTGTCCAGAGTTTCTTCCTTCTGGTGGGTTCATGGTATCGCTGACTGCAGGAGTGAAGCCACAGACCTTCGCAGTGACCGTTGCAGCTCTTAAAGGTGGCGAGTCCAGAGTTTTTTGTTCCTTCTGGTGGGTTCATTGTCTCACTGACTTCAGGAGTGAAGCTGCAGACCTTCTCATTGAGTGTTACAGCTCACAAAGGTAGTAGGGACCCAAAGAGTGAGCAACAGCAAGATTTATTATGAAGAGCGAAAGAACAAAGCTTCCACAGCATAGAAGGGGACCCGAATGGGTTGCCTCTGTGGGCTCCCACTGCGAGCTCGGGTGGCCAGCTTTTATTCCCTTATTTGGTCCCACCCATGTCCTGCTGATTGGTCCGGTTTACAGAGTGCTGATTGGTGCATTTACAAACCTTTAGCTAGACAGAGAAGTTCTCCAAGTCCCCATCCGACCTAGGAAGTCCAGCTGGCTTCACCTCTCACTATCACTTCTTATCAGGCAAAACACTGACTCACATATTTACTACGAGCTACTGTTGTATATAAATCTTACCAGAACTTGAAATATTTTCATTTTAGCATTTATAAACTAAAGTAATTATAATTTTGAGAGTTTTAGTAAGGTATTTTTTTTTTTTAAGTACAATTGAAAATCACTGCAGTTGTGGGCTACATTACAAAGTTTTGGTCAGTGATGGACTGCATATACCACAGTGGTCTCATAAGATTATAATGGAGCTAAAACATTATGTCATCTAGTGTCATCATTGTCGTCATAGCTATCATAACTAACATCTCAGTGCAAGACACATTACTCACGTTTATAGTAATGTTGGTGTAAAGAAACCTACCAGTCTGCCAGTCATGTAAAAGTACAGCACATGCAATTATGCATACTCTATAATACTTGATGATAATAAAAAATGACTGTTACTGATTTATGTATTTACTGTACTAAACATATGATTGTTATTTTAAAGTGTACTCCTTCTACTTATTAAAGAGAAAGTTAACTTTAAATCAGCCTTAGGCAGATCCTTCAGGAGGTATTCCAAAAGAAGGACTTGTTATCACAGGAGATGACAGGTCCATGTGTGTTGTTGCCCCTGAAGACCTTCCAGTGGTACAAAATGTGCAGGTGGAAGACAGTGATATTGATGATTCTGGTCCTGTGTAAGTCTATGCTATTGTGTGTTTTGGTCTCAGTTTTTAGCAAAACCGTTTAAAAAGTAAAAATAGAAACAAAAAACCTAAACATAGAAAAAAGTGTATAGAATAAGGATATCGAAAAAAATATTTTTATACAGCTGTGCAATGTATGTTTTAAACTGTATTGCTACAAAATAGCCAAAAGTTTTTAAAAAATTTGTAAAGTTAAAAAGTTACAGTATTCTAAGGTTAATTTATTATCGAATAAATTTTTCTGATCAACTTAGTGTAGCCTAAGTGTACAGTATTTATAAAGTCTACAGTAGTGTACAGTAATGTCCTGGGCTTTCACATTCACTCACCACTCACTCACTGACTCACCCAGAGCAACTTCCAGTCCTGCAAGTTTTATTCATGGTAAGTGCCCTACATATTGTATTTTTATCATACCTTTTCTAAGTTTAGATGTGTTTAAATACACAAATACTCTTATGTTAGATTTGCTTCAAGTATTCAGTATAGCAATATGCTGGACAGGTGTGTAGCCCAGTAGCAATGGGATATACCATATAGCCTAGGTATGTAGTAGGCTCTCCCATTGAAGCTTGTGAATTACATTCTGTGATATTTGCACAACAGAAATAATACCTAATGACTCATTTTTCAAAACATATCCCTGTCATTAACCAGCACATATAATAAGCAACGCATGCATGCATGTGTATTTGTGGGATGACTGTGACAAAAATAAAATCATTTAAAATAGACAAATAATTGTAAGTTTGCTATTGAAGATTGTGTACAAGCCAGGCGTGGTGGCCCACGCCTGTAATCCCAGCACTTTGGGAGGCTGAGGCGGGCGGATCATGAGTTCAAGAGATTGAGATCATCCTGGCCAACATGGTGAAACCCCATCTCTACTAAAAATACAAAAATTAGCTGGGCGTGGTAGCGGATGCCTGTAGTCCCAGCTACTCGGGAGGCTGAGGCAGCAGAATAGCAGTGAGCCAAAATCTCGCCACTGCACTCCAGCCTGGCAACAGCGCGAGACTCCGTCTCAAATAAAGATTTTTCAGATTTTATTAATTTACTTTTTAAATTAAGAAGATATTTTGTGATATAAATTAATGCCTGTAGCAGTAGCGTTTTCAGATATGAAAAATAGGAGAGTATAGTAGATTTCATTATTGGCCCTAGTTCTTCCGCCCTTCCTGTAAGCCCACCATTGTCATGGCTTCATCATGTGCAAAGTGGACTTCCCTTGATCTTGAACTTAGGCATGTTACTGGCAGTAGCTGGTGAAATGTAAGCACATGTGACAATGTGCCAAGTTCAATCCCATGTCTAAAATGGCATCCCATGTTTCTGCTTGCTCCCTTGAACTTCTGACATTGAAATGAGAACACATGCCTGGGCCAGCCTGCTGGTCCGAGGAGGATGAAAGACATGAGGAGCTGAGCTGCTCTCTTTAATTCCTACTGACTCCCAGTAAAGCTGCTTTGCCCAGGCACCAAGCCCTGCAGATGCCTGGGGGTTTTTATACCTTGTGTGATCTATAGCCAATGACATCCGGTTCAGGAGGAGGAGGATAAAAGCACAGCTTCCTTGCACTAGTTCTTGCCTCTGAGCTCCAGGAGGCATCAGGGAAAGATTGGGACATTGCTTGCAATAGCACTGCTTTGGTTTCTTCCTCTTCCCTTCCTGCTTCGCTTAATCCCTCACTGGTCACTGATCTCCATTAGTTCCTGGTTTGCTTAAACCCTCACTGGTCACTGGTCGCCACTGGGATCACTTGTAGATGAAAGCACATCTCAGGACCTGCTTTTGGGAAATCCAACCTAAGACAGAAAACATTTGAATACATATTTAATTAATCTAAAATCTAATTGCCCTATCAATCTAGTACACTGCTTCATATTTAAGTTGTTATATTTTCTATCTTTTATTATGTATCTCTTTTATTCAATTTTACTTCTATGCACCTTTATTCCATGCACCAGAATCTCACTGAAGTAATACCTGCTCTCAGCATACACATTGCATATGAAATGGAGCCCCTGTCCACAAAGAAAATATTTGACGGATTTGCTTATACATTTTAGTAGTCTTGGCTGGAACACTGGAACTTTTCTACCAAACATTGATTGTCCTACTGTGTTTCTAAGTAGAGGCTTGATCCTGCAAAGTTAAGTCTAATCTTTTCTCGATTGTAGACAAAAAAGATAAACAATAAGAATGTCAACGCAAAAGAAAGACTGGTTTAGTATTTTAGTTAGAACATCTTAAATGTTTATTCATTTATATATTGCTTAATTTAATAAATATGTATAAAGAGATTGCCATTTTCTAGGCACTATTCTTACCGATGAAGATTAAACAGGATTAAACAAATATCCCATTCATTTGGGGTAGTGACAGTGGGGTGAGACAGAAAGTAAACAAATAATGATAAAAATGTCAATGAAAAGTTCTATGAAAGAAATCCTCAGCAAATTAACACAGGAACTGAAAACCAAATACTGCGTGCTCACACTTACTTGTGGGAGCTGAACAATGAGAATGCATGGATACAGGGAGGGGAACAACACACACTGGGGCCTGTCGATGGGGGTGCGGGGAGAGAGAGCATTGGAATAAATAGCTAATGCATGGTGGGCTTAATACCTAGGTGATGGGTTGATAGGCGCAGAAAACCGTGATGGCACATGTTTACCTATGTAACGAACTGCAAGTCCTGCACATGTATCCTGGAACTTAAAATAAAATTAAAAAACAAAAAAATTGGCCAGGCATGGTGGCTCACGCCTATAATCCCAGTACTTTGGGAGGTCCAGGTGGGCGGGTCACCTGAGGACATGAGTTCAAGACCAATCTGGCAAACATTGTGAAAATTCCTCTCTACAGAAATACAAAAATTAGCCGGGCATGATGGTGGGTGTCTGTAATCCCAGGTGCTCAGTAGGCTGCTATGGGAGAACTGCTTGAACCTGGGAGGCAGAGGTTGCAGTAAGCCAAGATCATACAATTGCTCTCCAACCTGGATGACAGAGTGAAACTCTGTCTCAAAAAAAAGTTTAAATAATGTAGAATAAAATTAAAAAGATTACCCAGCACTTTGAGAGGCCAAGGCAGGCGGATCATAAGGTCAGATCGAGACCACCCTGGCTAACATGGTGAAATCCCGTCTCTACTAAAAAAATAAAAAATAAAAATAAATAAGCCAGGTGTGGTGGCGTGCACTTGTAGTTTCAGCGACTCAGGAGGTTGAGGCAGGAGAATAGCTTGAACCATGGAGGTGGAGGTTGCAGTGAGCCGAGATTGCACCACTGCACTCCAGCCTGGGCGACAGAGTGAGACTCTGTCTCAAAATAATAATAATAATAATAATAATAATAATAATAATAATAATAATAAATTTAAAATATCAGCAAACAAACAAACAAAAAATACAACATAAGAAGTGAATATCAAGTGGCGGTAGGAGTTACCACTTTCCCTCTGCAGATGACACTGGGACAGAGACCTGAAAAATAATATATAGGAAAGGAAGAAACTTCAAGAACACTTGTGGAAGAATGGTCCAAGCAGAGGGAAAGTCCCAAGAAGGAAGCCTGCCTGTTGTGTGTTTATGGGGACACAAAATAGACCAATGGGACTGAAACACAGTAGAGAGAGAAAGAGTGGTCGGATCTGGGAACAAAGACCTAACCAGAGAACAGATATTTCAGGGCCTTGCATGTCATGGTAAAATCTTTGAATTGTCTTTGAAGTGTGATGTAAGTCCATCAAAAAGGTTTTGAACAGCTTCAAAAGGCTTACGCTGGTAGTAAGAGGCGCATAGGCTCTAAGCTGGCAAGAGAGCCAGTGTGGTGGGCAGACATTGCTGTTCATCAGGACACTTATCATGCTCTCTGAGCACTAAAATCTTACACAAATAGAAACTTTCCATAGATATGACTCCTCTTTGAGTTTATTTTTCACTCTGCTTTCTAGACCCTGTTTTACGTTTCACTTTTTTAGAGAGGAGCGAACCTCACAATTTTCCCCCACTAGTCCCACAAATGAACCACTTTTCTGATAACTATGAAAAAGAAAGATGTTCAGGTCTATAAAATATTTTCTTGGATTAATTTAGAGAAGGGTTTCTCAATATCAGCAGTGTTAACGTTTGGGGCCAGATAATTCTTGGTTGTTGGGGCCTGTCCTGTGATTGTAGGATTTTTTATTTTTATTTTTATACTTTAAGTTCTAGGGTACATGTGCACAATGTGCAGGTTTGTTACATATGTATACATGTGCCATTTTGGTGTGCTGCACCCACCCATTAACTCATCATTTACATTAGGTACATCTCCTAATGCTATCCCTCCCCCCTCCTCCCTCCCCACAATAGGACCTGGTGTGTGATGTTCCCCTTCCTGTGTCCAAGTGATCTCATTGTAGGATGTTTAGCAGCATCCCTAATCTCTACCCACTGGATGCCAGTAGGACCCCTACAATTAACACAGTTGTGACAAACCAATTTGTCTCAGATGCTGCCAAATGCTCCCTGAAGTGGCAAGATCCCTTGACTGAGAACCACTGGTTTAGATATTTTGCAAAGAAAGACAGTTTTATTTCAAATATACTAGCCAAAGTATTAGTTAATATTTTACATAAATGATATTTAAGTGTCAAGTAAACTTTTTTCTTTTATTTTAAGAGCCTAAAAATTTTTGAAACGCTACATTACTTTTACCTATCCTTTTACCCTACCTGTTATCAAATCTCCATAACCCATGCTTATTCAATTAGTACTGCTAATTCTGCACATTGGGATGGAGAAAACATAAGATTCCCTCAGACATAGTGGCTTGTTAATAGGAGTTCCTGTTTAGGTCATATAATTCTTGGTTGATGAGATGGTTATTTTTACAGAAAGTTTAATAGATTTCCTTAAAAAGAAGTTTTATTGTTAATTTTTATAACTACTTTTTGTGAAGCAAATAGGGACTAATTTCTAATTGTATTTAATGTTTTCTCACACTCTTGTTATCTGAATTTCCACTGGTTTTAAAGTAGACTCAGTGGGGCATGGTGACTCATGCCTATAATCCCAGCACTTTGACAGTATGAGGCGGGTAGACTGCCTGAGCTCAGGATTTCAAGGCCAGCCTGGGCAACATGGTGAAACCCCATCTCTACCAAAAATGCAAAAATTAGTTGGGCATGGTGGCACACACCTGTAGTCTCAGCTACTCGGGAGGCTGAGGTGGGAGGATGACTAGAGCCTAGGAATTTGTGGCTGCAGTGACCTGAGATCAGGCCACTGCACTCCAACCTGAGTGACAGAATGAGACCCTTTCTCTGCCCCCAAATTATAAATAAATACATAAAATAGCTCTATAAATTAAGCTAAAATCAATTGACATACATTGATATTATTTGTATCTGTGTTTCCACCAAATCTTATGTTAAGATGTAATCCCCAGTATTGGAGGTAGGGCCAAATGGGAGATGATTGTATCATAGCGGTGGTCCTTCACGAGTGGTTTAACACCATCTCCTGGTGCTATTCTTGCGATAGTGAGTGAAGGAATTCTTGCAATATCTTGTTGTTTAAAAAGCATGCAGCACCTTCCCCCTTGCTCTCTCTTGGTGCTGCTTACGCCTTGTAAGACACCTGCTTCTGCTTTGCCTTCTGTCATGAGTAAAAGCTCCCTGAGGCCTCCCCAGAAGCAGACACTTTCATGCTTCCTGTATAGCTTGTGGAACCATGAACCATTTAAACATCTTTTTTTTTTTTTTTTTTTTTTAAATAAATTACCCAGTGTCAGGTTTTTCTTTTCTCTTCTTTTATTTTCTCTTCTTTTCTTGTTTCTTTCTTTTCTTTTCTTTGCTTTTCTTTTTTTTTTTCTGAGGTGAAATCTCAGTCTGTTGCCTAGGCTGGAGTGCAGTGGCACCATCTTGGCTCACTGCAACCTCCACCTCCTGGGTTGAAGCAATTCTCCTGCCTCAGCCTCCCGCATAGCTGGTATTACAGGCACACACCATCACACCTGGCTAATTTTTGTATTTTTAGTAGAGATGAGGTTTCGCCATGTTAGTCAGGCTGGTCTTGAATTCCTGACCTCAGGTGATCTACCCACCTTGGCCTCCCAAAGTGCTGGGATTACAGGCATGAGCCACTGCGCCAGCCCTCAGATATTTCTTTATAGCAGTGTGAGAATGAAATAATAAAACATTTATTGAACAGTCAAGTACTGAATCATGTTTTGACACATTATATCCTAGAAACACGAGACTGATCATTCTACATTCTAGACGTCAACATTCAAATGTGAATTCGATGTGAATGGTGGTTGTACAACATGACTGGGGTACAAAATAAATAATACAATTTAGATATTGTCCTCCATAAGCTTACACTGAAGTTTGAAGAAGAATGATCTCAAAGGATATAGAAAAGAAAATCTCAATAACTCATGTTCTAGGGTTATTTTGTTTTACTTATTTATTTTTTTTGAGAAGGCGTCTCATCCTGTCACCCAGGCTGGAGTGCAGTGGCACGATCTCGGCTCACTGCAACCTCCGCCTCCCAGGTTCACGCCATTCTCCTGCCTCAGCCTCCAGAGTAGCTGGGACTATAGGCACCTGCCACCACGCCCAGTTAATTTTTTATATTTTTAGTACAGACGTGGTTTCACTGTGTTAGCCAGGATGGTCTCGATCTCCTGACCTCGTGATCCGCACGCTTCAGCCTCCCAAAGTGCTAGGATCACAGGCATGAGCCACTGCACCTGGCCCTCATGTTCTAGGGTTATAATTGAGAGACAGTATATACTAAAACCCCAGTATTTTCTATAGGATATAGGAAAAAACAAAAATACTTTATTTTCCTATTCTCCTGTCTTACACAGTCACTTAACACTTCCAGTACCAGGTGTGTGGAAGTTTTATTCCCATTCACCAACCAAACAATTCTCCAGCAGACACCAGCTGGTGTCCTCTAATTTTATTTATTTGTTTATTTAGTTAGTTAGTTAGTTTTGAGATGGAGTCTCGCTCTTGTTGCCCAGGCTGGAGTGCAATGGCGTGGTCTCAGATCACCATAACTTCCACCTCCTGGGTTCAACCGGTTCTCCTGCCTCAGGCTCCCCAGTAGCTGGAATTACAGGCATGCACCACCACGCCCAGCTAATTTTGTATTTTTAGTAGAGATGGGGTTTCTCCATGTTGGTCAAGCTGGTCTCAAACTTCTGACCTCAGGTGATCCACCCACCTCAGCCTCCCAAAGTACTGGGATTACAGGCATGAGCCAGGGCGCCCAGCTGATGTCCTCTAATGTAACTCAATTCTGACACCATCTACCTGGAGATAGTGTTAGATTCCACAGTTAGGAGACTCAGACCCACAAGACTGCTCTCCCCTTCAGATGCCAGCCCCAAGTACAGGTGGCAATGAATCAAGATTCCCACGACCCCTAATTTGAATTTGATTAATTTGATAGAGTGACTTACAGAACTCAGGGAAACCCTTCACTTTTGTTTACTAGCCTATTATAAAGGAGATGAACAGTCAGATGAAGGGAGAAATGAGGGGAGGTATAAGGAAAAGGGTATAAAGCTTCTATGTCCTTTGATGCACCACCTCCCAGGAACCTTCATGTGTTCCCCTATCCAGAAACTCCCTGAATTCGGTCCTTTAGGGTTTTTATGGAAGCTTCAATATGTAGTCATGATTGATTAAATCACTGCCACTGGTGATCAACTTTACCTTCAGCACCTCTACCCTCCCTAGAGGTTGGGAGTGGGGCTTAAGGTCCCAACCTCTAATAGTGCCTTGATCTTTCTGATGGCCACTCATCTTAGCATGCAAAGTACACTCATCGCTGGGGAGATTACAAGGATTTTAGGAGCTGTACGTAAGAAAACAGACAAAGACCAAATAGACATTTCACAATATCACCTTTGCCCAGCTGGCATTTTTGTCTTTCACGGAAGATAAATCTATATTCTATGCTGGTTTTAGGAATTATGGAACATGTAAAACTTGAGCTGAACTCTGAAGGATGGGTAGAGAATGAGGGAAGACATGAGCAAAATAACCACAGACGTGGAGCAAAAGCAAGGTTTGGTTTATGAATAGTCTAGAGCCGGTGGGGTAGTAGGAATCTAAAATGTACCTCACTGATAGTCCTGTGTGTAGGTGGCTTAAGCAAGGATGTTCTGTGTGTGTGTGTGCGTGCGTATTGTAATAACCATTGAAAGGTTTGGATAACATAAATTTACTTGAAAATTCCAAAATCAGAGATAGTATTGTTTTTCATAGAAGTACCTCCTACCACCATAAGGTTAAGATGCATATATTAACATACCTATTAGCATTATTATCACACCTCCTTGGGGTGTTTTATCATGTTTGCTTGAATTACCAGAAGTCAGGGACTCTTGGTAGGCTGGGTTGGGACCTTCTAGATAGAGCAAAAGATGTGAAAAGGGAAGGTAAATGTGGAAGGGTGATTCCATGGAAGCCTTGAGCCAGGAGGAAGCAGAATAAGGACACAACAACTAGAGGAAGAAAGGATCCTGGAACTGAAGAGTAGAGAGCCACATCTACACTTGCCAACAAGCATTTTCAGAACAACATATTTTCAGTTTTACAGGGATTGATGAATTGGAAAAAATGTTCTTATAATAAATGCAAGAGGAATAAGAAAAAAAAAAGAGTAATGAGTGCATAGCATTAACTATTTGAATTTCCAAAATGGGATCCACTTCCTGCTGTACTGACAAATGTAAAATAAGGGCAGATGCTGAGGTGAAGAAACATTCTACTTAGAAAATATTCAGATTACTCTTAGAGTTTATTCATAAAAAATGCCTAAGCCTATTAAATTGGCTTCAACTCTTTAACACTTTCCAGTGTTCATAAAGATGTTGAATTTTGTGATTGTGAGCACTGATATTAAAACATTAAAATTTAGGGGCCAATACTATTATCTTAATTTGAGCTGCTATAAGATAAATATTATAGGCTGAGTGACTCAAACCACAAAAATTAATTTCTCACAGTTCTCACCACAGGGAAGAGGGCCCTGGTGTGGGCCCACTTTCTGATTTGCAGAGAAATGCCTCTTTTTGTGTCTTCACATGATAGAGAACTCTGGTCTTTCATCTCCTTAAAAGGGCACAAATCCCATCACGGGGCTTCACCTTAACTACCTAATGTAACCTTAATTACTTCCCAAAAGTTTTACCTCCAAATACTACCTCATTAGGAATTAGGATTTCACCATATACATTTTAGGGGCATAGAAACATTCAGTCCATAGCAATTATGATGCTTATTCCCATTTTCAATATATTTCTAAATTTGATTTTGCTAAATTTTTAAATCAATGCCTCAGGTACTTATTTATTGCTGATCTACAAATGTTCAAATTATGGCATAATTTTTATTGGTTTTATGTTTTAATTAGATTGAAATAAAATGTCATTTTAATTGTCTTTAGGTATTATATTACAGTTACTAAAATTTGAACTCTAAATTTTATTAGCTAAATAGAGAAATTCATTACAAGGAAAATAATTCCTATAAATATAGTTCAACAGGGTACACTTACATAATCAAAATATCTTGAGGAAGAGCTATTGATTATTTAAATCTAGGATCGATCAAATATGGCATATTATTTGCTTTCAAATGTTTGTGTTTGCATCTAATTTCACTAATTTTTAATAGGATTGACTTTCAACAAAGACTTCCAGTCAAAAATTGTCCTGAGGCCAGGTGAGGTGGCTCACGCCTGTAATCCCAGCACTTTGGGAGGCCGAGGCAGGGGGATCACGAAGTCAGGAGATCAAGACAATCCTGACCAATACGATGAAACCCCATCTCTACTAAAATACAAAACATTAGCTGAGCGTGGTGGTGTGCGCCTGTAGCCCCAGGTACTCGGGAGGCTGAGGCAGGTGAATTCCTTGAACCCAAGAGGGGGAGGTTGCAGTGAGCTGAGATGATGCCACTGAACTCCTGCCTGGTGACAGAGCAAGATTCTGTCTCAAAAAAAAAAAAAAAAAAAAAATTATCCTGAATGCATTTGATATAAATCAAGTCTGCCAATCTTAACTAGAGATAAATTGTTCCAATATAAATGAGAAAGAAATATATTTTAGATAATAAAAGCCATTGCTAATTGATGAAAAGATGTTAAGTTAACAGGTAATAAAAAACACTACAACCACTCTAAAGCAGACGCAATTTCCCAATGGCTAATGCTGAACACAGAAGTTTTCTCCCATTTTATGTGTAAATATGAGTTTCTGCTACAAATTAATCACATTTAATATCAAACTGCTTAAGTTACTTGCTTAAGCTACTTTCATTGTTTTAAATCTAACAACCAGTAAAGGACTTAGGCAAATATCATTATTTCCAAAGTTTTACAAATGTACAAATGTATGAAGAGCGTTGCTATAGATCATTCCACATTCTGTAGCATATTTTATGTAACTCTTCTCTTTCCAGATTTGACATTTTCATTGATTAAATTTGTTAAGCACCACTTTTATTTATTTTTTAGCCGTTACCTATGGTAAAAAGATAAATTGTGGCACAATAAAATTGTTGACTTTATATGAGCAAACAAAATTATTAAATCAGGCAGCTCCAAAGCAAAAGGAGTTTGGGAGCTCTATCAAAGGAATACAAAGGGGAGGTTTTATAGGACAGAAGCAAACAAAGAAAATACAGATGTACCTTTTTAAGTTACTGTTCATTATGCTTTGCATTACTGCATTTTTTAATACAAATTAAAGGTTTGTGGTAATCCTGCATCGAGCAAGCTTATCAGCACCATTTTTCCAATATTATGTTCTCACTTTGTGACTCTGTGTCACATTTTTGTAATTATTGTAACATTTCAAACTTTTTTCATTATTATATCTGTTATGGTGATCTATGATCAGTGATCTTTGACATTACTATTGTAATTGTTTTAGGACACTGTGAAGCATGCCCATATCATACAGTGAACTTAACAAATGCTATATGTGTTCTGACTGCTCCACTAACCAGATGTTTACTGATCTCTCTCCCTCTCCTCAGGTCTCCCTATTCCCTGAGACATAAAATACTGAATTTAGTCCAATTGATAACCCTACAATGGCCTCTAAGTGTTCAAGTAAAAGGAAGAGTTGTACATCTCCCACTTTACATCAAAAGCTAGAAATGATTAAGCTTAGTGAAGAAGGCATGTTAAAAGCCAAGACAGGTCAAAAGCTAAGCCTCTTGCACCGGTTAGCCAATTTTTGAGAACAATGGAGAACTTCTTGAAGGAGACTAAAAGTTCCACTCCAGTGAACATACAAATGATAAAAAGTGAAACAGCCTTATTGCTGATACACAGAAAGTTTGAGTGCTCTGGAGAAGATCAAACCAGCCACAACATTCCCTTAAGTCAAAGCCTAATGCAGAGAAAGCCCTAACTCTCTTTAATTTTATGAAGGCTGAGAGAGGTAAGAAAGCTGCAGAAGAAAAGTTGTGGAAGCTAGCAGAGATTGGTTCATGAGGTTTCAGGAAGCAAATTGTCTCCATAACATAAAAGAGCAAGGTGAAACAGTCATTGAGTCATTGCTGATGTAGAAGCTGCAACAAGTTATCCAAAAAATCTCACTAAGATAATTGATGAGGGTATCTATAATAAACCACAATGTTTCAATGTAGATAACACATCCTTCTATTGAAAGAAAATACCATCTAGGACTTTCATAGTTAGAGAAGAGAACTCCATGCCTGGCTTCAAAGCTTCAAACTTCAAAGGTCAGGCTGACTCTCCTGTTAGAGGCTGCTGTAGCTGGTGACTTGAAGTTGCAGCCATTGTTCAAAAAATCCTAGGGTCCTTAAAATTATGCAAAATCTATTTGGTTTGTGGTCTATTTGATTGGTTCAAAGGTAATTACAGTTTTTTTGTCATTAAAAGCAATGGCAAAACCTTAATTAATTTTGCACCAACTGAATATCTAACCACAAAGCTTGGGTGACAGCAAGGTTTACTGAATATTTTCAGCCCACTGTTGAGACTTACTGTTCAGAAAAAAAAAAAAAATTCCTTTCAAAATATTGTGGCTTACTGACCATGAACCTGGTCACCCAAGAGCTTTGATGGAGATGTTTAAGGAGATTAATGTGTTTATTTTTAGTGTCTGTTAATACAGCATCTGTTCTCCAGCCCATGGATCAATGAGTAACTTTGAATTTCAAGATTTGTTATTTAAGAAATACATTTCACTCCTTGTCTCTCTCTCTCTCTCTGTCCCACTCTAAAAAATATATGAAAGAAGGAAGGAAGGAAGGGAGGAAGGAAGGAAGGAAAGAAGGAAGGAAGGAAGGAAGGAAGGAAGGAAGGAAGGAAGGAAGGAAGGAAGGAAGGAAGGAAGGAAGGAAGGAAGGAAGGAAGGAAGGAAGGAAGGAAGGAAGGAAGGAAGGAAGGAAGGAAGGAAGCTAGGAAGGAAGGGAGGGAGGGAGGGAGCTAGGGAGGGAGGGAGGGAGAGAGGGAGGGAAATACATTTCATAAAGTTATAGCTTCCATATAGAGAGATTCCTCTGATGAATCTAAGCAAAGTAAATTGAAAACCTTCTGGAAAAAAATCATATTTGTAGATCCAATTATGAACAATTGTGATTCTTCAGAGGTCAAAATGTCAACATTAATTGGAGTTTAGAAGAAGTTGATTTAAACCTTTATGGATGACTTTGTGAAGTTCAAGTCACTGAAGATGGGGAGGAAATACTAAGAAAACCAGAACTAGCCTGAAGATGTGACTGAATTTGCTGCAATCTCAGGATAAAACTTTAATGGATGAGTTGTTTCTTATGGATAAGCGAAAAAAAGGAATCTATTCCTGGTGAAGATTATGTGAACATAGTTGAAATGACAAGAAAGGATTTAGAATAGTAAATAAACTTAGTTGATAATGCAGTGGGAGAGTTTGAGAAGACTGACTTTGGAAGATATTCTATTGTGGGCAAAATACTATCAAACATAGCATGCTACAGAAAACTCTTTCAGGAAAGGAACTTCATTATTGTCATATTTTAAGAAATTGCCACAGCCACCCCAACCTTCAGCAACCACTACCCTGAATAGTCAGCAGCCATCAACGTCAAGGCAAGACTCTCCATTGGCAAAAAGATGAGGACTTGCCGAAGGTTCAGATGATTCATAGAGTTTTTTCAGCAATAAGGTGCTTTTTAGCTAAGTTATGTGCAATTTTTTACACATAATGCTATTCACACAATAGATTATAGCATAGTGTAAACATAACATTTATATGCATTGGGAGACCACAAAGTTTGTGTGACTCACATATTGCAATATTCATTTTATTGCAGTGGTCTGGAACTAAACCTGCAATAAATCCAAGGTATGCCTGTATTTGACTGGTTACAGTTATACAGTTGCCATATTTAGTCTATCTAGTTGGAAGGTTTCCAGTTAAATAGTTACACCTTTTTTTGGTTCCTTCTAATTGATTGAACTTAGGTTCTCTTTTTATTTGATATTGGCATTTAGAAGAAATAGCTGAAGTTAAGTTTTGCTTATGTTGGCAAATCAAGAAAGATTTAGGTCACTTATGAGGCCTAACTTGCTTTTTCTGCTCAGGGATTCTTCAGCTAGCTCTTCATTCTAATTTACTTTAAAAATTCTCCTCTTTTGGTCATTCTTTCAGCAAACTGAGAGTGTGTCCGAACAGTGTAGCATTACTCTCAGTTACCATTATTTATGTAGTCACTGGAACAAAGATTAAAGGAAATGTTGTCATCATCAATAATTGCATTGCCATGTAAGATCACCTTGTCTCTGTTTTTCAAGGTTGCACAGTCATTGTGGCTTGAGTGGTACAGTTATTGAGATCTTTAGGTTGTTGAATTCTTCAAGTCATGTAATCTTGATGGCAATTATTTGACATGAGTGGCTGCTGAAAAGCGTTTAATACTCTTGAGCAGATACTATGCAGTAGGAAAGTGAATACCGTGAGTATAAGGAGAATAATAGTCAAGGATTTCAAAAGACCACACAGCAGCAATTTCTGGGAGCCATGATTTAACTGACTAAATACATTAATAAAGGACATAACACATCTCTGATGAAACACTTACATTTGTTTCTAAAGATAATTTAAATTTGGGGCAATAATTTCTGATTATTAACATAGAAACATTTTTGTATGCATAAGTATAAGCTCCTCCTTGTCAAGTTGTTAAGTTATCCATAAGTTTTATATTTTGGAGTACTACTGAGGCTAAATTGTTCATTTCAGATTTTATTGCTCGTGGAAAATTCAAGCTGTCATTCTATAAAAAAACAAAAGAAAAACAAGTTAATAGTTGGGCTACATTATTATCTTAGTTTTTGAGTTCAGAGGGTTGCTAGTCAAGATTTCTAATTTGAGTTTGCAGCATATTTAGATGACAGAATGAGGATGGCAGTTGCAATCTGATGAGCCAGCTTGAATATCTCTGATTATATCATCAGCAATTTTGATGAACTCTTTGAGTGACCCACATTGCAGAAGGCATGAAAGTTGTTCATACATGACCTGTTTTAACTTTTCTGAAGTTTCTATCAAGTCATTTAATTTCAGCTTGCTGGGCTTGGGAAAGGGATAATTTTAGTTTTTATTGAAACTAGAAAAATTTAGGAAGCAATCCAATTCGTGAGTGGATAACAAACCTCTAAGATAATAAAGAGGACTAGAATTTTATAATGGTGTGCTGTAGTTTTCCATTAAAATACACTCCTTTTTATAATCACCCATTTTTTAAACAAAAATATTCACCAAATTTACCCCAAATAAGATTTATCTTTTTAAAAAAGCTTAAGCTCATTGAACTTGACCTGATGATTTGTATAAGTGCCACAATACTGATTCTATGCGTATTTTAAAATATGACATTTAAGTTGTAGGTTTGGTAATAGCCAATGGGCCTTACAGACTTTGTATAAGTCAATCTTAGTTGGTTGTTTGGTTTTTTTAAATGATTTGGTAATAAGGAATCTCAGGTTAAAACTTCTAAAACCTCTCTAGGCTAAAAGTCAAGTCAAGGACTTGTCCAATTTTATCCTGTTATGAGAACAACAGATTCTTATTGAACGTACGCAAATACTCACATTGCCATGAAAATAAGACTAGTTAGTAAGAGTGTCCAAATTACAGACTGATCAGGTAGACAGAAAAACACAAATGTTTTTGTTTGCAGAAGTACATTTTGTCAAACCACTGTAAGTTATAGACAGCTTAAGAGAACCAAGAAAAAGAATTACTTAAATCTGAAAAATAAGACATTAAAGAACTAGCAATATTTTAAAGATATGTCATAAAAGACATAATTATTCTCATCAGTTAATTTAGCCCCATGTAATTAACTATCATTTTGTTTGGTATTGAGTTAGCGGTTTTTGCATCCATCAGTTTTCCAATTGAGTTCTGGAAATCCTTACTTAGTCCAAAAGTACAGTCTTAAAGTTATCAGAAACCTGTACCTGTGAGTCTTTTTAATGAAGTCCTTGTAATTTTGTACCATAGCTGCTTGTAAAAGGTTTCATGAAAGCGTCAAAGTTAAATAACTGTCTGTGGATGACAAAAGACTTAAAATGACCATGATCAAAGAACTGATGAGAGCTCATTATAATGCAACTGACAAGGAAATTTGGTTGTTTTTGTGACACGCAACATTTTGAGATGATAACTAGAGATAAGACTATCATACTAGAACATATCAGATTTCTAGAAATTTCATATACTTATTGGAACATTTACATTACTGAATATCTATATTATATTAGGTATATAGGTATATATTAGGTATATAAGGTATATATAGGTATATATTAGGGGTATGTATGTGTATATTTTTATATATAGTAACCTAAGAAGGCTAAACATCACTTGTATTTGACAATGCTTCCCATGTAATTTAACATATCAAGTAAGCCTAATTCGTTTAATGAGTCTCTTATGAAAAGAGAGGACAAATCTTTTGAGATATTCTAGGCAGATTATTTGACAGATGAACCAAAACTACTTTTTTATAATCTCTTAGTAAAACCGACCTGTTATCCAAGAAAGCATTATCCTTTTTAACACAGAGGAAACAAAAATTTAACTTTTTATCAGAACATTATTGAACTAATTTATCTAACCTTAGAAGTTTGACCACACATAAATGTTTTTCACAGACTGCCTACAACTTTCTATATCTGTTTGGTTTTTGTCTTACTCTTTCACTCCTTTTTTCTTCTATAATAGTCATCTTACTTTAAGATAAATTTGCTCTTTTTTCCTTTAGTGAAAATACATGCCTTACATACTTTTCCTTATTAAAAACATCCTATTTTCTTTGTACACTTTTTGCATACATTGTTTTCACTCATCCTTAGTACTTCTAGTATTTTAATTACATATAACATTTAGTGTTCTTAACCCCTAGTAACCTTCATATCTAGTGAAAACTGGTAAATGCATAATTTCATAACTTTTAAAATATATACTTCCTCACAGTATGCATATTTCTTATGTAACATAGGACACGCTTACCAGCAGACCCAAATATCTCTAATTCCTCTTTAAGAAGCAGCCAAAAATAGATAAGCTCAAACTTATGTTCAACAATTAATGTATAAGTAGATTATCTTATTTGGAAATGATCTAGATATTTAATGAATATCTATCATTTAATTTAACTTACATGAGAGCAAATACATGAGCAATGGAACACTAAACTGAGACCTTTTTTATAGTAGAATGGATCAAGGTAAGATTTTAGGCTTACAATGAGGGACACTTGCAAGCCAAAGCACAGCAGGGAGGTCTCTAAGTGGGGAAAGATGCTCTAGGCCGAATCACACTTATTTCCCAATTTTGTTTAAGGTAAACTTGGAGTACTGTAAATAGAGAGAATCTGTGAGCTACTGTATTGACTCTTTAAACATTATTAAGGATCAGGTTATATAACTCCTGGTTAATTAAAGTTTATGGGAGTTTTTCTCCTGTCTGCATATTTGATAAAAGTAACTTGATCCCCTGAAGATCTCTAGTGACTATTCAATTCTCTGTTTTTATTTGTTAATAAAAGTTTTACTTACATAACTCTTTCTCGTTTATTAAATATATTTTCTTCCTGCTCTGTTTTTAGCTCCAAATATAGTGATGATCAGATATTTTTTCTGTTGAACATGTTTCCTAGTTGGTAATGGATTAATATCAGATTGTAAGAGACAGAACTCTTAACTTTCCTCTTCATCCCGGAATATTTCACTACATTAATACCTCTCAATAAAGTGACTTTTTTTTACCAATATGGTCAAAGAATATCAAATATTCTATAAGTAGTAGTTTTCTAAATATTCTTTTTAGAAGAATGACATCTGGCTAGCTGCTACTTCATTGAAAAGACAAGATATAAACGTATTGGTATACTCTCCTAAAGGCTCCTTCAGGTACCTATTAATATCAGATTGATTACTAGAATATTCTATTTCTGGCAAAATCTTAGCAATAGTAGTGACTCCAATGTGGCAATACATTAGAAAAGAATACATGCTTTATAACTTTATAAAGATACTGATACCTGGGCCTTCCCCCAGACAAATTAAATTAGATTCTACGGAAATGCAGGCTGGAAATCTCTGTTTTTTAAAAACCTTACCACCAAATAATTATATGTTAAATATTCTATCACATATAAATTTGTTAAAAAAAATTCTTCACAGTAGTCGACAACTACAAGAAACTCTAAGTGTATGTTTCTAAAATCCAGACAGTCTTGAGCCTTGAACTTGAAAATAACTTCCATAATTAAAATATCTAAAAGTTGGAAATAGAATATGAATACTTATGTGTAAGATATGAATTAAATTCATATCTCAAATTTATATCTAAATTGGAAAACTTTGAAAATCTTCTAAGAAATTAATTTGCCACCTAATAAAATAGACATTTTGGAGGTTTTTCAAGTTGAATTTCAACAGGTGATTTATTAGGAAATTTCATTGTAATTGTTAGCCTTAATTTCTCTTATCACATTGAAATTACTTTCAAACTCTCTGCTTATCACATTGAAATGACTTTCAAACTCTCTCTATGGTCGTTTAGACCATATTTTTCCTTTTTTTCACCTGTCCTTCTCTTCTTACCTAATTGTTTATTTTACACTTAAATGGGAAAGTAATATTTGAAGTTGGTATTGTAGTATATCATTGTGTAGAAGGTATTTTCAATATAAAATTCAATTAGTTTAATCAAACATTTACTGAACATTATAGGCTCTTTACTAGCATCAAGGAAGTCCAAAGGGCTTCCTTCCTTCCTGTTTTACTTTATATGTGATAATTTACTTTGAAATGTTTTACTATAAACATTGTGGCACAAGTGTGTGTTTTGAGTGGGGATGGAGATAAGTTTATCCTTTAAAGACAGTAATTTAGTATTTGAAATACTGTAGTCAAGATTGAAAATTCTAGAAGCATTTAAAGGAAAGTATTAAAGTTGATACCAAAGGTTTATTAATTAACATTACACATGTTAGAAAAGAAAATTTTTGAAAAAAAATGAGTGTTTAAGACATTTAATTGGACAACCAGTTTATGCAGGTGCCACCTTTAGAATAAATAAGGTTTATAAGTCAGTCAAGCTCTAGAACTTTTGGAGGACTCTTGCCTCACTCAGATAAAAGGATGCACACTAGAGAATATTTTGACTCCTGCCTCATAGTGAATAGTTGAAGCAAGGTGCTTGTCTGAGTATCTGAGGACAGAGTGGAATTTTCCAGACCTTCTTGAACTGGACTGTATGTATTTGTATTTTATTTCATTTCATTTCATGTTGCATACTTGCTAATACAAGTTTGTATCTCAATAGTATTTTTTTAACCCTTGCTTGCATTTGCAATATCACTTGGGAAGCAGTTTATGGATAAAGGCTATCTACATATGGCCAGAATATACGCCTCCTTATCAAAAGAGCTCTTTACTTCCTGATTGTCCAATTTGGCCTAGGTCAGTTCACAACACTTTCTTTTTTTCCTTCCTGCTTTCCTCATTATATCTTTTCTTTTTTTTCATCTCTTTTCCTCTCCATTTTCAATATTCATTTATTGAAGTTTTACTATCTTCCCAGCATTGTGTAAGGAATTAAGTAAAACTTTCCTATTTTATATTTTCTCCCAGTACAGAAAACAAAAATCTGTCTTGCATAGACTCAAAGTTCACCACAGTTAAGAAAGTTGTGCCTCTTTGCCATTGTTTCTTTAGCAACAAATCTGAAACCCCCATAGCTACTCTTATGACTCCCCAGCCTAACACCAGGTAGTTTTCTCTCATTTTGGTTGTGACCTCTACGTTATGACTGAAAACTAAAAATAAAAGTAATGGTAAAACCCATGATGACTTTTGCACCAAGCTATAGATGATTAATAGATAATGTAAGCATCTAATGGTTTGAGAGTTTTAGGCTGCCATCTGCCATGTTAATGTTTTCAGAGTGAAATGATCACACCAGGATTTATATAGCAACAGGACTACCTTTTAGAAAGGCAGGTCAATGGGTGAGGTTAATTTGGAATGAGTTGACAAGAATAATATCGAGACAAGGTAGGCAAGCTGTAGGAATTAGCAACCATGGATTTACAATAGAAGGACCATCAGAGTCCAGAGGACACAAGCTGAGAAACATATGAGGTGACAATGAGGTGAAAAGTCAAGTCAAAGATTCTGGTTAATAGGAGAGTGAGCTCTACTCCAGGGCCTGCAGGCTTACCACAGAGCACTTGAGCCCACTGCTGAGTGCTAGTTAGCTATCTCTTCACAGGAAATTTTCTATGCCTTTTTCTGTTTACAAGGATGATGGCTGACTGGGACTATTACTCTACAATGGGCAAAAATTATGTGCTTATTGTTTTTCATTGAACCCCAGAGATGTTCACATGGGGTTATTCAAGGATAGCAGATAATGTAAGATAATCTCAAGTTCGTAAACCAGAAATATCTTGTTTTGGTGTGTTATTTTTCAAAATGTCATGTTTTCTTACTGCTATGAACTTTATAAACATGTTAACTCTGGTGATTGTAGGATGAACTCACTTCCATGACTTGATTAGGTATTTCATGCCTCAAAGTGTGTAACAATGTCTGTCTGACCCCAGGAGTGAAGAGTGCTTCTTTAATTTATTTGACTCATTGTATTCTCTACGAAAGGGATCAGGGAAAACAAAGCAACACAGAATGAAAAAAATTGTGGAATTTTGTACCTGTATTTAAAATTTGGACTCCTTCATATGCCATACAAATCTCTGATACTAATACTGTGTTAACACTAAAGGTACTATACCTCCTATTTTCTTTTCTTTCCATATTATTTTCTAAGGCTTTCATTTGCTAAAAATCTCATCTTAGCCGTGTTGTTCTCTTTTCTCTTTAAAAAATCCTAAAACATAATTCATGTAGATCTCATTGACTATGAAAATATTTCATTTTAAGAGTTATCATGTATAATAATGTGAGCCACATGCATAGCTAATTATCATAGCTGTTACCTGTTTGGTTCCTTCAGCAAAAAAATTGTCAAATTCAAAAGTTTACATTCAGAAGTTGAAGAATATAATTGGATTTTTTCATCTTAAGGGT
Source organism: Mandrillus leucophaeus (assembly GCF_000951045.1). Taxonomy (NCBI): domain Eukaryota; kingdom Metazoa; phylum Chordata; class Mammalia; order Primates; family Cercopithecidae; genus Mandrillus; species Mandrillus leucophaeus. The sequence goes on along the minus strand of NW_012110563.1, from coordinate 907,318 downwards.
CTAAGCACCTGCCTTTGATAACTCTTTCTAGTATATATGCTAACATTCTTACAAAGGGTGTTTGAGCTATACCAATTATCTCAGTGTCTGTCCTTGGAAAACCAAAATTGTCATTCTTTACTAATTGATCTCATCATCCAGGAGCAGTTCATCAAGTATAATCACAATTTTAAATTCTTCTGCATTTGAATTAAGGGATACAGAGGGACTAGATTAAATGACATTAGGTGTCTCCTAAGAGTGGGTTTTGGGGTGGAGTCAGCATAAATAAGAGTAAGTATAGTATATAATGAATAACTGAAGTGGGAAGTTATGGCAAAGAAATACAGTATGGCTTGGTTATTGTATAACGAATAATTCTGGCTGTGAACACTCTGAATGACAGCTCACCATCCTACTCCCCATATTTTAAAGGTGAAATTTAAAATGAAGAAAACTTGAGAATGATCCTTATCAGGAGAACACTAGAATACAGAAACCAGTACAAGTATTTTCAAGTGACTATATGAAAATAGAGATAAAACATCTTGATTCAAACTTAAGGTTTGTCCAGACCAGTTTTACATCAGACATGGTTTTCTTTTCAATAATAAAAATCTTTTCTAATATAGTCACATTGACAGAAATATTAGTCAGACTGAAAGCAAGCCAATTAATTATTTCTTTATGATGACCTATTTCAGTTCTCTTTAAACTACTTATAAATGTTCCGAAATAGTTTAGACTTTCAACTGCCATTTTTATAAAAAGTTTTCAAAGAACAATTTTAATCAGAAAAATATGAAGCTTTTTTTTACTAAGCTACAGTAAAATTCCTGTAACTTTGGGACTCCATCTATAGGCTTGATAGCTATAAAATAAAACGTTATTATTTAATTCAGTGGTTAACTAAAATCATTTTAAAAAGTTTGAAGGTCATGAAATTAATGTTCTGCCCTTGTGAAATAAAAGCCTCAAAGCTGAGAAGTTAAGTCAGCACATTTTAGTAAGGCTTGTCTGCAGGCTATATACACACTTGGAAGAGAAGTGTTCGGATCTCTGTATTAAGGATGTCAGCATTTCCATTAAAAATAGCCTAGGTAAGGAGTTTAACCAGATTCAATCATTACATTGCTTCAGTTAGAGTTACTTAGGCTAAAACATTCTCAAATATACATATTCTGATTATCTGATTGCTTCAATTGATGAATATATTTAAATACAGAATTTGAGTCCGTTTCCTAGATATGTTTCCTTTCATTTGTAATTCATCACACATATTGTGTGTCTTTGGCCTTAAATAATTTCCTTTCTTAGAAGAATTATGTGTGTGTGCATTTTGTGACAGCCTAACATGAAGGATCATTTGATAAAAGCTTAGTTGCAAACTCCCTTGGTAAAACACCCACTTAAAAAACGAAACGAAACAAAAAACTTAAGGAGATTTAATTAACACTAGGGGGCACTAAGAACCTCCTCTAAACTTTTCTGCCCCTTCCTGCTCAAATTGTATGTTTGTTGTCAATCCCCGTTTTCTCATTTATTATCTTTAGGTGTTAGTACCCTTCTCTTGATTTGGTTAGTAGATTTGTCTGTGAAAAGGCCAAGGAGTGAATGGAGAAATGGTGTGTCAGCTTGTATTTTCAGTATTGGACAAAATATACTATAAGAGAAGATCCTGCATTCTCCCACACAGAGACATCTACTTCTCTGGCATTACATATTTTAGTAAAATACATGATCCTTAAGTGAGACACTTAAGAGACACAACCAATAGAATCCCCCAAAGGCAAGCTTAAATTGCCATTTTCTGTTATTCATATGTACAAATGTGGCTTGTAATAGCCCACCCTTAAAAATTATTTTACTGTACAACTGCACAGTAATAACTAAAATTGATTTAACATTTTCTTCATATCCAACACAGTACCAAGCACTAAATTAGGATTTTGTCTTTTGACTTTCTAACACAGTCCTATGATGTTGAATAGGTTATTTCCTTTACTTTATAGATGAGGAAAATCAGACATTGAAAGATTAACTTGCTCAAAGGTAAAATAATTAATAAGGGTGACAGCATGTCCACAATCCAAGTCTCTGTGGTACCAACATTTTTAAAATTTTGATTTATTATAGATTGAACATTTGGCTCATATTCATAATTAGCTCCGATTTAAAATATTCCCTTCTATATGTCAGACCATATGTTCTGCTTTTGTTTCAGAAAATATAATTGACATTATTTTTTAAAAAACTGTAAAGCTAGAAATTATTATACAATATGCAAGTAATGTGTTTAGAATTATATTATTTGATCAAAAATGTTTATGTTGCTTCAAAAAGCCCTAGTGTACTTGAAAAATTTATGTTGGTTACAAATTATCTGTATTTATATGGTCCATCACTGAATATGATAGGCACCTATAATGGGTCAAATACTATGAGACATACATGCCATAGAGTGCCACTTCCAAAGTCCTCAAGGGACAGAAATATACAGGCAAAATATATGGAAGATTGGTCAAACAGGCAATGAGTAATGCTTATAAGGAAATACATTAGAATTTTGGCAAGAAGGCAGTTGACTGTGTTCTGAGATGGCCAAGGAAAGAATTAGAAAATAATGAGGTTTGGCCTGCATGTTCTGCACATGTACCCCAAAATTTAAGTTATAATAAAATTAAATAAATAAATAAAATGGGATTTGGATTAGGCTTCAAAGAATGGGGAAAAGGAGAAGTGTAGAAGAAAGGAAGCAGATTTCTAGCAAGGTAACTATGTTAACTAAAAGTCATTTTTTAGAGATCAAAATGGAAAATGTTATGATTATTGGGAAAATACAGGCTCCATAGGATATCAACAGTAGAGAGTAAAGGACAATAGATCAAAATGGAAAGATGATTGACCAAAATCTTAGACTTTAATCTTTATTCCTTCACAAATTGTTGTAACAATACTAACGGTTATGTAAAAACCATGTTCATGAAGATTGATCTTGTGTGTGACCAATATATTGCAGAAGAAGGAGATGGGGATTGCAGTTAGGAGACTTTTACTACAATCCAGTCCCCTTGAAAAGTTAAAAAGGACCGATTTAAGTCCTGACAGTGAAAAAAAAGAAATAAACTGTACATTTTATTTAACATAACAGCTTTGTTGAGATATAATTCACATACCATAAAATGCACTCCTTTAAAATGTACAATGTTATATTTATGGTATATTCTCAGAGCTATGCAATAGTTGCCACTAAATATAGAGCATCTTTATCATCCACCAGAGAAACCCTGTATCAATTAGATCAATTCCCATGCCTCCTTTTCCCTAGGCCCTGGTAACCACTAATCTCCTGTGTGTGTTTATGGATTTACCTATTCTGGACAATTTAGGTGATATAATCAAATAAGTCTTTCTGTGACTGGCTTTTTTCACTTAGCATGTTTTCTAGGTTCCTCTTTCTGTATAAACATTTTATAGGTTTTGATTAAGTAGCAGTTCCTGCTTCATAGAAATCTTTAGTCAATCTTAGTTACAATCTTAATTACTAAGTATGATATGTATGCATTATTATTTCAAATCTCCTTTTCTTAAAAGTCATACTACTGACTGAACAACATTAAGTATATAGGTGGCTGGTAGTACACAAGTAGACTTAGCCAAATTAGGCATACTGGTACTTTTTAAGGGTTCTTTAAGTATAATTTTGTGACTTGAGGAAGTGAAATATTTTGTCTCAGGTACAAAATTGAGCCTGTCTCAGGGCTATAGCCACAACCCAAAAAGTTACGTAATATGAAATGAGTGTTGGACTAGATATGGTCAAAACTTCTCTCACCAACTATAAAATTCTTTGTGTTCAGATAATTAGCAGAATAGCAGAATATTTTCCCTGACCTGCATCAGTCTTCAGTCTTAGCATTATTGATGAGCAATTGTTATACAGTTATTTTAAACTTATGATTCACTGTCCATCATAGAAATATGATTTCAAAACTATTTAATGTTTTCTTTGTGACAAGCAGGCCAATATTTATCTGATAATTTTAATATCTATTGCAGATAAAAAAATTTTCTTATTTTGCTCTTTAAAATGTAGATATTTTTTCCTTTTCTCTCAAAGTACGAGTATTTTAATTAAAGTTTCCTGCCTTTGGCACTTGGACATCCTACACTCTTTAATACAAAAATATGTATTACATTTATCATTACATTTTGCTTTTTCAGAAAACTAAAGCTTGTGTCACTTAAGGCAAAGATATTATGAAAAACAGCTGTGGACGAGGCTCCACACTTGGTCTATCAAGAGTGACAGTGTCAGACCCAAAGATATTCTTCTTTATATATATATCCACAGGAATAAGGACTTGTTTTCAGGCTTTCAATGTGAATTTTGTCTGAATGTATATAAGCTAAACATTTTTGAGGCAGTTATTTTCTATTATAGGTACCTTCACAATGAAAGAAAAATATGTTATTTCTATAATGGGTTCATCCTGAGGCCAATTTGCATATAGTATATATTTCTTTACACTATGAGATATCTTTAACACAAATCATGAATACTATTATTGCCTGAAACTCTTTAAAAGTAGAGGGGGAGAAGTATTTGGAAATGCTGAGGAAGAAATTAGTAATTGTCTACATAATGACCTCCTAGTCAGTACAAAGACATTATTGAAAAAATATAAGAAAGGGGGAAAAAGCAAGTTCAAATACAACATATAGATAGTTGTTAAAAACAAGCATTTTTATTATAACATATTATTTTACAGAGAACAAAATGTATAGGTGATGACATAAATATTAATGAATACAGTTAGATGTTATCTCTATGTCATGGCAAATTGACCAATTTTTATACATCTCTGACTTATAAGGATTTAATTAGAAATCAAGGTTTAGATTTAGTTATAAATTTCATTTTCTAATCTAATTCCTTACTCAGTTTTTATATTTATAAAATAAACTTCAATTTATTTTATGTCTTGTTCACTTGTCTCTCTTTCCTTCTTTGGCTTTGTTTATTTGTGTGGCACATAGCCAGTTGTTATTCTTCAGAAGGTGTTTGGAACAAATATTTTGCAAAAATATGCTCCCCAAATAAAGTTTCAACAGGGAAGTCAACAAATGTATCAATTATACACATATTTTGAAGACATAAAATAAACCCTCCCCCCAGGTCAAAAATAGTGGCAGGCAGTTTCCTAAGAGAAAAAACTAATGCTTCATATAAGATTTTCTGAGATGATACGAAGATAGGTGTTAAATGACCATGTTTCTTTCTTGGCTTAATTATGTTCCTTTTCAAAATGTATTGTTAACTCTTATTTTGTAGGATGAAGAAGACTAAGCAATTTCTGGACATTCACCCCTGTGGAGGCTTAGATTTCATTATGTGAAAATGTGCTATCTGTTGCATTATACTGTCTACATAAAATCCTGATTACCTATGCAACAAGGACCATAGAGGGCACAGGATAGAATTATGAAATCAGTTATGCAATATGCATTTAGAGCAGAAGTAACTCTGCCCAAATAACCCAGGAGGAAGAAAAGGATGTCTCCACAAGGGCAGGTACACATAGAATAACTGCAAAGCAACCAATAACTTCAATGTACACTAAATTGGCCATCATTATTTTAACGAGCTGGCGGTAATTTTTAAAAGCATTTGCTTTTGTAGGCAGATGCATAAATGTGTTCTAATGGGGTCATTTATTAATTTGCCTAAAGATTATTTCTTGAGACAAAAGCCCAATGGATTTAAAAGAATGCATCTTTAAGTAGCAGGGTCTAAAACGTGTGTGTGTGTGTGTGTGTGTGCGCGCGCGCGCGTCTCTGTTTAATTTCAAATCTTTCTATTGTGAATTGCATCAACATTTTCCCTGTTAGTCATCTTTTCTTATGTTCGAATTATTAGAACTCTAAATACAATGATGTTTTCTATGATTGTTGTTTTGGTTACTGAGAACCTAATGTTTTTATATATTGCTTTCCACTTGACCTTCTTTAGATCTATGTTCTATTCTTGCATACTATGAAAGACTGCCTGACCTCCTCATTGAAAGTTTCCAAACTTATTACTCTCTCTTTCCCTTATCTACTTTATTTTTCTTCAATGCACTTATTACCTTGTTTATATGTTTTCTCAGTAGGAAGTAAGTTTCATAAGGGCTTAATTCGTTTTCAGTATTGGACAAAATATTTTTGCTCAGTGCTGTCACCCTAGAGACTGGCATATTGTAGGTGCTCAATAAATATTTGTTAGGGAAATGAATAAAAATACAAAAGCTAGACAAACTGAATTTATTTCAATTCACTTTCAAAATGCTGGTCATTTTTTTTAAGGATGTAATAATCAGCTTTAGTGCACTTCCATCTGAGGAGTTATCTTTATGGATGTTCTCTACAATCATTCAGGATAGTCCTAGTTCAGGCCTTCATTTTATCCTATTCAGACTCTGCAACACTCTCTTAGTGGTTCTTTTTTGGTTTCAGACTTCTTAACTTCAGTCCGACTTTACAATATTTCTGGATATCTTTTTAAAATTAATAAGGACCATGTCATAATTCCATGTAAACTCCCACCAGCCCCATGTCCTCAAAATAGAGTATGAGATTAATTCTGGCTATTGCCCGGACATGAGATGAAGGTGTAAATTCCCGATTTTTTTGGTAAGTTTACATGTTATTCCATTAAAGTGTAAATTATGCTTATTCTGTGTCTCAGCAATACCTTTTTTGAAGGTACGGTACTGGTAGACACCCAAGAATGCTTGGCACAGCTTTGCTTGTAACTGCAAAAAACTGGAAACAATATAAAATTTAATTGTCCACCAAAAAGCAATGATAAATCCATATTATGGATCATTATGCAGGTAACACAAAAAATGAAGTATATATTTATGTACTAAACAAAAGGAATGTCCATGTAGAAGTAGAGCAAAAATTAAATTTCAGAGTAATGTTTCTAATAACTTATTTTTTAAGGGAAGAGAGAGGAAGAGAGAGAGGAAGAGAGAGAGGAAGAAAGAGAGAAACAGAGAGAGGAGGAGAAAGAATTCTATAACAACAGATTTGAACTTCATACATGATTTCATAATGAAAATTTTAAAATATGTATATTTGATCAATATCTTTTAAGTTACAATAAGTTTCAGAGTAATGTCTCTAATATCTCATTTTTTGAAGGAAGAGAGAGAAATAGAAAGTGAGGAAGAAAGAGAGGCAGAGACAGAGAGAGGAGGAGAAAGAATGCTATAACAACAAATTTGAACGTCAAGCATGATTTAATAATTAAAATATTAAAAATATTAAAATATGTATATTTGGTCAGTATCTTTTATGTTAAATGTACAATTTCTTGCTCTATGGTAATATATGTGCTTTAAAGTGTAGGAAATGCAAACGCTTAAATATAGAAAGAACTTAAAATTACACACATTTTTTGTGTGTTAATGAGAAAGCTGGTATTGAAAAAAAGTTATTGGACAAAGGTCACATAGCATGTTTAAGGTAAAATTAGCGATAAACTTATATATCTTGACATTTAGACTGGTAATCTTTCTAATGAGCCTTGTCACCTCTCAAGGAGAATATTTGCTTCTTGTTTGGGCTTGAGTTTGCTTAATTATTATTGATTATAATGTCAATTATATGCAGAATCAGAGAATACTTTGTCAAGAATAAAAATGCCACCAAAAAGCTAAAATAATTAGATTTGTATTGATTTAATTTGAAGAAGGATCTATAACTTTTTTAAAAGTGTGATTAAAAACTTACAATTAGATGAGAATGAATTTTAATATACTTGAACACATTAATCACATAGAAAGCATTTCAAAGTTATTCAAGTTTACAAGGCAAAGAAAACAATGTTCCTAAGCTGAAATTTAAAAATAGACTGTGTATTGTTATGACTGTCATCACAAGTAATTGAATATGCCAACTGATTTCTCTGATCAATTATCACATGGTAATATAGCTGCAACTTCAGATTCACCTACATTGCATACTGTCTAAACATGGGCTCAATTTAAAGTGTCGTAAATAACTTTTTTGTTTGTGTACTTAGAATATATGTGGACTTGGACCAAACGAAACCTAAATAAAATGCTTCAGAAATTATATTTTACCCTAGACTACTCTCTGCCATGCATTAATGGCTGTATTTAAAATAGTTTCTGATTTATTTAGAGCTTCACAACTGCATTTTTTATCAGGTAAAATATATGACTTCTCATATATCAGAAAGCTTTCATGATATGATATTGAAATACAAAGTCATTGCTTTTGCCTTGGTTAAAAAAAAGAGAGAGTAGGGGGGACGACAAACCAAACTTTCCCTAAAATCCAAAAGAAGAGTGATAAAACATCTTTGTATTTTTTGATTGCCAATTCAGCTATTTGGTAACTATAAGCAGAAACTGCCTGAATAGGAGAGTGCAGTATTAGTACCCTTAAAAAGATGAAGGAAATGTTTATGGCCCTGACTTGAATGCAGTGTGTATTGTGCATAATCTACAGGATAGTGACATTGGGAGATGCATAGACTCTGACTTTGAATTCCTTAAAACTTTCCAGACCTATAAGATACTCAATAATATTTTTATAAAATATATATGTATAAAGATAACATATAAATATTAGCACATGCCAGTGCAGTCATTGTGCTAGTATTTATGTTATTTACATGTTATTCAGACACATATATTATTTATATGTATAAATGTTATTTATACATAAATATAATACAATATAAATATACACATAAATATAAGTATGTATTTATAGGTATAAATAACATATATGTATAAGTAACATATAAATAGAAACACATCTTTATAGGTTATAAATAACATATGTATAACACATCAATAACATGTTATTTATATGTATGAGTAACACATAAATAACATAAACACTAGCACAATGACTGCACTTGCTTATGCTAATACTTACATTTATTTTTATACACATATTTTATAAATAACATGCATATTTATAAAATATTTATAAAATATATGTATTTTATAATATTTATAAATGTTATATATTTATAAGATATATATTATACATCTATAAAATATTTATAAAATATATGCATGTTATTTATACCTATAAATACATATTTATGTCATGCTATTTATATACCATATAAATTTATGTTTATGTATAACATATAAAATAACATAAATATGAATTTATAAGCATAAATAACATAAATATTTATATGTTACATAAATATTAACATGTTTATAATATAAATTATCAATATAAATTAATATATGTTATATAATGTAGCATATAAACACTATGAAGTCTTACTTAAGTCTTATTTCATGGCAAGTTTATGTAACATATACTTAATATATTTATGTAGTAAAACTGACTTACTATGAAGTAAGACTTCATCCAATACTTTAAATCACTAAAACCAGATGAGTCTATCTTTAAAAGGCTTTATTATTGAAATGGATCCTCTTTTTTTGAGACAGCGTCTCATTCTGTTACCCATGCTGGAGTTCAATGGTGCTATCTCAGTTCACTGCAACCTCCATTTCCTGAGTTCAGGCTATTCTCCTGCCTCAGCCTCCTGAGTAGCTGGGATTACAGGCATACCCCACCACACCCAGCTAATTTTTTTATTTTTAGTAAAGATGGGGTTAAGCCATGTTGGCCAGGTTGGTCCCAAACTCCTGACCTCAGGTAATCCGCCCACCTTGGCCTCCCAAAGTGCTAGAATTATAGGCGTGAGCCACCAAGCCTGGCCAAGATGGATCTTAAGTAAAAAGCTCTTAAGTAGAGGAGGGTGAATCTGGCAAAGTCATTGAAAGAAACAGATATTTACTGATGTGGAGGAGGTTAGGCTCTATTAATGAGGACAGATAATGAGTTAGGAATTAATTGGACTTTAAATCTAATGCTTTGAATCTACCAGAGGATTCTAGAAAGGAGTAGGCATTGTATTAAATAAATATTGAAAATGAGTACATTATTATTATAGCAATGGTTGTGAAAATGGAAAGAGTGAATTAAAAAGATAAATTTTTCAGATTAGACTATTCTACATAAAATATTGATTTTCTTACAAAATAATGCTATTTAACTAAAATAATATTTTAATAAAAACAATTTAATTGAAAATATTTTAAATTGATCCTAATGTATTTTTATTACAACTTGTTTGGCTTCTGTTTCCTCCTTGCTCCTCCCTGCTAATCATCTTTTCCCCACCTTCCTAAATACCTCCAGTTTCAAATCTCATGCATTAAATTATACCATGCATTTTCTGTCTTTGCTGCACTTACCTTCTGAGTCTTAACTTTCTTACTCTCATTCCTTAAAGAGTGTAGTTTCTGGTTCTTTGTTATTTCTTCCCCTTTTTCCTACTCATGAACATCATTCTACCAATTCTCCTCTTCCTCTTGCATCATTATTTTATTTCTTACTACTGGATAATTCTAAAAATTATACAAACTCTTAGTTCTATATTAACACAGAAAAGCAAAACACACACACACACACACACACACACACACTCTCTCTCACAATAAAACCTCTCTTGACCCCACATTTCCCTTAAGCTCCATACTTTATTCTCTGCTCTCCATTTAAAGGAATAATCTTTGAAAGAATTTTCTATTCTCCATGCCCACAAATACTATTCTTTCTTTCTCTCTAAATCCATCTTAGTTCTACCACTTCACCATTTCTTTTTTGTATAGATCACTAATAACTTACATGTTGCTAAATTCAATCCAGTTTTTAATCTTCATATCACCTGACCTGTCATCAGCATTTAACAGAGATCACTCCATTTTCCTTGACACATCTCCACTTGGTTTCCAGGACATCACTCTCTTAGTTTTTCTCCTACCTCACTGGGTGGCCCTTCATGGTCCCCATTGTTAGATTCCACTCATCTCCCAAATCTCTCACATTGGAGTGTACAATTTCAGCTCCAAGGCTTCTCTATCTGAACTCACTCCTTTTGTAATATTCTCAAGTCTCATAGCTTTAATTACCATTTATTTGATGATGATTCAAAAATTTTATATACAACTTAAATTTTTTCTTAAACTCCAAATTTGATTTTAAACTACCTATTGGACGCCTATTAGATTAACTTGGATCTTAATAGGCACCTCAAATTTAACATGCCCCCAAATAAATTTCTAATCTTTTCCCCAAGTCATATTCCTCCAGAGCTGTTTCCTACCTTAGGTAATGGATTAGTCCATTCTCACACTGCTATAAGGATACTACCTGACACTGGGTAATTTATAAAGAAAGGAGGTTTAATTGACTCACAGTTGCACATGGCTGGGGAGGCCTCAGGAAACTTATAATTATGGCAGAAGGTGGAGGGGAAGCAAGATACATCTTACATGGTGGCAGGAGAGAGCGAGTGCAGGGGAAATTGCCACTTTTAAATGGTCAGATCTCATGAGAACTCCCTCACTGTCCGAAGAATAGTATGGGGGAACCGCCCCCGTGATCCAATCACCTCTCACCAGTTCTCTTCTTTGACATGTGGGGATTACAATTTGAGATGAGATTTGGGTGGAGACACAGAACCAAACCATATCAGGTAATAAATATTCCGTTAGGCCAGTATATCAGGCCAAAAATTTTGGATTTTCCTCTTTCACATCTCACATCCAATCTATTCAAAAATCTTAGAGACTCAACCTTGAAACTATAAGCAGAATTTGACAACTACTCATCACTATTCTCCTGGTCCAATTCATCATTGTCAATAATCTACCACGAGGATATGGATAGTCTTCATATCTTCATTCTTGTTCAGCTACAGTCTCATTTCCACTTAGCTGAAAGTTTATCTTTTCTTAAAATAATTTATTTAATCACTTTATGCTCAAAATCTTATGACATCATCCCATTTCATTTAGAAATTCGTATTATGGCCTACTAGCTGCATCACATTACCTCTCTTACCTTATATTCCATTATCTAACCCCCTCACATTTGATTCAAGACACATTGGCATCTTTACCGTTCCTAGAGAGCACATAGCCTCACACTTCAGGATACTAGTCCCTTTGTCTAGAATATTTATCCCTAGTTATCTTTATAATTTGCTTCTTTGCCACCTTTATGTTTTTGTTCAAATGTTACATTCTCAAGGAACCTGCTTTAAAATAGAAATTCTCTGTCCCAGTACTCTACTGCCCTCTCTCTATTTTTTTTTAAATGTACATTGCATTTATCATCATCTAGCATGCTATATATTTTACTTACTGTCATCCCAAGTAGAGTATGAACTATTGTATTAGTTTCCAAGGGGTGTGATAACAAATCACACAAACTTTGTGGTTTAATATCAAAGAAATTTATTCTCTCACAGTTCTGGAAGCCAGAAGTCTGAAATCAAGGTGTTGGTAGTGCCGCACATCCCCTAAAGGCTCTAGAGGAGAATGCTTTTTCTTTCTTTCTTTCTTTCTTTTTTCTTTTTTTTTTTTTTTTGAGACAGAGTCTCACCCCGTCACCCAGGAGTGCAGTGTACAATCTCGGCTCACTGCAACCTCCCTCTCCGGGGTTCAAGTTATTTTCCTGCCTCAGCCTCCTGAGCAGCTGAGATTACAGGCACCCGCCACCACACCTGGCTAATTTTTTGTATCTTTAGTAGAGACCGAGTTCCACCATGTTGGCCAGGCTGGTCTCGAACTCATGACCTCGTGATCCACCTGCCTTGGCCTCCCCAAGTGTTGGGATTACAGGAGTGAGCCACCGCACCCGGCCGAGGAGAATCTTTTCTTGTCTCCTCTAGCACTGGTTGCTGAAGGAGGCATTCCATGGCCTGTGCCTACATAACTACAATTTCTATCTTCACAAGGCCTTTTCCTCTTTTCTCTGTGTCTTCTCTTCCATTTCTTATAAGCATGTGTGTCACATTAGGAGTCTGGGCAATAAGCAATAGTGGAAAACTATAATTGAGGGAAGGAGAGGAGGAAGTACAAGCCATAGATTTGGTGCTCTACTTAAGTAAATCCTTGGGGACTGCCCAAGAAAGGTCAACTCTCCACATAGAAATTTCATGGATACCAAGGTGTACATAGACTACACTACAGCATGGAATATTGTTCAAAGTACATTCTATGATGAACTCATACTTGGGTTTAAGATTATGTTTGAAGCAGACATGTTATTATTTTTTATAACACTGAAGAAAGAGTTAATTGTAAAATTTAACCAAGAGTTGAACAGAACTCATATCACCAAATGAGTTAATATTGGTAATATACTTTGAATAGTGTCTGTCACATAGGAAGTGCTATATAAGTGGTTGTTAACTAAAATAAATAATATGCTGAAAGGAAATCAACATAGTTCTGAAATGAATACACACACATATGTATTGTTGAATCCAAACTGTATGTTTATCAAATTATTTAAATACGTCTTTCATTCTAAGTTTTAAATAGTTTATTGTTGACATTACCACTATGATTTACTTTATCTGTTAATTAAAAATATATTCAAGTCATCAAAACCGTATCCTTTCCAAAATAAGCAGAAAGGTTTAGGTTGATACTTACAAACCCTCATAATGTTTAAGCACTTTTGTTGATTTGTGATAGAGTAGCTAGTTCATGTTTCATGAATGCTTATTATTGCTTTTGTTAGTTTACTAAATGGACATACAGATATCTCTTTGTATAAGTGTTTAGTGGATATCTGTATTGAGCCTGTTTTGTCCTGCTCTGAACCCACTAGGCCGACCACAAACACAGAGCTTTTACTTTTTACGGTCAGTGAAAGAAACTCTATGGTCTCTCTATCTATCTATCTATCTATCTATCTATCTATCTATCTATCTATCTATCTATCTATCTATCATCTATTTATCTATCATCTATCTATCTATCTATCTATCTATCTATCTATCTATCTATCTATCATCTATCTATCTATCATCTGTCTATCATCTATCTATCTATCTATCTATCTATCTATCTATCTATCTATCTATCTATCTATCAAAATATTGACCTGAGCTTTCTAAACTGTAGAAAAAATGTTTCTCGGAACCAAATTTTGATAAATTTGTATGTTTTTACACACTATCTTGGCATATTCTACAATGTAAGCATTAAATACAGCATTAAATAAGATTCTAAGTTTTCCTGTATCTGTTCATTTTGCCATATGTATATTAAATTATTCTAGAGAAATAAATATTTCTACTAAGTCTGAAAAGTGTGAATCACAATTCGTTATTTGTTGAACTATTATTTTATATTTACTCTAATATTCACAGATGCTGACATGAAATATTACACGTAGTCTCTTCTCAATTCAAAAAACTTATTTTAAATAATAAGAACTATTATTATCCAACTAATTATTACAAGTTAGTATTTATAAAACCCTCATAACTAGATCAACTTGTGTGTGATATACAAATAATTTAACCTATAAGCCTACAGGAAGAGTGATACTTAATTTATTCCTTCTTGGTTGGCCATTTTATTGCAAAGACATATAACTTTCTTAATTTGCTCCCAGAATACATGATACACGGTCATTTACATGAAAGAATATTTTCATAGGCATTTAAGATCAGTGTATTCTAAAGAAAAGGTCATTTTCCCACTTGAATTACAAAGTAACTCAGCTCTACTAATGAAGTCTATGAGTATCAAGAGTATCCAATTAATTTACAACTGAAAATAGAATAATTTTTTTCAACATTTTCAACTAATGAAAACTGATTCCTCTCTTAACTCAGCATGTACCTCCCCTTACCCATCACCTTTATGTACGAGCTAGGCTAATGTCGTACCCTGTGCCCTGGGTAGGAAGGATCTGTGCTTAAGTAATACACTTCTTTGGCTACTGGGTTTTAGGTTTCTGACCTATTCCTCTATTTCATTCTTTATTTGTCACTCTCCTGTCCCCAGCTTCTTTTACATATATACCGTATATACATGCATTATATTTTCTTATGCCTTTATTTCTCTAAATTTACAGAAAATATCTTAAAAGGTCTGCTTGTAATTATTTCCCCATAGTCTTTGGAATGAAGACTTTCAGTAATTACATAATTATAGCCTAATCTTTACATAATCATAGCAAGTTGAAGAAGGCTTTTTAGAATGGGTTCAGGAATCTTCCTCTGAGGATGTTATTCTTTTTTGCAAAAACAGTAAAAGACTAATGAATAATGAGAAATTTTTTTCCATGAATATGTATTATCAATACCTCTACTGTCTTTTGCCAGTCTGCTAGTTTGTAAAGGGGGGAAATAAACCAAAGCTAATTAAATTAATAGTAAGAAACTGTTTTTGTTCTGATGCATTTAGGGGACTGGATCTCAATTAGAAAGGATCTGGATCCTGGTTCCATAAAGCATCCTCTAAGTCGAGGTTTGATCAGGATATCAGATACAGCTTTAACATATTTCAAGCAGGAAGAGACTTAAAAGGGAGATTCGAGACATATAACTGTCAGAAGGCTGAGGGAATTAAGGTCAGGGAAGCCAATATTGGATTATTGCTAAATATATTTGTCAAATAAGTAAAAACAATACTGTTTAGAAAATAACAAGTTATAAAACCAGCAGAGAAATACCCCAGTGATTTTAGCTCTCCGGAGTCTGGAAGTGGGTGATTTGTAGAAGGATGCAGAGAAGCCCTAGCAAATCCCTTTCATATTTAGCTTCCAAAGCTCCTGAGGCTTCCTGGCTTTTGGAACAATAATAGTTCTGCTTCTCTTCCTCTGTCCAAATATTTCCTATGAAAATTAAAACAGAATCTTTCTAATAAGTGAGTCTGGAAAATGTAATTTCTAGTCTTCCAGCTCCTTAAGTACAGGGTCAAGCTTAGAAGAGCAAGAATATGGCTGATTAGCAACATACAATACATGTTAAATTTGCTTAAGTCATTGATGGCTACTGAAGTTTAAAAGATTGTTAGTAAATTATCAAAATTAATCTATAGAAGCCGATCTACAATGTGTTTAATTTATCCAACTAGTCAAACAAAGAGAACTACCTCTTATCCATGACAGTACTTTCCTAGTGTATTAGGATGATATTAGGATGACGTTATATTTGTTAGAAACGTAAGATGACTATAAAATTTCATTGTATTCAATATTTATGTAGACAGTGGAATGTTTATTTCAAATAATTCAAAAGTCCAAGTGACTTTTATTCAAATCAGTACAAAAATCTACAATGTTCTTAAAGGAATTTTTTTTTTGGAACATATTTTGTTGTTGCTTGTTGGTGTGTTTGGCCCACTTTTCAGGAATAGATTGCACTGTCAACTTAAACACTCTAAAGAACATTCGCATGAAGGCTAATAATGTATAAATGATGACACAGGGAGAAAAGTGAATTATGACAATCATTCAATTGAGCTTGGTGTTAGAATTTCAAAGTGAATAAGACAAGCATGTAACTCACAGTTCCAATGGACTTAAACTTAATGAAGAGGTTCACAGTTTAGTAAACGAACCAGTGAACAAATACTAGGACCATTAATCTTGACTTGCAAGAGGACTTATTAAGAATAGTGTACAGAAAAGGGGCATGTGGGAGCCAAATGTTAAATATCACTTCTGCGAATTAAAGATTAGTCATGCATGCCTTTCTCAGGTAGCATTTATTGCACTAATGTTGCAACCTAATAAAACTTTCAGAGCTCCTAAATATGCTTCATTTACAACAAAGAAGTATCTGCTTAAGAAATTAAGTCATCCAATTATCTTCTCAAAGCTAGTATAACCTAAACAAGAAAGTGTTAAACAAGACTGGAAATTATTAAACAGGAAAATTCTGATCATTGGCAGCTCAAGGAGCTATTAATGGTGTCACACAAGAAATGCCTTCTTATTCATAATTTCATTAGTAGGAAAACCATTTTTAGCTTGGAATCCAATTAGGCAGCATAGATAGCGAACAAAAGAAGTATAATATAACTCTCCTCACAGTCACAACCTAGGCATTTTTTGTGATATTGGGCACACATGTGGGAAGATTAGAAAGGCCCAAATCTAGTTTCTTTTAAAAAAAGCAGCAGGCAATCTGTAGAAATACTGGTGGGAACAAACGTGCCTGGGACTCAATTCATAATGACTTGGTATAAACAAACACATCTCTGAGTCCATTAGCAAAATTTATACTAATCTGCAAGTAATGATCCCCATACAAGTGAATCAATCCCAGAAGAAATGGAATAAGATGTACTGATGATCAGCAAAAATTGGACAATATGATGAGAAGGAACTGGCAAATAACACATTTTTCTTGGCCAACATCTTTAAAAATTCTCATTAGCACCTTAAGGAAGAGATAAAGTTTATAGGAGAGTACACTCTATTGTGCTTTGTAGTTTGGTGTATATATTCATGCTTAAATTTATGTCTAGAAAAATAATATAATTACAAAATGTTGGCTCAGTTATCTTCATTTAACAAAGTCTAGGGGTTATATACCTAAACAGTTATTGAGACCCATAGTCAAAATAGATTCTACTTCATTGCTACTGTTTCATGTTTCTGATGACCAAAAGAGATGAGACACAGAATACTATAACAAAAATGCTTATTTTAGTTCAGGCATGCTGTAGTTTTGTAACTCAGCTTGTTTGATATATTATTCCATCAGAGTTAGACACAAATTTTTATTTCAAAAAATATTATTAGTAGAACTACATCTTTCAAGGTTACAAAAAGTTTTGTTTTATTATAGCAGAGAGTCTGGGATTTTCTTACTTGTTAAATTGCCTTCACGCAAGAGAATCAATATATTTGAAAACATCATTTTTCATGGATTGATACATGCAAAATAGCAGTCTTCTGCGTAATCTTATTTTCAAATCCTCATTTGATAAATAAGAATAAATTGTTAGAATGAAATACAAATTGCTTTATATCATTTCTCAAAGTGAAGCAATTTATGTATGATAATATGCGGGTCATTTGAAAATACTCTTTAAAAATGAAACAAAGCATATTACTTTGGAATCTTCTAAATATTCTGAGTATTTTTACAGTATGTAACAGTAATTTTGATTCTAACATAAACTACATAAGTAGATATTATTTTTATAATTATATATATACACACACATAAGCACATTATATTCTATATTATAGTTGTTTAAAGAGCACTTCGTTATCTAGGACAAGGAGTAGATGTGAAAAAGAGATATTTTACAATTAAGTTTTGCAACTTAAAAATGATGAGCTTCATATTCATTTGAGAACATGAGGTAGTATGAATATTCAGCTTTCATGAAAAACTATTTCAAGAGTATTTGCTCTCAGACAAGATGGGGAATCATTCAGAGGAGGGATCCCTAGTATGTGACAAGATTACCATGGTCCAAAGTCAATTCCATAGAATACTTTCTATCTGTCTATCTATCTATCTATCTATCTATCTATCTATCTATCTATCTATCTAATCTATCAATCATCTATGTATGTATGTAGGTAGGTAGGTATGTATGTATGTATATATCTCTCTCTATGTATCTACCTCATGTACTGTGTGTATACATATATGCAATAAAAGTAAATACCATCTACTTGTATATATAAGAGAAAAGATAAAGGGCAGAATGTCTCAGATCATTTAATAGGCTAATCTACATTGTGAATCTCAGAGAATGAAATATCGTAGGCATAATTTCCCAGATTTATTTGACTGTCCACCTCAGAGACCCCTTTCCTTGCTTTTCTCATCACAGCATCTCATGAAACTAGTATTCATTGAACCTGTAAGTACTGAATTAGACCTTAGTCAATTATGCTCTTGACAAATATGACTACTTTCCTTCAGAGTGCTTAGCAAATTACTCACATTTTCTATTGATGAAGACCACAAATTCCATTTGGTTTAGTGGCACTGAGAAAGTACAGCTTCAATTTGCATGATGAATTTTCAACTATAACAAGATTTTAAAAATGGAGATGTTGACAGATAATACATATTTTTTCCTTGATGTCTTTTGAGGTGGCCTAGCAACCTCCCCCTCCTCGTCCTCCAATTAAGTGTAAATTGTGTAATTGCTCCTTTAGAAATTTGCAAAGCCAAATGCTGGAAGGCTAAGCCAGTTAGGTGAAAGGACTCTACCTCCTAACTTTATTAACCACTTTAGTGCAGCTGCCATGAGAACACAACCTTGAGAAAATACCTTCGGGACTAGGAGACATGGAAAAATAAATATTTTTTTTTCTGATATCCCTTAGATGCAAACTAATTATCTAAATCTGGTGAGTACTTTTAAATATTTGAGGAAAAAATGAGAAATAAGGAATGGAATTAAAATTTTAAAATAATTTACAGGGGTATAAAGTCAAAAGAGAGATTAAAATCTTGATTCTGATATTGTCATTGTAAAGTTTTTTAAGACTTTAAATCTTGTAAAACAGATCCCTCCTAGCAATGGTGCACCTTAGGAGATAAATCTTGTAGCACTTCATATGGTGATAAACATTGCTAAATATCTTTCAGTAATATTACAAGAATTTGTTTCTTAGCAGATTAAATGAAGCCCTTTTTAAGAAGCAAAACCCACAAGAAGGAAAAAAAGAGGAAAATAGTCCTTTGTTTTAAATCGACTCTGTATTTTCAAGGGAAAAATAGTCTGCAAAACAGAATATATTTTTTCAGAAGTAGTGATTTGATCTTTTCCGCCCAATTTTAATAGGTCAGGCCATTTCAACCTCAGAAAAAATTTCAACCTCAAAAAATGTTCAGTCTTTGATTCTGGCAAGCTGTTGTCATCTCAAGGTAGGAATAAGGGGAGTAGTCAGGCACATTATTTTGTTAAATTCTGCTTTTCCAGTGAGGTATAGAAAATAATGGCAGAGGAAGAATTCAGGATTCTGGCTCCCCAATCCTGGCTATTATTATTTTGCTCTTTGTCTTTTTATCTTGTGTTTGACTGAAGTGAAGAAATCATACTTAAATACAATATAAATGAAGGAGTCAACATTAATATTATCTAGAACACTCTGAATAATGCTTTATGGACAGCAAACTGATTAGAAGTCATTGTCCCTAAAATGCTACTGGTGAAACTAAAGGATGTCAATGCCCACACCCAAGTCAGCATTTAATTTAGAAAGTCTTTCTTCTCTGTAGCAATGTGTGTTTGAATATTCACTCTGATTTTTTCCAAAGACTTCATCTTGTTTTTGAAATTGAATGGCACATCAAATAAGAGTAAAAATACATAAATCCTCATGAAGGCTAAAAAGTTGGACATATATGAATGTTATATTAACAGTATATTTGAAAGTCACAAATACAAAAATGAAACTATAGTCAAATAGGAAAAGAATCTGCTGGTAAATGGCTTAAAATGAGCCTATGTTTTGCATTTTGAACATTTCATAGAGGAACCTTTGTCAGAATATTTCTTCTTACTGATATTTAAAAACAATTTTAAGTGGAAAATGTTCAATGTTTCTGTTTTTTCTACCTCTGAATTCCTCAAAATAGCATACAACACTCTCCTTATTCCCCCAGCTCTTTTGGGACATTCTGCTATGGGTAGGCCTTACATTGACAGGTGCTATCATCACTTTGCCTAGATGTTGTAACTTTATCTGATTTTAACGGCTTCTGCCTAATGGGTCTCAACTTTCCTTAAAAAGAATGCGGAGAAATGTGTCTTTGAATACAGCAGTCATACTGTGGAGTAAGGATTTCACAGGTGATGCATGAATATGTTGTGTGCCCACTGTGCTCCCAAGACTTTGGGAATATCATATAATTGAGCCTGTGCTATGCTGTAGTGGACTACAGACATTCCTGATGAATAGTAAAAAAACTTTTGAAGACTGTACCCCCAGTATATTTATGCATCTTTTATAAATTACATATTTTTAACATACATTACATATGTGTATATTTTAATAACCAAGAAAATATATTTTAAAAAGAAAACAAGGGTCAGGCACAGTGGCTCATGACTGTAATACAGGCACTTTGGGAGGCCAGAGCAGGAGGATCACTTTAGCCCAGGAGTTTGAGACCAGCCTGGGCAATATAGCAAGACCCTGTCTCTACTAAAAGTAAAAAAATAAAATAAATTAGCCGAGCATGGTGGTGTGTGTCTGTGGTCTGAGCTACTCAGGAGACTGAAGTGGGAGGATCACCTGAAGTCTGGGAGATCAACGTTGTAGTGAGCCATGATTGCACTGCTGCACTCCAGCCTTGGTGACAGAGTGAGATCATGTCTCAAAGTAAAAATAAAAATAAAAGGAATATAAATTATATACTATTGAAAAATATTCTTTTAATCATTAATCAGAAATGCACAGTGACAATAATATGACTGTAGGTCTTTTATATTTTCAAAATTTTGATTTAATACTTTGTGGTAAGGTTATTGGAAGTCTTATTCTAAGTTCTGTTTACTTCTGTACTTTATTTCATAGCTAACATAACTGAAAAAGTTACTTTTTAAAAATACAAAGGTCTGAAAGTCTGTACACTGTTGGTAGGGTTTATTAAAGCAGCGTACATATTTTTCTTTTTTATAACTTTTAAGTTCAGAGGTACATGTGCAGGATGTGCAGGTTTGTTATAAAGGTAAACACGGGTTACATTTTTTTTTAATTATAAAAAACATACAACTAATCTTAAGAAATTTGACTATAAGTTTTTAACTTTCCTGCTTTCAAACTGTTTTTCTTATAAGTTTATTGGAATGCTAATGAATTTTTATATTTTTAAAGAGTGCTTTCAAAACCCACTAAAACTCTCTATTTAAAAAGTTTACAAATTCTATTTTCAGATTCTTTAAGAAATAGAAATGACTCACTTTCATTATTCAAACTAAAAATGATTTTAAAATATTTTAGGACAGTCTCTATAGCAAAAGTCTTTTGTTTTGTTTTGTTTTTTGCTCATTCTCGTTAAAAATTACCTTTGAAAGTCAAGATTAAGTTTCTTATTATAATTCATCTTGTAAAAGTGAAAGAAACTAGAACAAAAAAGCTACATATTGTATAATTCCATCTATATGACATTCAGGAAAAGGCAAACTATAGGAGAGAACACAGATCAGTGACTGCAAGGGGTAGGGATGTAGAGAAAGGATTAAGTACAAAGGGACCACACAAGAAACATGTTAAGATGATGGAGTTGTTTGGTATGATTTTTTAGTTGCAGCTGCATAACCCTGCCTTTGGCAGTACCAGAGTGAGTAAAACTAACTATGCAAATTAAATAATCAACTGGAATGTCAAAAATGCCAGGAAAGAGGGCCAGCTGCAACAAACATGTGACACAACCTCACTGAAAAGGTGGCGAAAAGGGAGCTGACCTAAGTAACTTTGGAAACGTTATGTCTGGCTTTTATAATGCTAAAGACAGAAAAGAACTATATGTAAATGCTCTACTCTACTTTCTAATTCATTTCTCACTGGAGTTTGCTTTAGCAATTCTGAAACTATTTTACATGTGTACTGAGATTGAACCAGCAAGTAAATAAATGTAGATAATGGTAGCCAAGTTTCTCACTGCCAGAGAAAGTAAGTTATAAATAAACTTTATTTATAATGTAGGGAGGGATTAGAATGAACCCCATACTCCTGGACTAGAGTAAAAGATAATAGTATGAACTCATGTTTATTTAATGGATGTATCAGATAACAGATACAGAAATATAGATATGTGCATATGTAGGGTAGTACATAAATACATACCTTAGCCCTATCCACTGATATAGCCTAGAAGCAGTGGAACCTCAGTAACAATGAGCATACCTACCTAGTAATCTTACTTTTAAAAGGCCACTCTCTCCAATGATAGGAAGCAGTGCTTCTTGGAGAAATAGCTGATTCTAGCGTTGGGGCAGGAAAAATACAAGATGAGACTAGGGGCGCCACTAAGTGAAGTAGGAGCCAATCTGAAAAAGTTGCCAACAGTCAAAGCCGGAATAATTTGATCAGTGAAATAAATACTGATAATATTGTATTATAACTCAAAGAGTAAAATAAACATCCATTGATAAATATTGACCTAAATTAATGACTGAATAAATACATACATTAGGAAGAAAACATGTTTTTCTTCAGAAGAATTCTAAATAATGAATGGAGGAGGAATGAGAAAAATAGAAAAACACAGAATATCACAGTGGTTAATGCTGCTCTATTGAAAGATCCATTGGTGAATTATAAAATTAATGGATGAATCTTTAAGGAGAATGAGAATATTTGCATGACCGTAAAGCCTCTTCCCCAAAACGCTTATTAATTAGCATGGTGATTTTTATACATAGCCACAAATTCTCTAATACTCTTCCCTCCAGGAGGTGGAGCTTAATTTCTCTGCTTTAAGTGTGTGCTAGAACCAATGACTCACTTCTAATGAATATCGTTAAGAAAACAGAAAAACAGTAACTTTGTAATTGAGAAATCTGGCAGACAGCACCACGTTAACCAAATAATCAAGGTTAACTTACTGATAATAAATCATGTTGATATAAGTTACCATCTGATATAATTTGAAGAGAAGGATACTTCACCAAAATCTGTAACCCTGGTCTAGTCATGAGAAAATATCAGACAAACTCAAATTGAGAGATGTTCTGTAAATATCTAGTTGCAACTCTTCCAAAGTGTCAAGGTCATAAAGAACAAAGAAGGGCTAAAATAGGTGTCTAAAAATTATGCTGGGCATGGTAGCTCATGCCTATAATCTCAGCACTTTGAGAGTCTGAGGCAAAAGGATTGCTTGAGCCCTGGAGTTTGAGATCAGCTTGGGCAACATATTGAGACCTCATCTCTACAAAAACAAACAAACAAAAACAACAACAACAAAAAACTACAAAACTTAGCCAGAGGTGGTGGCATTTGCCTGCAGTTCCAGCTACTAAGGACGCTGAGGTTGGAGGATCATGTGAGCCCTAGAGGTTGAGGCTGCAGTCAGCTGTGACAGCACCACTGTACTCTACCCTGGGTGACAGAGAAAGATCTAGTCTCAAACAAACAAACAACCAAAACAAAATTACTAATGATCAGGTAAATGCAAATCACATCCACAATGAACTATCACCTCACCCCAATTAGAATGGCAATTAAAAAAATATACAAAAAATTAAATCTTGAAGAAACTGGAACACTTACACACTGTTGATGAACATGCAAATTAGTGCAGCCATTATGTTATACAGTATAGAAGTTCCTCAAAAACTTAAAAATAGAATTACCATATGATCCAGCAATCCTACTACTAGTATTTATGCAAAAGAAAATGAAATCAGTGTATTGAAGAGATGCCTGCACTCCCATGTTTATTGAAGCACTATTCAAAATAACCACAATAGACTTAAGTGTCTATCAATGAATTAGTGAAGAAAATGCGGTAAACTTAGAATGGAAAACTATTCCACTATAAAAAAGAATATAATTCTGCTATATGCAGCAACATTGGTGAACCTGGAGGATAGTATGTTACACGCAATAAATCAGGCACAGAAAGACAAATATTGCATGATCTCACTCATTTGCAGAAGTTTAAAAAGCTGATCTCATATTTTATACAAAAATGCATACATATTTATGTATGCATAATTATGTACAGAGTAGAATTCCTAGAGGATAGGAAGGATAGAGGTGAGAGGATGGAAATAGATTGGTCAATGGGTACAAAATGACAGGTAGATAAGAGGGATAAGCTCTTGTGTTCTATTGCACAGTATGATGGCTATAGGTAACAATAATGCATTGCGTATTTCAACATAGCTACAAGAGGCGATCTGGAATATCCTAACCAGAAAAAACGATAAATATTTGGGATGATGGATAAGAGAATTACCTTGATTTGATCATTACACAATGTATACACATATCAAAACATCACAATGTACCCCCTAAATATGTACAATTATTATGTGTCAATTAAAAAACATAAAACTTAAAAAATGGCTGAGAAACTGTCACAGACTGGAAGATTAGAGGAGACTAAAGAGACTTAATGACTAATTGCAGTGTGCTATCCTGGATTAGATATAACAACAGAAAAAGGTCAGTCCTGGCAAAAACTTGTGAAATCCCAATGAAGTCTATAGTTTAGTTAATATTGTTGTGGCAATGTTAATTTCTTACTTTTGATAAATGTACCGTAATTGTGTAAGATGTCAATATTAGGGAAGCTGAAATCTTCTGTAAGTCTAAAACTATTTTTAAAACAAAAAGTTTTAAAAATTATATCACCTCATCATCTTGTAATAATCATCATTAAATAATTTAATAAATATAAAGATCTTAGGACAGTGTACACACTATTCAATAAATATCAGTTGTTATTTTCATTTTTTATTTGATACTCTCATTTGTAAGTAGGAAAGCTAAAAATTGCTTTCATTGAAAAGTCAAGAATTTTAATAATTTTTTATGATAGTAAATTGAGATAATTTTGTTAAGTGCAGAAAGTTGTAAAGAGAAAAATAAAAATAACTTAATGACACAATCCAACCACATCCACTGTTAATTCTGTGTTCTATTTTATGCCAATATTTTCTGATATAAATATGTATGCATTTGTGTGTAAAATACGATCAGGATAATTTTTTACCAAGCCCTACAATAAAGGTTTCTTCCTCTGAAGGGGATAGCAATGTCAATTAACAAATATGCACCATGAACTTTTGAAAATACGTTATTTATATAATTTCCCATAATCATTACAATAGTGTCATGATGAAAGTACTTTTATTATGAATTTCACTTTACAGAAGAAGAAAGTAAAGAACATAGAGCTTAAGGGAAGGTATCCTCATTACTAAAAAGTGGTGGTGCCACGGCTTCTGCAAAAGAGACTGGCTCTAGATTCCATGTTGTTAGCTGCTGGGCTATATTGCTTTAATACATTTGCTTTTACAAGGTATCCCAGGCACTCCACATTTGAAAACTTTAAGTCATTGTTTAAATTTTGTGGACTCCTGGATCACATGAACTGGTGCTACAAATTCCCATGAGTAGTGACTGGTATTTTACAATGTCTCAGTCTGTCCTGTTCAGCTCAATGCCAAGGAAAGGTTTCCTGCATGAACCTGGGAAGAGCGACTAACTTAATTCCGCTCTGTCTTACCTCTCCTGTGGGTGTAATCCCTGAAGCCACCACAGCTTAGTGTGTGAGGGGTTCTTAGCTGATGCTCCATCTTCAGCAGGTTCTGGACTTGGATGCTGGCCGACCTCCATGCTTCCACTCCTAAGGATAAATCTTTGTAAAATGTTAAAGCAATGAATGAAAATACTTACCATAGACTATTTGAGTCTTTTCCTTGGAGGAACAAAGAAAGTCCAAAGAAAGTAAACTTAACATTTTTATTTTAAGTTTTAATTTTAAAAAAAAATTAAGTTTAAATTTTTATTTTAAGTTTAATATTTAGAGGCTTTAGAAAGGTAACTGAGAAACTGAGTGAAATCAGCTGCATTGGGAATATGCTTTGAAATACAGAGTAAATATCAATCCATGATTAATCAGTTCAATAGTTCTGTTTCATTATTTCCAAAAGAACTAACTGCCAAGTACTTAAAATAGGATTTACATATTTGTGATGTGAAGTGGTGGCTGTAGATAAGAAGTTAATTGCCTCCCAGACCATTCAAAAACTGTTCTTGGCTTAAAATATCAGAGAATAGGAATAGAGAGTAACCAACTTCAGGAAAAATTATTTTTATATTTACTGGCAAAATTAGCACATGTTGACTAGCATTTGTCTGAGTGGCTTATTCCTGATAAATAGCATCATGTGTTAAATTGAGTTTGAGTCCTCATGGATGACTGGACTAAATTTGTTTTTAAGCATGAAAGCTTTCTAATTGTCTGTATAACCATATAGCATAATTGATGTTGTACATTAAAAATAACCAGCTTGAACACATTGAGTGATTTTTCCTCTAATAACATAAAGTCATCTGAGTATTTATGGAAATAAATTTGAATAGCCATATGTATAATAATTAAGAATATAGTATCTATGTTTTTAGGCACAAAGGATTTAATCATTTCATCAGTTCCAAGCAGTGCAATGTCTATTATAGTAGTTGGAGTAATATAATTTTTATAACTCACATGCAAATTACTAAGTTTTGATTGCATCCTTTTCATATTATCATCATGAAAAGTAAAATTCTACTAATTCATAAACACCATCCTCTATATGAAGAGTTTCCTAGCTAGAACTCATTTTTATTCTGAGCTACTTAAAGATCTATTGTGGTACTACTCAAATGACACATTCTATACATTGTTTTATATCATGGCTATATACACAGTAATGTTCCATTCTTTGTTCTTTTCAGATGAAGTTTACTTTTATCAAAACAATTATTTTTATAACTATTAGAAATTAAAATTAGAATTAAAATAATAATTATTTTTACATTATGAGGAAACATGTTTTAAGTACCTTTGCATTCTTTATATATCCCAGTGCTCTGTCGATAGGACATGTTTGCTAAGAGTTCGTTGATAGGACATGTTTGCTAAGAGGCCGTTGAATAGGCAAGTTAATGAATTTGTACCCCTTTATTAACAGACTTTGTCCTTGAATAACAGAAGTATAATGCAGTTCTCTGAACCAGCTGATCTGAGAGGTTTCCTTCAGGATGCTGAACCAATCCATTTATTTAGACACTTTACAATTTCAACATAAAATTAAACAAGTGGAAATAATAATTCTGTATATAGTTGAGTATTAAATTTATTAAATAGGTCTTTAGTAACTTATCTCTTAATGAATACTGGATAACAAGATTGCACCATCTCTTTACCTCTCTATATTTTGCAATTGCAAGATCTAATTGTACAAATAAGTCATGTTCTGTGTGCTGTGTTCTCTTTATTCATATGCTATAAATCAAGAAAAACATTCAACTTTGTTATTTGTAAGCCATAATATCCAAATGATATAACCATAAAACATTTTTAATAGCTTTTAATTTCATTTTAGCAAAATTCTGGAGAGCATATTGCTCCATTATTTAAAACTTATTGCTATAACATCTTTAATTGTTCTTATTATTGGGAAATAAAGGAATCACCTTGGAAGAGATCAGCAGAATTGTTCACTGTGTTTGTCATCAATGGGCTTCAGTTAACTGTAGGCTGCAGGACTGGATAAACAAAATTACACAAAGGTACAATACAAGGTCCACTGTCAGCACAAACTTTCCATTCAAAAGGTTTCTTGTATTTTAAAATACACTGTTATACAACCCATTGATTCATTGGTGGTTTATGGAGCATTGAAAACAAGGAGAAATATGAGACTCATGAAAGTTAAGGAAGGCCATGAGCAAGAAAGAAGATTAAACAGATAACCCAAAATGCAGACAGTACCGGTATCAACTAGACAGATGTCCAGTTTTCAAATTTGAAGCAACGGAAAGGACATTGGTTTAAAATGGTACCTTCTTGAAGTACACAGTGGTCCAATGTAAAACAAAACAGTAGTGTTAAATTTAAAAGACTTCGTCTAATTTATTCTATAAGTTATTTAATGGCTTATGTCTCAGCATTTTTTATATAAAAACATAACAGAAATGTTTTTGGCTAAGTGTTTGAAAGGTCAAACATTTTCTTCTTTCCAAAGATGTAATCAGTTCTCATCATTTTTGTGTCAAGACTGACCCACCAAATTAAAAGTTCAGACTCTCTCAATTTGTATTATTCAGGATTTTGAATGAAGTAATTAGTTTCTTATGCTAGACACAATTTATATTGTATCTCCATGTTGTGACAAATGAGTCCTTTCAAAAAACAAATGATTAAATAAAAAAGTAATGAAACTGTCCTAAGTTGTAAGTTTTAAGACAAAAATAAAAGCAGACTGCTATGTGGATAGCAATCAGCAAAAACTGAATCTATTTGGGAGGGCAGGTGTGGATGTAATTCTCCAGGAATATAAGTGTGGCTTAAAGTCTTGCCAAAATCTTTTTTTAAAAGCCATTCCAAAATTATTTGTACCCTGCACATAAAGTGGCAGTACACAGAGAACTAAAAGCAGGTATTTTCAGAATTCTGTTATCATCAATGCATCACTATGTTAGATGAGGACCCATTAGAACAGGCACTGTGAGGCACAGATTTTCTTTCCATGCCTACAGAAATGAGACAGCCTTGGTTTTCATCACCCTCGTCTTCAAGTAGACTTTAAATGTGCAATTTTTGTGACCTTTCTGTATTCCAAACGTAGCAAGTTTTATTAGAATTCATGGGAGGATAGCAAGAGAATTTTAAAATGTTGTGACTCATTCCGAAAGATTTTGTTTTTTGTTTTTTGTTTTGCATGATGAAAAACAAAGCTGTAGTTTTTGTGTGGTGGCTTGCAGGCCTAGTTGTATAACTTTGATTTCCACTAAGCTCGACAACCCATGGAGGATTATCCCAGTGAATGGTATCCATTCACATATTTCTGGAGCTATTCTTTCTGTGGACCAATCTGATAATGAAAGGAGAGAATGTATTTGAGGATGCAGGAGAATCAGCTATGAAGTGGTTAAGGGCACATTGTTGAAGGGATAAATGGATATGAAAAAAATATGAAACTGGTTATTGGTAGTAGCTGACCATTAGCTACAGAAGAGTGAATAGAAGCACTTCCCAGGTCAAATGTAACATCAGTTCCAAACTTTAATAAATTGCCTTTAAAAGATAACTCACGTCCTTACTCAGGACAATTAGGTTTTTGTTGCACCCATGCTTGAGTTTGCAAAAAGGTTTGAAAAATTTATGTTAGGATATTCAGCCTAGGAAGTTACTACTATCAGCTGTTTGCAAATCCAATACTCCAGTGTGATAACTATTCATAAGGGGAACAGTTTATTACTTCCATTCTATATAGACTCAATGATGTTATTTGCTAAAGATTACAGCACAAATTAGTAGCAATAAAAGATGCTTTCATCTTCATAATCACTAGTTTTCAGTCTTCACTAACAACTTCACAAATGGTGTAAAGCTTAAAACTGTAGGGTCATCTATAAAAACCTAATGAAAGGAAGCAGTTGACAGCAGTTGATAATACATTTCTTTGATTGTTTTCACATATGTAGTAATACTAATAGTAGTAGGGGTAGTAGTAGCAGCAGCAGTAGTAGGAACTGGAGGTAAAGGAGGAAGCAGAGTATGACCATTTAATAGGTACTGCAATAATGTACTAAGTGCTTTACATGCATTATTGCACATAATGCTCAGTAGATGTTTTATTTGTAGTACTAGGAGGAATTTTATGATATTAAGAAACTTGAGTCTGAAAGCCCCCAGAATATATTGTTTAACTTACTTGCCATTCTTCTGAATGAACTGAAGAAATAAGAAAGAAGAATAAGTCAGATGGTGGCCACATATTTTCTTTTTATTCATAAAAGCAACATAGAAGAAAATCATATTTCTGACAAGTGGGTTTCCCAATGATCTGCTGAATTAGACACATTGACTTACCCTGGAGGAACAGAGTAGGGTGTATGTTCCTTAAGATTACTCACTCCCAAGAGGAAGAAACTATGGCAGACCTGAACTGTGTGTGCTGAGCTTCTCCTTTCACTCACCAATCAGGTTGGGGATTCATGCTCCTGGAGCAGAAAGAATGTGGGACTGCAATAGGCCAGCAGGGTATCACTAATGTGATGCGAGAGTGGAGAAGAAAGGTCATCCATATTCCACAGTCTCACATTGTTGGTTTTGTTGCTGTGGTTTGCTTGCTTGCTTAATCCACCAAGCTTAACCGTTAAGCCCATATTCAAGGTGTGGTGATAGTTCTCTTAAAATATGAGACCAACAGTGTATCAAATCAAAGACTCTTGCTTCGTTCCCAATAAGGTTAGTCCCTAAATGTAAATGTAAAAGGCTTGGAGTATGTCCTTCAGAGCACCGGTTAACAGTAGAGATTTTTCCCTCAGAGGGCAATAAGTTCATGTCTTCTCACAGAAGATGCACTACAGCACATGATACATTATAAGAAAAAAAAAAAGCCTATTTCATTATATTATACTATCATGGTATTATATTTCTCCAGAGAAGCAGGACCAATTTGATAATGAAAGGAGAGAACGTATTTGAGGATACAGGAGAATCAGCTATGAAGTGGTTAAGGGCACATTGTTGAAGGGATAAATGGATATAAAAAGATGAAACTGGTTCTTGGTAGTAGCTGACCTTTAGCTACAGAAGAGTGAATAGAAGCACTGCCCAGGTCAAATGTAACATCAGTTCCAAACTTTAATAAATTGCCTTTAAAAGATAAGATTAGTTTTGTCATTAAAGTGTAAAAAGGTTTGAGTGTGATTACACTTTAATCTGTTCTTTATTTTGAAAAGTGGCAGTTTGATTCTTTTTCAAGACCACATTTTGTTTGTGTGCCTTTCCTTCAAGATCTAGCAAGTGACACATCATGCAATTCAAATTTAATTTAATCTTTGCTTGGCTTCTTTAATTAAAATAGAGAGAGGATGAGGTCTCTTACATTGTCTATAAATACATCTTTCATAAATAGAACATTTATAAAAGTGCTGAGTATGTCATGAGTGATGAAGTCTATTCAAGC
This sequence comes from Mandrillus leucophaeus, assembly GCF_000951045.1. Lineage (NCBI taxonomy): Eukaryota > Metazoa > Chordata > Mammalia > Primates > Cercopithecidae > Mandrillus > Mandrillus leucophaeus. Next base: position 875,789 of record NW_012110563.1, on the reverse strand, counting down.
TTGAGATCAGAAGATGTTCATCCATTGACTCATATGAGGCAATAGCTTCCATGTCTATTAAATTTTAAAATAACAAACTGTTCTTATGAAACAATCTTACAGCAGGTTTAACTTTTCCCAAAGATATACACAAAACATTATTTTCTGAGTTTGGAGTATGGATCTTCTCTTTACATGTACTTTTGCAATTCCTTCCTTGCTTCTATTCTAGTGAAATCAATGATGGTTCCATTTAATGGGTTGTTTTATACTCAGGAGTCAAGGGAAGATACCAAAATACCAATTTAAAATTTCATTTCTCTTTTTCTTTTGAGGGCAGAATCAATATTTGAAGTATCAATATTTGAAACTTTTCTTAACACTAACAATTTCTAGGTAGAAAGATTATTAAGACAGTACTTACTGGTTTCTAACATGTACCTGGGACCTCATAGTAAAAATTAAGTTTACTCTAAGGAACATGACACTATATTCCAGGATAGTAGAGTCAAGTTGTAAATATGTGATCTAAATTGTATTTTAGGCAAATACTTTAAGAAAAATTAGAAAATACTGTGGTAAACAAGTAAGAACTGGGAATTAGGGAGTCTAATATTTAGCAGTAGAATAAATGGATGTTGGGAGGTTACTGTAATTATTAGTATGGGGCATTTACAGCATATTTATGTCATTAAGTGAGTTTTAAAATGAAAAAGAAAGATCTTGAGTAAAACTGAGCTTATTTCTGAACACTGAGTTTGGACATCATGCTGCTTGGACATCATTGTGGAGATTCCTAGTAAGCAGTTGCAAATCTAGATCCCATGCTCAGTAATGATGTCCCAGATACGCATAGAGATTTGAGATACATTAACTGTCTTGTGATAATTGAAACATAACTAGCAGAGCTACCCCTCTTATTGTTGGTATATCATCCATACAGTAAGAGTAAGATAAGTTGATAATTATGGAAAACGGTAAAATAATAAGAAAGGTTTTCAAGGCAGTAGTCTTCAAAGAATTCTGAGGAAAGAATATCAGAGCAACTGTAGGAACCAATGTTCCAGACAAACTTCAAGCTATAGGTGACAGGCCAGGCACAGTATCTCACGCCTGTAATGCCAGCACTTTGGGATCACCAAGGTGGGTGGATCACCTGAGGTCAGGAGTTTGAGATCAGACTGGCCAAGATAGTGAAACCCTATCTCTACTAAAAATACAAAAAATTAGCCGGGCGTGGTGGCAGGCGCCTGTAATTCCAGTACTCGGGAGACTGAGGCAGGAGAATCGCTTGAACCCGGGAGGCAGAGACTGCAGTGAGCCAAGATTTCACCATTGCACTCCAGCCTGGGCAACAAGAGTGAAACTGTCTCAAAAAACAAACAAACAAACAAAAAGCAAAACAAAAAACTGTAGGTGACATATAATATCTGTTAGTATTAAATTTAGATAAAGTTTTTTTATTGCTATTCTGAGACTAAAGGAAATAAGAAACAGCTCTATGGATCTATGTTATTGAGCATATGAAAGGTGACCTGGGCAGTATAGGTAACATCTCGGAAGTGATGGTTTGAAAATACTTCCTTCATTGGTTCCTGTAAAGACATTTTTCTGCGTTACTTGGGTTATACTTGGGAGACTCTGATTATTATTAGTCAACAGCAGGACTCAAACAGCTGTCTCTGAGTCAATTTGCCATAGATATTGGTAGTTTTGTCTCTTGTTCATTGGTTTATTTTATTCAGAAGGATCATGATGACTTCTTTTGTCTCTTTTCAATTTCCTACTCACTTTCAGTCATAAATCAGCCTGTAAGGTCCCAACCGACAACTAGGTCAGTATTGGATAAGCCTAGGTACTGTGAATTTGGAGTGAATTAAGTATGTGCCTTTTCATCAGAGATAGGGACTCATTTCCAATGTAGTAGAAGATGGCTCTCTTAGAAGAAAACTTATTTCTACTTTTATACATCAAACATGTCTATCTACTTACAAACAAAAAGTAACCAAGGCTATTGCCCAATCCCTGTGAGTCTACCTATTCTAAAATTGAAGTTAAATTTTATGATGGTATTATTACTTTTTTTCTTCCCAAATGCATGCATAAAATGTTATTTTGTAGAATTCAAAAATTTGGAGGAGGTTATATATTGTTTGTGTGTGTCTGTCTGTGCATGTGTGCTTGAACACAACTGATTTACTGATTTAACCACTTTAATTTAGTGAGGTTTGCTAACAACTTTATTCACAGGGAAAGGGAGAATATCTCATATTATATATAAGGAAAGTGAGGCTTGAAGAGTTTATAAGCTCCAATTACATAGTAAGTTCCCTGTCTAATTTGACTTTGTATTGCACTCAAAACAGTCCCTGGCCATTAGCAAACCCAATAGGAAGTTTGTGACTAAATGAATGACTATAATTAATCACACTGACTTGCATAGCCACAAAATATGCTCCAAAAATGGTCCATCAGGTGCCAATATTTCTGGAATTTAATCCATACAACATGTATTTTGATTCTGATAATGCAAAATGTGGGAGTTTTTTAAAATGTCATTTACAAAGTTTTCATAAGTTACAATTTAATACTCACATAAGAGATGAATGAAATGTTTAAATATGAAATTTTATCTCAAGAGCAGCTAGAAATACTATATATACATTATCAATTACCCAAATTTATGTAAAGAATTATCATCTTTATTTGAAAAGGGGTATAAACCACCATAAAGGTCAATTCTTTTAGGTGGTTGAGAAATACAAAAGCTGGATTATTTCAGTTATGAAATTGAGTAGTAAAATACTAGCTTGTTGAAGGAAACAGCTGGATACCTGAATCCCTGGCAGCATGCATTTTCACCAACATGTGAGTTTTTCATTGATAGGATGGATTTCACTAAACTCATCTATTCTTTCACTGAAATAAATGTTATCAAAAGCCTATTGTTCATTGGTCAGCAACAACAAAAAAATTGTTCAGTTCCTGACTTTATTATGAGAACAGAATGTACTTTTATCCTTTCCCTGTCAACAGCATACTTTGGTATTTTGACAATAGAAGGAAAATGAATTGCATTATATTGCGACCAACATCATTTTAATAATTTTATTATTTGGCATATGCAAATTTTCCCTAGAATATAAAAAGAGTTCTCCTTGATATAAGCATATGCTTGGAACTAATTTAGAATCACTGAGCCAATGCCTAAGAAATCGATAGTGGAATCCCAGTTTATACAAGTCTCAGGCAAACAGAATTCTTCATAACATGTAGACATAGCTATAAGGGTTGAATGGTAAATTTTCTAGTTTTAATAAATACAACTCATTTCATTTATGTAACGCAGGTAACTTTTACGTGTTCTCATTCATTTTGAACCTCTTATAATTTTTGTGTTTCTCAGACTCTCAAAGGCATATGGTGATATGAGGGACAATCCTGAAACAACAAGAGAAACTTGATAAATCTCCTAGGATCTCTTAAATCCAGTTTTATATTTTAAAAATGAAAATTTTAGATAGAAAAATTCAAGTATCACATAATTTTTGAAGAAATTTTACAAAGGAATCTTACAATGAAAGTCCACCCCTGCCCTTCTGCTCAGACCCAGTTCCACTCATTCACCAAGTGGGACCTCCTGCTCCAGATCTGTCAGAGGACACCTCATTATCTACATATGTCTTCTTTCTCGTAAATCCAAGTTTTTACCCCGAAATGGCTCAGCACAGAATATCACTCTCTTGCATCTTTTCCTGACTAACTTGTATTCCTATAAGACTGTATTAGTCTGTTTTCACACTGCTGATAAAGACATACACAAGACTGGGTACTTTTATAAAGAAAAAGAGGTTTAATGAACTCATGGGTCTACGTGGCTGAAGAGGCTTCACACTGATGGTGGAAGGTGAAAGCCATTTCTTACAGCAAGAGAGAATGAGAACTAAGCAAAAGGAGTTTCCCCTTATAAAACTAGATCTCGTGAGACTTATTCAATACCATGAGAACACTATGGGGGAAACCATCCCCAAGGTTCAATTATCTCCCACTGGATCTCTCCTGTAACGTGGGAATTATGGGAGCTACGCTTCAAGATGAGATTTGGGTGGGGACACAGCGAAACTATATCAAAGACTTACTGCCAACTTCATCTCTTCTCAAACACCTTCCCTACCTGCTTTTATGGAGTCATTCTTGTACTCTGGATTACCACAGCTTCCCATGCATAGTTCCTTTAAAACTTCTCTTATGCTATATTGTAGACTTATCCACCACTTTTACTAGATGATGCTTCTTGAAGACAAAGCAGTATATTTTATCTTTGTATGTCTACCTTTTAATCAATTTAGACTTTCTTTATCATCTCTCCACAGCCCTTAGTAAGGTATTTAATACCTGTATGTAATCTGGCTGAGGTTTGGACTTACTAAAATCACTCTATCATAACATCTTGTAAATATTAAATATTAAAGTATTTATAATTTATTTCATACCTGTTTCTAAAAGTAATGAGGCAGCTTTAAAGTGCACCTGAGCAAATATATATCACAAACCCAAGACTAGGTAACTAAACTACATTTTATGAATCTCATTTGGTTGTCATTAACTTTGTCTACTTTGGATGTGTGAAATTATTAATTGCACATTAAACCTTAATGTGAAATTATTTGAAAGTTATCTTTTGTCTTATATTAGACAGGAGAGTGTGTTATCAGTATTTTGGAATTTAGCATAACAATATCATGTACCAAATGTATGGGGACCAATTGAATAATATTACAACGTCATTCTAGGAAGTAATTCGTGTCACAAATATTTCCAGAGTAATTCTTGATTTAGTTATTTTGCCAGTGGATGTGTCAAGTTACATATAAATGAATGTTGGTTTCCCTGTGGAAAGAGAAAATTAGCAACTAAAAGAGGAGCCTTTAAAGGGGCAAAATCTTTTAAAAGTGACCTATTTCTATATAGTCCTACATGGAAAAATATGGCTGGAAACCCTAATTTATTATGAAGAGGCCAACACATATTATTTTTGATTTTGAAAAAATTGAAATTAATGTATTTTATAACACATGAAGATTATTTACATAAGGGTAATGGTAAAGTATATGAGAAGAGAAAAATAATGGATTTTTTTTTCTAGGTTGGAAGAATCTCTTCACTTTCCCATGCCAAAGAAAAGCTTTCAATTTTTTCCAGCTTTCAAATCATGCACAGTTATATTTGTTAAATATAATATGTAAAGTTTTGATTATTATAATAGCTAGTATGTGAATAGTGCTATTTAACCAACTTCTATCTGGATAACATCTGCTATAGTAAAAACATAAAATTTTTATCATTTCAACCACAATCGTATTTTCCCTTTTATCGCCTATATAAATTTGTATCTACACAACACACTTTCAGTACTTATACCACAGGTTCTTTTGTCTACCTTTCTAGCTATCTATACAATAACAGCAAAAACAACAAAATCAAGACTTATAGCAGGGGATGCTTCCCACTGCTGCAGCTTGGATTACTACCATTATATACAGACCCCTCAATCTACTTCCGAGCAACAGGGTTAATTACCACTACCAGTGTAATAATTTCCTCTTGAACTCAAGATCTACTGGCATAAAGAACCCTGAATGAGTAGGTGTCATCCATAGCATTAGGCTAGGTGAACTCTGAGTGTGTCACCTGATAGAAGGTCCTCCCTACTGAGAACCAGGATCTTTAATCTGGCAGATTCTAAAGTTGAGCAAACAGGTAACATAAATTTCCCAAGTGAGCAACTGCGAGTGAGGATGATAGGGTGTGACAGGTGCAGTTGATACCCTATCGTACCCTCCTCACCTTCAATGCCCCAGTACTAGGCATGCCTTCTGACTGCCAGCATCTACATGTCTTCGCTGGAATGCCAGGGAATTAAAGCCTCCAGGAGCAGTCCTCAACAAGTTACTGGCTGGAGTTGGAATACAAATGTCCCAGATCCCTCACTTCTTGGTGGCGTAACTCTAAGTCACGTGTTTTACATGGACTCACAGAGTTATCCTATGAGATACACGCTTGTTATCCATAGTGGAAAGAGTGTGATAGAGCAGCATTTATTGTACCATTTCCTTCTCTGTCTCACTTCTTCAAACCCCCAATGGTGTGTGTTTCACTTCTACAATACATTACTTGCATTCGAATCCTCATTTCAGTTTCACCATTTGGTGGAAGCCCCCATTAATTCCAAGACGCCATTTGTAATTCTAGCCCTTAGTTCCTGAATGCAAGCATTCTAGCTTAAGGATCATGGCACCACATAATTGTTACTAGTTTAAAATATATATCACACCATGAAAGACAGTGTTCTGAATCTACAGTGTCATGCTTCCCAACCTGGTAACTATAGACGTACGTTTAAGAAGCCATCCCACATTCTGTCATGCCAGTTGCTTCAGGATGAGGCAGTCTACTCAGAGAATCAGTAGATTCTGTGGTCAGGTGCTCATCATTGCACATTCTTCACCATAAAGTGGGTCCCTTGGTCAGGACAATGTTATGTGGGATAATGAGAAATGAAACTCTCTGTGGGCCCTCACATACTGATGCTGCCTGAGGGACTGTGAAATGGGATGACAAACCCATACGTGGAGTATTATCAATCTCACCAAAGATGAACAGCTGTCACCCTCCCCAATGTGGTGGAAGATTTCAATATAGTCAACTTGCCACACAGGAGCTGGCTTGGTTTCTCAAGGAATGGTATCTTGCCAGACATGATGTGAATCTCTGCTGCTACTGACAGGCTATACATTTAATAGTGGCAGCTAAATCAGCCTTGGTGAGAAGCAGCCCATGCTATTGACCCATGCATACTCCTAATCCCTCCTACCATGACTGGTGCATTCATGGGAACATTGTGTAAGTACTTGAGTGGCACACTGTAGAGGCTAAGTAGCATCCAGTGGACTAGTCATCCTCTCTACCTAATTGTTGAGAGCCCTTCTTCAGAATTTGATGGTCATAGAAAGCTCTCAAAGAGTTGTAGATCCTTGCAGCTGGACGTCATTGGATCAATGTACACATAAATGTCTAGTACCAAGCAAATGTAGGTAGAGCAATAAATATGTGTAATACAATCCTGGACATCATAAAATACCTTTCTCTTTTAATCCTCCTAACAACCTCCCTGAGAATTAACTATCAAACTTTCTTTAATGCAAGTAGTTAACTTTATATTAATTGACTCATAGAATCTAAACAACTTCCTATAAAACTTCAGTATTTTGATTCAAAAGCCTTGCTATTTTCACTAGGTCCAGCAGCATTAAGAGTTCTCCAATAGCAGATTTCCTTGATAAATTTCTGTCTTTGGTTTCAGAACAGTGAATAGAATATTGATCATAGCTGGGCCTCAATCCTTCCCAGAATATGTAATTTAGATATTATGAAGACATTAAGAATGTGTTATAAGAAATGTCAGAGCTTCCAATAAATCTCCAGAAAGCAGAACAGAAGCCACAATGTTTCCTGTTCAGGCTGAAGGAAATTACTTTCTGGTTAGGAATTAGGGGGGGGAAAAAAAAGGCCACACACATTTAAAAGTCGTTCTTTCAGAGAAAAAACTGGTAGCAACAAGTTAGAAAGTCGCAGGCACAATGCATGTCCAGACACACACTTGCAAAATGACAATTTAGTGTCAGCCCGCTATGTGGATTGCATTGTGAACAGTCTTAGTTGACATTCCCTTTCCTTCTTTCAATAGCTATTTAAGACTTAGGCCATGAGAATGGGCAAAAAATGAATTAACCAATCCGAAAACAGAACATAGAAGGCTGAAGGGAGTCTCAAAAAAAAAGCTGTGAAGAAACCTACTGTCCCTACTACCTGGGTCTTTCTGTTGATTTACCGTTGGGTTAGAGCATGCTGTAAGCCTCAGAATTGGTACTTCATTACCAGAAATATAATCTGCCTGAAGAGCCATGGAACCCACATACTGCATCATGTGTGCAGTAGTAATTCAAATAAATAGCATTCTCCCCTCAAAAAACATTTTCAATTTTTGTGTTTTTTTTCTATAATTAAAAAGCAAGACATCTTAAAATTTTCATTTTTGATTTCTGACACTCTCAACATAGTCCTTTCAAACTCTCTTGAAACTCCTTCCCTTTGCCATTTTCCCACATAAATTCTAAGATGTCCTACCTCTGTCTTTTTGAACTCCTTGATCCCAGCACTTTCTCTCTCCACCTTTTTTTTTTTTTTTTTTTTTTTTTTTTGAGATGGACTCTTGCTCTGTGGCCCAGGCTGGATTGCAGTGGTGTGATCTTGGCTCACTGCATCCTCTGCCTCCTAGGTTCAAGTGATTCTTCTGCCACCACCAGAATAGCTGGGACTACAGGCATGGGCCGCTATGTCTGGTTAATTTTTGAATGTTTTAGTAGACATGCGGTTTCGCCATATTGACCAGGCTGGTTTTGAACTCCTGGCCTCAAGTGATCCACCTGTGTCCGCCTGTCAAAGTGCTGGGACCACATGCATGACCTATCATGCCTGGCCTCTCCACTTTCTTTGTGCTCTTATTTTTCTCTTGTGAATAATTTTTCTTGTTTCAACAAGTAAGCAAAATTTCTATAATTCAAAGAAAGTATATTATTGATTCTTGACATATTTTGTTAAATTGTCTTCTCATACATTTTATTTTCCTATACTTTTACCAAATTTTAATTTGTTGTTGTCACACATTAGTATTTGTCCTCCTGTTCTTAAAATACATTAATATTTGTCCTCAACCATTTTCCAAAATCAGAGTGAAGACCCCTTTCCTAACCCTGCTAGCATCCAGTGTGATTTGAAATAATAAATGCTAGTGTGTTGTGTGTGTGTGTGTGTGTGTGTTTGTGTGTGTATATAATCATTTACCAGTTAGGAAAAACTAAGGCTGTGTGAATTTATGCAAACTGGCCAAGAGGTGGCTAGAAAGATGCAAAGCCAGAATTCGAAACCATGGAATTAAGTCTTAGAGTCTGCACTCTTAATAACCATCTGGAGTGCCTCTTTCAAAAGAGCTCAGAGTGTCTTAGATGCTGGAGTTCTGTAAAGAGATGGCCATACCAAGACAGCAGAACAGGGTACAGCAGGAGCATGTTATAAGGTGATGAAGGAGGTTTGAGTCAGAAAATTGCCCTTATTTTTCGGTAATGCAAAATATGACTATTTTCTTTCATTTATGTTTTATAAATCCTACAGCTAGTAATTCGTAGTCAGTTTGCAAATTATAGAATTGATATCATCCAATAAAATGTTACCTTATGATGTGATTTCTTCCTATCTCTGGGAGGGTGAGGTCCTTGAACAGTCAAGGTGTTAACACTCACTTAAAATCTGCCTTGTAGAGGCGTTAGTGTAAAAAAAGCAAAATATTTCGTTTACATTCCTGAAATTCTTAAATTAATAGTGACTAACTTAAGAATTAAACATTAATTGATTTTTATTTTTATTGCATATATAATACATAATCCTTAGAAAAACTTCGGGAAATAAAGATAGGCAAAATGGAAACATAAACACTGTATTTTGTTTTCTTCCTTTTATATGTATACTAATATTTATAATCTTATAAAAGTCAAATTGTATCTTATAGCACGCTCTATACCCTTCTTTTCTTACTTAATATATAATAAATACATCTCCAAATCAATAAACTTAATTCTACAATGATATACTATCTACTTACTATTATATTCTATTATTTTAATAAATATTGAGCATCTGTTAAATGAATACAATACCATTAGATATTGTTTATTTAATTAGGATTTTTTAAAAATCTCTCTCCTCATAGACCTTACATTCTAAGGGCAAGAGGCTACAATAAATAATCCAGTGAGTATATCATGCCAGGTACAGGTAAGTACTGTGCAGAAAACTATTAAAAACCATCCAAGGAGTATGTGAGTTTCAATTTTAATTAGTCTTCTCAGAGAAAGTTTCAAGAAGAAGCTAATATCTGAGCAAAGATTTGACTTAATTAGTCTCCAGTAGTGTATACTTAGGCTGTAGTTATAATCATAAACAATGAAGCAACAACTATGTTTGATTTTGCATATCTGTTCATTTATTCTCAGGCCAAAAGAAAAAAGCAAACTTTCTGTAATTCAGAAAAGAGAATATTATTAATTCTTGACTTACTTTGTCAAATTGTCTTCCAACACATTTTATTTTTTCCATATTCTTAACAAATTTTAATATTGTCACTCACTCCTTTTTAAAAACTTTGTTAATGTGATGGTGGAGAAATGTGTCTGTCTTTCATCTATTAAGAGATTTTGTTAATTTTAAGCATTGTATATTTAATTAATATTATTACACATTAGTCATGCCTGAAAATTCATTTTTAAGAAAAATATTATTTTTAAAGGAATATTTGATTTCTTCTGTTTTTAATCAGATGTGTGAAATATAAACATGATCCAAACCATCATCTTGTATGAGTTTGTTTTCTTTCACATTCACTAGCTGATAGCCTCTGAAAGGTAGTAATCTCACCAATGCAAGTTATAAAATGTCAGGTTAACATATTTTCTGTGTTCTTCTTTCTCCATTACACCCATGTGCCAGCATTTTTCACTCATAGCCTGTTTATCACTGCCTAGAACACCCTCCTTTATTTTCACTCCTTCCTCTTCCTTTTATTGGCCTGCATATATCCTAATATTATTTCATATTTTATCTAATGTCATCGACCCCAAAATTTATTTCTGGAGATCAAGAATGAGGCATCTATCTATCTTATTTTTTTATTTTGATATACTTAATGGAATGATTAGCATAATCAACCTAATAAACATATGCATCACTTCTATCATGTCAAACTAAAATGGTAACTCTCTCTCTCTCTCTCTCTCTCTCTCTATATATATATATATATATATACACACACACACCAATAGCTACCATTTTAGTTTGGCATATATATATATATACTATTTTAGTTTGTGGTGAGAACACTTCAGATCTACCCTCTTAGCAAATTTCAAGTAAACTCTAGAGTATTGCTAACCATAGTTACCATGCTGTACAGTAGGTCTGCAGGACTTACTCATGTTATAACTGAAAGTTTGTACTCTTCGTCTGAAATCCATGCCTTCCCCCATATCCCAGCCCCTGGAAATCACTGTTCTATTCTCTGTTTTTATGAGTTCATCTTGTTTGCTCCACATGTAAGTGAGATCATACAGTATTTGTCTTTCTGGGTCTGCCTAATTTCACTTAGCATAATGCCCTCTAGGTTCATATGTGTTGTCACAAATGGCAGTTTCCTTCCTTGTTAAGGCTGAGTAGTATCACGTATTATAGACGCTTAGGTTGTTTCCGTATCTTGGCTACTGTGAATAATGCAGTAAACATGGGAGTGCTGATTTCTCTTCCAGATAATGATTTTATTTCCTCAGGATATATACCCAGAAGTGGGATTTCTGGATCATGTGGTAGTTCTATTTTTAGTTTTTTGAGAAGCCTCCTTACTGTTTTCCATAAGAACTATAGTAATTTACAATCCCACCAACAGTGTACGTGGGTTGCCATTTTTCCACAGCCTTGCCAACATTTGCTTTTTTGATGATAGCCATTCTAAGAGATGTGAGGTAATAGCTCATCGTGGTTTTGATATGCCTTTCTGTGATAATTATTTCCACATACCAGTTGTCCATGTGAATGTCTTCTTTGGAAGAATGTCAGTTCATGTCCTTTGTCTATTTCTTAATTGGGTTATTTGGTTTTGTTTTTTTCTTTTGCTATTGAGTTTTATGTGTTCCTTATATATTTTGAGTATTATTCTTCCATAAATACATGGTTTGCAAATATTATTTTCCCACGTTGTAGGTTGATTTCGTTTTGACGATTGTTTCCTTTGCTGTGCAGAAATCTTCTCGTTTGTGGTAGTCACAGCTTTTCTTTTTCTTTCTTTCTTTTTTTTTTTTTTTTTTTGACAGAGTCTCACTCTGTCACCTAGCCTAGAGTGCAGTGGCACCGTCTTAGCTCACTGCAGCTTCAGCCTCCTGGGTTCAAGCGATTCTCCCACCTCAGTTTCCTGAAAAGCTGGGATTACAGGTGCCTGTCACCACACTGGGCTAGTTTTTGTATTTTTAGTAGAGAGGGGATTTCACCGTTGGCCAGGCTGGTCTCGAACTCTTGACCTCAAGTGATCCACCCTCCTTGGCTTCACAAAGTGCTGGGATTACAGGCATGTCTTGCCCGGCACCACTTATTTATTTTAGTTTTTGTTGCCTGTGTTTTGGGCAGACATTGAAAAATTATTGCCAACAATGATGTCAAGGAGTTTTCCCCATTTTTCTTAAGAATTTTTATGTTACTGCGTCTTATGTTTCCTTTTTTTTTTTTTTTTTTTTTTTGAGTTGGAGTCTCGCTTCGTTGCCCGGGCTGGAGTGCACTGGCGTGATCTCGGCTCACTTAAAGCTCGGTCTCCCGGGTTCATGCTATTATCCTGCCTCAGCCTCCCAAGGAGCTGGGACTACAGGCGCCCGCCACCATGCCTGGCTAATTTTTTGTATTTTTAGTAGAGATGGAGTTTCACTGTGTTAGCCAGCATGGTCTCGATCTCCTGAACTCGTGATCCACCCACCTCGGCCCCCCAAAGTGCTGGGATTACAGGCCTGAGCCACCGCGCCCAGCCATGTTTATGTTTTTAACTCACTTTGAGTTTATTTTTATGTATAGTGTAAGATAAGGGTCCAATGTCATTCTTTTACATGTGGATATCCAGTTTTCCTAGTGTCATTAATTACAGAGACTCTTTCTCCATTGTGTAGTATACCATATACGTATAGATTTATTTCTGGGCTCTACAATCTGTTCCATTGGTGTATGTGTCTATTTTTAATTCCAGTACTATACTGTTTTGATTTCTATAACTTTATAACATACTTTGAAATCAGGTAGTGTGATGCCTCTTGCTTTGTTCTTCTTTCTCAAGAATGCTTTGGTTGTTCAGGATCTTTTGTGGTTGCATCTTAAAAAATATGATTCATATCTTAGGAACAGAATAAAGGATAAAAATATATGAGCATCTTAAAGAATACAGAAAAAAATTGAAAAAATTCAACATCCATTTATGATAAAAATGGTCAAAAAATTTTGCATAGAAGGTATATACTACAACATCATAAAGGCCATATATGAGAAGCCTGCAGCTAACATCATACTCTATGGTGAAAACCTTATTTCTTTTTTTTTCCTCTAAGATTAGGAACAAGATAATGATGCCCATTCTAGACACTTCTATTCAACATAGTACTTAGTCCCACCCAGAGTAATTAAGTAAATAAAATAAATAGAAGGCATCCATATGGGAAAGGAAGAAGTAAAGTGGCCTTTGTTTGCAGATGACATGATCTTGTATATAGAAAACCCAGAACACTCCACTAAAAATTCTTAAAACTAATAATCAAATTCAAATTCAGTAAAATTGCAGGATACAAAATCATCATAAAAATATCAGTTGTGTTTCTATATCCTAACAACAAACTATCCAAAAAAGAAATTGAGGAAACAATTCTATTAACAATAACATTAAAAAGAATAAAATACTTAGGAATAAATCTAACCAAGAAGATGAATGATGCATACACTGAAAACTGAAAGACGTCAATGAAAAAAAACTGAAGAAAACACTAATAAATAGAAAGATATTTGTGTTCATGGATTAGAAGAATTATCATTGTTAAAATGCACATACTACCCAAAGAAATCCACAGACTCAGTGCAAACCCTACCAAAATTCCAATGACATTTTTCAGAGAATTTGAACAATCATTTCTATGTTATTTAATCTTAAAGCCTTGAATATCTCCGTTATTGCCATTTTTCACAAATACGGTTATAGAGATTTTTTAAAATTAATTAATTAATTTATTATACGTTAAGCTCTGGGATATATGTGTAGAACGTTCAGATGTGTTACATAGGTATACACGTGCCACGGTGGTATGCAGCACCCATCGACCTGTCATCGACCTGACATGGGTGTGCCGATATCTCTTTCACACCCAGATTTTGTTTTTAAAAATATATGCCCAGAAATGTAATTGCTGGAGCTCATGGTAGCTCTATTTTTAACTTTTTTAGGAACCCCATACTGTTTTCTGTAATGGCTGTACTAACTTATATTCCCACCAAAAATGTATAGTGGTTTTCTTTTCTCTAGCTACATCTTCACCAACACTTATTTTTTTATCTTTTTAAAAACAGCTATTCTAACAGGTAGGAGGTAATCTCTCATTGTGATTTTAATTTGTATTTCCCTGACGATTAGTGATGTTAAACATTTTTTCATATACTGGTTGGTTATTTGCATGTCTTCTTTTGCTAAATTTCTATTCAGATCCTCTGCCCATTTTTTTGCGGTGTTTTTATTTTATTTTATTTATTTTATATATACTTTAAGTTCTGGGATACATGTGCAGAACGTGCAGGTTTGTTACATAGGTATACATATGCCACAGTGATTGCCACACCCATCAATTGGTCATCTACATTAGGCATTTCCCCTAATGCTATCCCTCTCCTAGCACCCCACCCCCTGACAGGCCCCATTGTGTGATGTTCCCCTCTCTGTGTCCATGTGTTCTCATTGTTCAACTTCCACTTACAAGTGAGAACATGCAGTGTTTGGTTTTCTGTTCCTGTGTTAACTTGCTGAGAATGATGGTTTCCAGCTTCATCCATGTCCCTGTAAAGGACATGAACTCATCCTTTTTTATGGCTGCATAGTATTCCATGGTGTACATGTGCCACATTTTCTTTATTCAGTCCCTCGTTGATGGGCATTTGGGTTGGTTCAAAGACTTTGCTATTGTGAACAGTGGTATAATAAACATATGTGTTCATATGTCTTTATAGTAAGATGACTTATAATCCTTTGGGTGTACACCCAGTAATGGAATGGGTTGCTGGGTCAATTAGCATTTCTGGTTCTAGATCCTTGAGGAATCACCTCACTGTCTTGCACAATGGTTGAACTAATTTATACTCCCACCAACAGTGTAAAAGCATTCCTGTTTCTCCACATTTTCTCCAGCATCTGTTGTTTCCTGAATTTTTATTTTTATTTGTTTATTTTTTCAGATGGAGTATCACTCTGTTGCCCAGGCTGGAGTGCAGTGGAACTATCTCAGCTCACTGCAAGCTCCACCTCCTAGGTTCACGCCATTCTCCTGCCTCAGCCTCCCGAGTAACTGGGACTACAGGCGCCCGCCACCACGCCCGGCTAATTTTTTGTATTTTTAGTAGAGA
>NW_012110563.1:765479-860466 GCF_000951045.1 Mandrillus leucophaeus | reverse complement strand
GGCTAATTTTTTGTATTTTTAGTAGAGACAGGTTTCACCATGTTAGCCAGGATGGTCTCGATCTCCTGACCTTGTGATCCGCCCACCTCAGCCTCCCAAAGTGCTGGGATTACAGGCATGAGCCACCGTGCCCAGTCTCATTTCCTGACTTTTTAATGATCGCCATTCTAACTGCCATGAGATGGTAACTCATTGTGGTTTTTGATTTGCATTTCTCTAATGACTGGTGATAGCATCAACATCAACAAAAAAGATGTCCACACAGAAACCCCATCCGAAGGTCACAAACATCAAAGACCAAAGGTAAATAAATCCACAAAGATGAAAAACTAGCGCAAAAAGACTGAAAATTCCAAAACCAGAACACCTCTTCTCCTCCAAAGGATCACAACTCCTCACCAGCAAGGCAACAAAACTGGACAGAGAATGAATTTGACTAGTTAACAGAAGTAGGCTTCAGGAGGTGGGTAATAACAAACTCCTCCGAGCTAAAGATACATGTTCTAACCCAATGCAAGGAAGCTAAGAACCTTGATAAAAGGTTAAAGGAATTGCTAACTAGAATAACCAGTTTAGAAAAGAACATAAATGACCTGATGGAGCTGAAAAGCACAGCAGGAGAACTTCACGAAGCATACACAAGTATCAATAGCCGAATCAATCAAGCGGAAGAAAGGATATCAGAGACTGAAGATCAATGAAACGAAGTGTGAAGACAAGACTAGAGAAAAAAGAATGAAAAGGAATGAACAAAGCCTCCAAGAAATATAGGACTATGTGTAAAGACCAAACCTACGTTTGATTGGTGTACCTGAATGTGCTGGGGAAAATTGAACCAAGTTGGAAAACACTATTCAGGATATTATCCAGGAGAACGTCCCCGACCTAGCAAGACATTCCAGAATTCAAATATCGAGATTTTTTTCTAAATATTTACCAGTGCCTCTAGCCACCATTCAACTGTAAGCACCAGTAAAGCATGTTAATTATTTTTTCATCCCCCAGTAAAAATGCTTCCCAAGTGTCTCCAGCGTTTAATGAGTTCCTGCTTCATAATAGTCACTAATTCAATACGTTAAGTAAAAAATGATGGTGGCAGTGATGAAAATATCATTATATGTGTTCTCATTCTCATATTTACTGTAAAGTCCTAAATTTGTATTTTAATAACCATACCCCCATAATCTCAACTTAAATAAGTGTGTTACCATGGTTTCACTCTCTGTGTTAAGCCCATAGTCAAGAAATACGTTCTCCCACAATTTAGCTTCAGCTTACCTCTTCATCCTTTTGCCCATCATTCTTTTGACAGTACCCTAAGATCTTAATTAACCTGAGCTTACCAGTCACTAATGTCAAGTGACTGTCCAAAGCTATGACTGTAAGGACTGTTTTCTCTACCAAGAATACCGTCTTTCTCTTTTTCTCAGTATAAATTCCTGCTCAAATTTATATATCAACTTCTCTCTTCCTGGCTACCCCAAACAGTATTGATATTCTTCTCCTCTAATTAGTACTTGTCATATTATATTTGCATATATATAATCCATATTATATTATTTTGCATTTTCTACTAAATTGTGTTACCAAGCTGCACTGCATTCTGTGTTCCAAATGACTAAATAGTACTTGGCAGTGAGTATGATGTACATGTATATGTATATAAGGAAAATAATATACAGACGTTCTTTTGTAACCTCAGTATTTACATGTTAACATTTGCCATGATCTTATAAGTCTTTGATGTCAGTGACTAATATAATATAGGCAACTATTTATCTTCTATTCTTAGAACTACTAGAAAAACTTCCTAAATAACAAGGTTCTAAATATAAGTTAAAATAAGACTTGTTATTCTTACCATATGTCAGAAAATGAAATTAGAAATGTTAAAAGAATTTTTAGATGCTTTAGTATTTATTGCAATATGTACATAATTTGTTTTCAAACTTTATATTTTTGATTTTTCATTATAGCAATGGTATTCATTTTGTAAATTTTGTAATTCACTATTATCTAGAAGATATTGAAAAGCGAACTCTTTAATTGTGGAATTTAGATAGAAGAGGAATTTTAGATACTATTATTTGGGTTCATAATTGCAAATGGGATTTATTTATATATTTGCTTATAGGCATGAGAATGCTACAGCTGTAACATTATAATTTCTTCCTATGATAAGAACTTCACTCTCCTGTTAAATGCTAAGGAGTATAATTAGAATCACATTTATAAGTTATTTTTATGATATTAGCCACAGTATATATGAGATTATTGTTAAAGGGGTTTATAATGTAAATACATTTTTTAATTTTTAATATAAGATGGAAGAATTAATTAATTTTGAGAAACATATGACAAAATATCCTCTTACGTATAGTTTATTTCAGATTAAGTTTAACAGAAAATAAATTCAATAGTTTCTGATTATAGGTTTATAAGAAAGATAATAAACTTGAGAACCTGTTTTATCTTTATAAAGTCATTATTGTTTAATTTAATTCTGTGGAATAAAAAATAAGGAGCAAGTAAACAAGTCTATATGGGGAAATGTCTTAGTAATTAAAATCTGAAATAAAAATAATCCCTCAAAATCAGCCTTGAAAAACATAGTTCTTTGCATGTATTAACTACATTACACGAGTTGCATTATAAGTTATTTTTATGTGTCTCCAAAATAGTATTTTGTGCAGTGCCTATATTAATTAACAGATTACTAGATGTTTTCTTCAGATGGAATTCAAATTGTATTTGTAAGTATTTACAAGTTAAAAAATAAAAATGAAATGTATATATATTCCAGCTGAATATTACCATTAAGAAGTAATTTTCAAATTATTAAATGACTAAATTAGTTACAATTAATGTTGATTATTACATTGTACATATTAAATCTTTGAATTTCACTAGAACCTATTCACTTTCCATTTGACCCCTGAGTTTCTCTTTGTACATAAGTCGAATTTTACCTGGGCTCCAAGGTGAGCAAATGCAATGTGAATAACCCCCAGAATAACACACGTGTTCCATTGTGTCTGCAGCCATCTTCACATCATTCTTCCTTCTTCCTCACATGTCCTTTGTGTGACAAGGACTGGAAGCCTGGAAGTACGCATCATTATTCCTTCAACAATGGTTGAATTTCGTTGAGAACAAATGGATGATTTGTTAGCAGATTCCAGGCGTTCTGCAGATTACACCTGTTTAATTGCTATAGGCACTAAATTCATGAGTAGCAGTTTCTTGAAGCTCCTGGAATTGCCTGAGTTTCTGAAAGCTGAAAATGTGTTTTTCTGACTTCTGATCATCCAGTCTTTCGCAAACAGTGGATTCTCACATTACGTACCATTCTATTTGGTACAGACAGGATGTTTCCTGTTTCTTAACCAAATATACCACTTACACACTTTAAGCCAAATGTAGTCAACCAAGTGTCTCTCAAATTCGTTAATAAAGAAAATACGGCCTATAAAGACAGCATCAAAATAAATAAGAGCTTTGTTTCGACATGGCTGATTCTTTCCCATGAAACTTATGCCTATAGAAAAATACATACACAATATTAAACTGAAGTGGCAGATATAGCATCTCAAAATATGACAGATTACAGTGTTTTTCTTTGTAAGTCTAAGAGAAAAGCAAAAAACTCCTATTTTTTAAATACCTGGTAATCATCTGTTACAGTTAATTACATTATTTTAGAAAGTTTTTAGATTTTTGGCTCTTTTATCTACCCAAGCATAAGTCATTTCTTTCCCTTCACTTTTTTGGGGATGGATAAGAGGAAATAGAAACTCTCAGAAGACAACAAGGCTGCAATCTTATCCCAGCACATAAGAGAACCCACATTTATCAGCATTATTCAACTCTTAACAGATGTCCCCAGAGGGCAGAGTTGGCTTCTACACTTTAAAAATATTTTTTAACTTTCTAATTATTATGGGTACATAATAGTTGTACATATTTATGGCATACATGTGATATTTTGATACATAGCATAAAATGTGTAATGATCAAATCAGAGTAATTAAGTTATTCATCACCTCAGGCATTTATTATCTCTTTTTGTTAGGAACATTTCAATTCCATTCTTTTAGCTATTTTGAAATATGCAAGAAATTATTGTTACCTACATTCACCCTATTGTGCTACCAAATACTAGATCTTATTCCTTTACTCTGTGTGTTCTTGTATCCATTAGCCATCCCGTCTTTATCCTTTCCTCCCCAGTACCTTCCCAGTCTCCAGTAACCATCACTGTACTCTCTTGAAAAATCTCCCTGAATTCAATTTTTTTTAGCTCCCACATGTTGTTGAGAACATGCAATATTTGTGTTACTGTGCCTGGCTTATTTCACTTAACATAATGACCTCTAGGTCCATCCATGTTGTTGCAAATGATAGGATTTCATTCTTTTTCTGTTTTTTCAAAGTAGGTCATATCATGTATCCACTTTAAATTCTTCAGTGTCTTTCCCCCATTCCTAGAATGTGTTTAATCTCTACAGCTTAGCTCACAAGGCTTCCTGCTTCCTGGGTTACTGCTGCTTGCCTGACTTCACTTGCCACTTCTTCTCCACTTATCTGACACTCTATCTATGGAAAACCATTGCTGCTTCCTTTACCTGCAATAATATCTCTGGCCTCTGGAGCATCTTCTCACACTGTCACCTCACCCAGAAGGCCATTGAGCTAAAAAGGGATCTTGTTGTCAATGCTCCAACATTGTGATTTAGCACATGATAAATATTTCCAGGATGGGTAGATATTAAATAAACAGAGGGTTTTAGACAGTGCATTTTTCTTTTAAATAAAAGATGAACATAAACATGAAAATGGGGTTACTTCCAATAGGAAAAAGACCCAGAAATTAAGACTTTGTGGAATTATTTAGTTTTTCCTAGCTTTTTCTATGTGGGCTTACCATTACCCTCTTGACACCTTTTACTGTCATTGTACAGGCTCTCCAGAGTGACTATCAATAGTGACAAGAATAATAAATCTATATTGAAATATCCTCACAGCTTTACTACCTAAAGGGGCTTGTTTTTTCATAATGTGAGGGATCAAATGAGCTGTCTGTCATCTTTAAAAAAAGTTTCATTGATTTATCTTCTTCGCATAGACAAGATTTTTTTCATTTGTATTCAAAATACACCAAGATGTGAAATTCCAAAGGCAGATCATCACATATCAAATTTACTAAGAACATACTAATAAAATGATCTGCAGAATGATTCTTGAATTCACTTACCTACTCAAAGAATATGAAATAGTCAAGGTAGAGGAGATTAAAAATGTTGTGAAGAGATTTCCTTAAAAGAATTTGTTTTTTGTTTTGTTATGAGAGACCCACATTTTGTAATGAGTGGCTACATTTGTACTGGCCTGACAACCTATTTTAAGGGGGTTACAACGATGTGAGCTTGTATAAGAAGAATTGCCAGGGGCCAACCCAGGGAATGAAATACCTCACTTGAGGTATACAAAGAAAATGGCCCAGGAGTGGGATTTCCCAGAGAACAAAGGAAGCATGGACCCAAGAGTCAGCTTTAGCCATGTGCCAGAATTATGAAGCCAAGTGAAAGAGTTCTCTCTCCTGCACCTGCCCACTCTCTGATTCAGGTAGAGGCAGAAACAATAGTTTTGTGTGGAAAAAAGATGATATGATCGAGGAAAACCAAAAACTGACTGTAATGCCTTCTGCTAAGGCAGGCAATGTCACCTGATAGGCCCTAGTACACACGGGAAGAAGGTAAAGGAGAAGTTTCATCTATAAATAAAAATGGAATCACTGAATGATACCTAGGACTGAGTGTATTCTAGTTACAAAATTGTGAATTAAATATAGGAAAGTATAGATTTAATTCACATACAATCTGCCAAATACTCTGAGAGCTACAGCAATTTACTCCCTATCAAATAATGTTTAAAGTGGTAGGAACAGTTGGAAATAATTGGATCAGATCTCATATTCTATACATTATGTGGTCAGCATATGCTAGACATACAATTTTAGATATCTGTTGCTGACATTAAGAAAAAATAAGCATATTTACATATTTATAAATAAGTTCAAAAATCCAGTTTTGAAAATGTATACTTACTTATACATCCTGATGGAAAAATTATGTGTGTGTGTATATATATGTGTGTGTGTGTGTGTGTGTGTATATATAAATACATATATAAAAACAACAGTTTGGCAAAAATCAGAAAGGCTAAAAGATATGCTTTTAAACCTATGTTCCAAACAGACACACATCTTAATAGGAAGTGAGCAGTTTTAAATGTATGTCAACATCAACTGATAACAGAACATGTGAGCTGAATGAACAGTGCTAACTTAAAAGAATCAGGAGGGGCCGGGCTCAGTGGTTCAAGGCTGTAATCCCAGCACTTTGGGAGGCCGAGACGGGCAGATCACGAGGTCAGGAGATCCAGACCATCCTGGCTAACACAGTGAAACCCCATCTCTACTAAAAGAATAAAATAAAAATAAAAATAAAATAAAAAAAATACAAAAAAACTAGCCGGGCAAGGTGGAGGGCACCTGTAGTCCCAGCTACTTGGGAGGCTGAGGCAGGAGAATGGCGTAAACCTGGGAGGCAGAGCTTGCAGTGAGCCGAGATCCGGCCACGGCACTCCAGCCTGGGCGACTGAGCCAGACTCCATCTCAAAAGAAAAGAAAAGAAAAGAAAAGGATCAGGAGGAAGACCAAAATAATTCTGGGTCCCAAGGCAAAATGAAGTGGATGCAAGAGTACAACGCTACGTATATTCTTTTATGGGATTAGCAAATGTTACTCTTGAATCTGAAAAGTTGCTTATTGTATTTGGAAAGCTCTGATAAGTTTTTGTTTTTGTAAAATACAGATAAGAATGTATTTATTTTGAAGAATTGATTTTAAAGGTTTCGATGAGCTCATCTTGAGATAAGGGTAGGAGGAGGGGTAACAGAGGAAATAAAAATTGGAAAAATTAGCAATAAGAACTACCTTGGAAGGGGAAAGAAAGCACGAAATACAAGTTTAAAGAGAAGAGTGCTGGTGATGGTTACAGTAGTGAAGAGGATTCCGGATCATAGTTATTGGACAATCATTTTTCTTCAAATAGATGCATCAATAAAGAATGGCAACATTAAAATAATTCTATCATTTTGTTCTGAGGAACACACTTCACAATTGGGAAATAAAAAACTTCGAAGATTTTTTTTTCAGCTCAGCATTCTGCAAAACAAGTCTCAATGTTTGAAATAGCTTTATTTTTATTTTCCATTATTTTATTATAAATAAAATAATAAAATTATTATAAACATTATTCTGTTTATTTTTATTTTAATGGTGTTTCTGTGCCTTTCCTTTCATTGAGTTTTTCATTTAGACAGTCATCAGGCTATTTTGTTTTGTCTTAATGGCATCTGTCTAGACATATACTTTCAATCTATAGAGAAACCATGACTTTTGAAGTCAAATAGACATGTGGCACTTGGAAAAGTGATTTACTCTTTCTGAGTTTGTTAGTCCTCATCCATAAGTGAGGGAAATTATTCATTTGCTTATCATTGGCAATATTAAGAGAGATTATATTTGTGAACATGTTTATATAGTCCCATACACAGAGCATCTGTTCTGGAAGTGCTAGCTCCCTCTTCTCTGTTCAATCCCAAATCAAAATGAAACCACCCACTGTTTCAAAGTAGAATATGCCATTCATTTGTACAAGGGTACTGAGCCTTGAAGTGCTGCCCTAGCCCCATAGCCCACAGAAACATTTGGGTATTTCTCAATAGATTTTCAACTGAGACAGATTATTTTCATGTAAATATTGAGAAGACCTCAGTGTAAATGAGCATAGACCTCAGTTATTATGTTTGATTAAAAATTAGTTTGAAGATTATGGAGGTGGTCTAACAGCTAGAGAAGAGCAAGAAGGAAAAGGAGTAAGAATATTAAGAGCAACAATAGTAACTGACATTGTTTACTTTGTAACAGGCTCTAAAACATTACATGGGTTCTTGTCTTCAGTCTTCATTTACAAAGAGGGAAAATGTGTGGAGTTTGGATTTGAACCCAGCCATCCTTATTCCTGCATAACACCTACATAACCATTAAAGCAGGAAGAGGCCAAGAAGGAGCAACTAGGATCAGTTCGGGGAAAAAACAGAGTTTTGGTGGCCTTAGTTATGAAATGGGAGCAAAGAGATTGGGAGAACTGCCAGGCAAAATGTTACTAATATTTGTGAAATTCACCCTGGTTTTTGGATTTCTTCAGTTCCGTCCCCATACTAGATTAGATTTTGTGTTCCCTCTCTGAACCCTTCTGAAAATAATTTTTTCTCCTTTAATCTGAGACTGTCCAGGGTTATTTATGAAATGGTCCTATGAAGTGAAAGTTCCTCAAAACTGCTGATTTTCTACCTCAAATCAAGATCCACAGGTAAATTCATGTAAGCTAATGAGTTATTCAATAGCTTTCAAGCTCCTGCTCTAGAGCCAGATTGCTGGTTTTCAATGCTGTCTCCAGAATTTACTTGTTCTATAACTTGGGCAAATTGCTTAATTTCTGTGCACCTTGTCTTGTTCATCTATACATTTTGGATTTAAAAATAATCTACTGGTAAAATTAGATTAAATTAGTTAATCCACATACTGAATTTAGAGCAATTCCTGTCACACTGTAAATTCTCATAAAATTCTCATAACCAGGCACAAATTCTTGATTAATACAGTGATATTCTAACAAATGTATGATATACTTCTTGTGAAATTGCCATTAATAATTTCAAAATGATAAAAACTGGAGTCTAAGGAGAAATCTAAAGTTCATTTTTTTTTACTAGTTACATCATTGATACTCTACCTAACCCTTTAGACATTTGGAAAAAACAAATAAAGCACTAATATTGAATGCTTCTAGTTCTGGCATGAGGTAGTCACACTAACTGGTGCTAACAAATCTTGGTTGTCTTTCACTTTTGAGGGAAATGTCTTCCCATACACCTAGTAAGGCTTGCCTCCCTTCTTACTTCCTGTGCCTCCCCCGTCAGCTACTTCCTTGTTCAGTCTTTTCGGAAACTTGAACTACCGTTGCACAATGTAACGAGAAATAGAGGGAGAAGGGTATCGATGAGCTTTATAAATGGGAATAGAAATCAGTAGCTTCAGTTCTTTTCAGAGGCAAAAACAAAATACTCTTTTCTGTACTAATCTTTTCAAAGAATTTCAAATCTCAAATTCATAAACTTCAGATATCTTAAATAAGAACTTCAAACTTCGAATTTGAAATTTCTCTGAAGTCAGAAAATCCAATAACTCAACCAGAGACTTCACCTTCACTTAGGTCTGAGCACACATGAATAACACATATGCACCAAGCTCAAAACTAAGCTTAGTCTATATAATACCTATTGTTCTTAAGAGAATCTAAATACGTGCAGTGATACTGGATTCAAAATTCTTGCTTCTTAAATCACAATTGGGTCAGAGTTGCACCCTAATACAGCCAGCATAGTAACAGTGGAGAAGAAACCACCAAGTCTTTTGTACTCACAGCACACTTGATTTAGATAATAATGCCTTTTAAAAATCTAGAAGCTGCCGGGCGCAGTGGCTTATGCCTGTAATCCCAGCATTTTGAAAGGCTATGGTGGATGGATCACCTGAGGTCGGGAGTTCGAGACCAGCCCGACCAATATGGAGAAACCCCATCTCTATTAAGAATCCAAAAATTAGCTGGGCTTGGTGGTGCATGCCTGTAATCTTAGCTACTCAGGAGGCTCAGGGAGACTTGCTTGAGCTTGGGAGCAGAGGTTGTGGTGAGCCGAGGTCATGCAATTGCACTCCAGCATAGGCAAAAAGAATGAAACTCTGGCTCAAAATTAAATGAAATGAAATGAAAAATTAAAAATAAAAATCTAGAAGTTGAGTGGCATAGGCAGGTGCCATGGTTCTTGGAATGAGAGGAGTTTTGGGATCATTTCTGAATTCAAAGTATTGAGCAGTGGAATGCCCATAACTTTCTTAATACTCAATGTAGATAATACTCTTCAGCACATTGCTTCAGAAATAAAGCACACTTTTCCATTTCAGCAATGTCCTCACTGGGGACCTAGCATTGGCAATTATGTGAGTTGAAACTTAATGCTTACATAATCACCCATCACTAGGGCTTCAGAGGTTGTAAGCAACTGTTTATTATCTACTGTACATGGTGACATCTTTGACTATGTGTGTGAGAGGAGTGTGATAGGAGTGCATGCTCTGTTCAAAGGCAGCAGTAAAATAAGTATCCTCTGACATTCCATAGCTCCAGACAGGATGACAAATAAAATTCTTCACATAGTTTCATGCCAGATTATCCCGGACACACCGAGGAGCTGCCTAAACCAGTAAATACAATGAATTTGTCCAAGTAACCAAGTGATAATAATTACTTCCCTCTTTTTGGTATGGTGTGTCACTCTAGTCTTCTTCTGCAAATGAAATTCCCTCCGAAATATATTTTTTATACTGATATATTCGTTACGCTAAAAAAAAACTGTAATTGTTTTAGTTTTCTAATATATTCTAATATTTAACACAGAAAAAGACTGGCTATAAAGTTGATATAAACTGTGATAATAGTTTTATTAAAAGTATGTGGATTTTCCAGCTGTCTTTTTATCCATGGGATTCCATTCATGAAACATTATGCCTAACTTTAATGTATAAAACAGAACAAAGCCTGGGCATAGTGGCTCACGTCTGTAATCCCAGCACTTTGGGAGGGAGAGGCGGGCAGATCACTTGAAGTCAGGAGTTCGAGACCAGCCTGGCCAACATGGTGAAACCCCGTCTCTACTAAAAATACAAAAATTAGCCGGGCATAGTAGTGCGTGCCTGTAATCCCAGTTACTCAGGAGGCTCAGGCAGGAGAATCGCTTGAGTCCAGCAGGCGGAGGCTGCAGTGAGCAGAGACTGTACCATTGCACTCCAGCCTGGGTGACAGGCAAGACTCCATCTCAAGAAAAAAAAACCCAACCAACCAACCAACAGAGAAAATAAAACAACGAAACAACAATGGAACTGTTTCTCTTAAATGGAGGAAGAGACCCAAATTCTTGACCTTCCCTGGAAGCTGGGGATCCAAAGAACAGCTTGGGAATAACAGAGCAGACAAAAACGTGGAACATGTTGAAACCGTGAATGAAAAGATGAATGGTGAAGGAGAGGGTGAAGATAGAAAAGGAAGGAAAGATTCTGCAAAGCAAGATCTCCATGGAGGTGGAGAGGGCAAGTGTAGATCATTGGTAAAGAAGGAAAAAGCACTTTTCAAAAAAATATATGTTTTTAACCACATTCTGTAGGGAATCTGATGCCACAAGTCGAGGGAACTTCTGGAAAACAAGAATTTGACATCATTTTAATTCTAAAATTCATTTTTTTCCTCCTGTGTTTTTTTTTTTCTCTCCTCAACAATTGCTTATATTGTGATATTATTTAGAATTGTCCAAAATATAAGAGATATGAAGAAATAAAGAAAACAAGCACTGCTTATATGATCTGTTCAAATGACATTTAGAATACTGATTTGACAGAGCTACTTTAACTTTAAATTATAAGTAGAATTTAAAATTATTTTCCACATTTGACTCCTACCAAGTGTATCATTTACCTAAGCTATGTAAAATACACAATAGCTAATTTTCATATATTTATATAGCTACACACTTTAGCACTTCTCTTCTCATAGTCTACCGTCTTTAATAGTAGAAATTGAGATAAAGGCTGGGCGTGGTGGCTCACACCTGTAATCCAACCACTTTGGGAGGCCGAGGCGGGTGGATCAAAAGGTCAGGAGTTCGAGATCAGCCTGACCAACATGGTGAAACCCCGTCTCTACTAAAAATACAAAAATTAGCCAGGCACGGTGGCGTGCGCCTGTAATCCCAGCTACTCAGGAGGCTGAGGCAGGAGAATTACTTGAACCTGGGAGGTGGAGGTTGCAGTAAGTCAAGATCACGCCATTGCACTCCAGCCTGGGCAACATGTGATAATATATGTGTGGAAATGAAAATGTATGATTACTTTATGACTCTTTAGGGAGAATAATATTAACAAAGTAGGTACTCAGTGCAGGTGCGCAATTGCAGTGATGCTGGGAAATTATTTCTGAGATAGACATTCTATGACTTGGGGGCTGAATTAAAGGAAGTGGGCAAGCCTTTCATGGTACCATGTCTCAGGCAGTGTCTAAATTCAGATGTGGCTTGGTGGAGATATAGAAAGAAATGCAGATTTTAGAAGGAAGTTTGTTTTGTGGTATAATTAAGCTCAGAAGATTGAAGATTTTGTGAAAGTGGACACCTTTGTTAGTCTTCCTTTCAATTTTATCCCTGTGGCCTGACCTACAGCAGACATAAAATAAAAATAAATTAGAAATAATACAATAAAATAAAAAATTGTTTAAAATGTTTTGAATCAATGAAGGAGTTACTAAATAACCTTACAAGTTGTAACCACCAGGGTGTAGAGGTCAGGATTAGAAAGTAAAGACAGGGACAGTGGGAATAGATGAAATCACCAAATTAGAGGATGTCCCCATTGTCCCTATTGTCTTTGGACACTTCATGTTAGTCCCATGGTATAAATTTTTTTGAAGCTTTGATATTTAGCAATCCTACATAAGAGCTATGAATCTGATTATCCTTGATATTTATATTTATATTTACATTTAAATGCCTAAAACAGAATTTAGTATTCATAAGCAGAGAAGAGTTACTTGCATACACATGAATGCCATTCTTTTTATTATGCTAACACAAACCTCAATTTATGAAAAAAATTAATAGCCCTAAAATAATAATTCTTTAAAAATACAAAAATCTAAAAAATGCACTCCATATGCACTTTCTCACTTTTTCTTACTGCTGATCAGTAATGGCTAAAAAGAAGAAAATTAGATGTAGAGCAAGAATAGAGTCTAAGATAGATCAAATTTGATAAATGCAGAGCTGAATAAAGATTCAGTAATCAGCCTCACAGGTATGAAAGGTTAGAAGTAGAAAGTGATCATTAGTAATCATCATTTAGTAATGTTGCCCCATCTAGTCCTCAAATACACACACACACACACACACACACACACACAGACTTTACAGCTGAGAAAACAAATCAAAGTATGTTAAGTGCCTTGTCCATTAATACCAGGTTACTGACTCAAATCTCCTACTTTCTATCCAGGGACCTAAAACAGAACAATTGAATAATTGTTTCCAAGTGTTATTTACATCAATGTTTGCACTTATATGTCAAATGTAATATTTATTTATTCAAAAGCCTTTCCAGCTTTTGTTTTCTTATAGTCATTACTGACTAGCAGTAAGAGAAAGTGACAAAGAGCATATGGAGTGTATTTTTTACATTTTTGTGTTTTTTACATTTTTGTATTTTCCGAAAATTATTGTTTTAGGGCTATTAATTTTTTATCTTTCATAAATTGAGACTTGCATATGCATCATAAGAAAGATGACATTCTTATAAGTATCTCTTATCTGCTTATCAATATTGATTTCTGTTTTAAGCATTAATATGTAAATATAAATATAAATGCTTAGGATAATCAGATCCAAACCTTTTATTTAAGATAGTTAAATATTAAGGCTTCAGAAAATATTATAACAGGAATAATGTGATTTATAAAGACAATAAAAACAAAAAAAAGAGGAAATATGGCAATGTTAACATATTCTGTTAGGCTTAAAAAGGGAAATAATTCGGTCTTTTCAAACAGAAGCCATTAACCACAAACTGACTGTAATTAGATAATATTCTTTGCTTTGTAAAGCTTAAAAAAATGATAACATCTCAGAGCTGAGCAAAATATTTATGACTTGAACTTGTGTATATATCACAATTTAATAATGATCTTTGATATGAAAATAGTAGTTCCTTAAAGAAAAGCTCTCGATAAAATGTCCCATAAATAATTGTCCAGGACTTCAGTAAAAAACATTTTTCTCTCTCCTGAAACTGTTAAATATATGTATTGCTTATTTTAGAAAAGTTTCAATTTGTCACATATCTTTATCCTGTAGAGCAATAAAGCTTAATGTATAGTTTCTACAGTCATGTGCTAATTAACAATGTTTTAGCCAATAACTGATAGCATATATGTTGGTGGTCCCATAAGATTATAATGGAGCTGAAAAATTCCTATTGCCTGGTGACATCATCCTAGCCAACATAATGTCATAGCACAACACATTACTCACCTGTTTATTGTGACGTTGGTGTTGTGATGTTGGTGTAAACAAACCTACTGTGCTGTCAGCCATGTAAAAGTATAGCACATACAATTATGTAGAGTACATAATACATGATAAAAATCATAAATGACGATGCTATTGTTTCATGGAATGTTTGTCAATTTATTTGTGTCCTCTCTTATTTCATTAATCAGTGGTTTGTAGTTCTCCTTGAAGAGGTCCTTAACGTCCCTTGTAAGTTGTATTCCTAGGTATTTTATTCTTTTGTAGTGATTGTGAATGCGAGTTCACTCATGATTTGGCTCTCTGTTTGTCTGTTTTGGTGTATAAGAATGCTTTTGGTTTTTGCACATTTATTTTGTGTCCTGACACTTTGCTGAAGTTGCTTATCAGCTTAAGGAGTTTTTGTGCTGAGACGATGGGGTTTTCTAAATATAGTCATGTAACCTGCAAACAGAGACAATTTGACCTCTTCCTATTTGAACAAATGTTTGCAAAATATACATAGTTAGGATAACTTTAAAAAGTTCAAGATGCAAAATCCATGTTGGTTTTGGAATTCTAAGCTTCTAACTAATAAAATCGTTTGTGGCAGTGCAAGGGTCATCACATTGTGTGCTGACAAGTCCTTTGTAACGTTATCTTTGCCTGGCTTAATGAAACATGTATGAGGTGTTTTGACATAGGCTTTAGTGTTGTGAAAGACAACTGAGTGATGGTTTGCTAGTGGAAGACCCAGGCAGTGATGCCTTTTCTTCCAAATAAACTTTATTCTGAACTAGACATAAAATATTCTACTTCTTAGAAATCTGAAATTCTAATAAATTACACCATTGAATAAAGAAAATCACTTCTAATGGAATCTCTGTCTCATAGCATGAGATAGATTGACCCAATTGGATTGAAAAGCATCTTTCTAATATGTGTAGATTCCATCAGAGGAAAGGAAAATAAACTTATTTTAAAAATCATATGCCCTAAATGTAATACACTTTTTAATCTTTAAATTTATAGTAATAAGAATGTCTTTTAAAAATAACAGTTCCCTTTGAAGTCAGTAGCAAGAGACACATGAATACTACCATTGTTATTATCTAGCATTCTTCTGGAAGTTCAGCTCAACTTAATTTTATAAGAGAAATGCACGAGAGATATACAAATTGGAAAATAGGAGACAAAAATTGTCACTATTTTTAGATATGATGATACTTAGAAAATTTAGATATGATGATACTAAGAAAATTGAGTTAAACATATTAAAAACTATAAGATACTTTGATGAGATTATAAAATCTATGAAAAATAAGATTAACAAAAAGACAAAATACCCAGAAATCAAATTCATTTGTAATGTTGAGGAGCTACAGAAAAAAAAAATAATGGAATCCACATAGTCTATTAGCTAAAATTGTAGTCTCTGAAACCAAAAGACATTTATTTGAAACTCTAAACATGGCCCTCACAAAGATAAAAAACTGGATATAACTTTCAAAGATCTTATATCCTAGTGAGAGAGCAAAGACAAAAATCAAGAGACCATGATCATACAGCCAACTTCAAGATCATTGCAGAAGCAGATTAAATGACCAGAAAGAAACATGCTAACTATGATGCCTCGTTTCAGAGCCATATTTCATTTTGTTTTGTTTTGGCTTTTAGTCTTGCTTGAGCTGAGGATAAAAAGACAGCAGTTTAGAAATAAATGGGAAATAATAAAACAGAAAAAGATGACAGGATCAACAGAATACAAAACAGAAGATTTAGAATTCTAACTAATTGAAAGGTTTTTGGAAACAACAAAAGACTCTCACAACTGTGTTGAGATTCTCCGGATAGAACTCCTTCTAGGTGATTTAGAAATGTGGAGCAAAAACAATTGAACCCAATGATAGTGGAAAATCCAAGGGGGAGGTAAGGTGCAGCTAGGCTGTGTTGTAGGTGCACCAGAAATAAGTCACTATAGTGAGAACCAGCAATGCATCCATCTGCAATTCCTGACCATCATTAGCAAAAAGATGCCAAGGTTACACTACATGATCAGAACACACTTATGTGAAACATGGCTCTAATCTTTTCTGAGTGTGTAGCTTTCAACATCATGACAATTATAATTTCACTCTAACAAATATAAATGTCTATCAAGAAGAGATAAAATCAATACACTACCAATCAGCACTGATACTACAGACACTGATAGGAGCCTACCTGACATTTAAAGCACGAGGCAGAGACTTATGTGTAATACATGCTGCCATTTGTGTTAAGAGAAAAAAATGTGCATGTGTATCTGGTTAATTTGCTCAAACATGCATAGCAAATTCAGTGGAAGATACAAGAACAGTATTTGCCTCTAGGGATGAAGACTATGGCTACTCAATACAGAACTTTCATAGAATTTGAAATATATTATGACAAACATGCATTACATTTAACACACAAAAAAACTGAATAAAATAATGCAATATATATCTATATATTTATGTATTTTTAGACTATGGTTCTATATATATGTAAAATAAGAAATCTATTGAAACTTATGCAAAAATATTAATAGTGATCATCTCTGGCAGTATATTCACAAAATTTTTTGTCTCTCTGTTTTCTAAATATTTGTTAGCACATATTAATATGAGAGTCAACAAAAAATTTTTATAATAACAGAAGTAAAAAGTTAATTAACTTTTACATTTTAACTTTCTGAATGAATTTTAAATGGCATAATCACATAAAGTACTCCAAGGTAACACTCTTCCCTATTTTCTTTTGACCCTCAGAGCAATCTGTACTGAGGCAAATTGGAACAATGTCTTCATATCTACAATAGTCAAAACAAAAACACAAACCAGAGCAACTTCATTTGGGTTTCAGTGGAGAATGAAATGTAATAATTAATAATGTATAAAGTATATAGTTTAGAACCTGGCACTTGGTTAAATTCAGTAGATGTTAATTCCCTCCCTCTTCTTCTTTAGGATCCTTTTGTTTCAGGGACAGAAAGAGAAATGGGCCCTATTGTCTCTGGAGATGCTGGGGATGGGCCCAGCTTGCTTTGCTCTTTTATTGGCCATGTGAAATAAAGAACTAAAATGACCATTCAATAAGCTCAATTCCTAAAACTCTGCTAAATCAAAGATAATGAATGTGAACAAATGCCTATTAGATAGTATGTGAAGAGAAACTAAAATGAAAAGTTCATGCCAGGAAAGCTCAGTGACAGTGATATAACCATTATTTTCTAGAGTGGATGCCTGTGTGGTTTTGAATCAAATCTGCTCATGCTTATGAATCTTTCTGGCATGGAAACCCTGTCATTCACCACTGTAGGGATGATCCCCATGTGGAGAAATTGACAA
Source organism: Mandrillus leucophaeus (assembly GCF_000951045.1). Classification (NCBI taxonomy): domain Eukaryota; kingdom Metazoa; phylum Chordata; class Mammalia; order Primates; family Cercopithecidae; genus Mandrillus; species Mandrillus leucophaeus. Next base: position 842,866 of record NW_012110563.1, on the reverse strand, counting down.
AAGCCTTTCTTTCTGGGGTGGAGCTGGAAGTTATTCCTAACCATCTCAGTGTTAAAGCAGCAGGGGGTGAGAAAAAATTCTTGAAAATGCTGTCACATCAAAACCAACTTCTTATAGAATGCCATAGTAAACAGTGGACTTCTCAGGACAACCCATTTAGTATAGATTCTCAGATTCTGAAACAGTTTTGAAATACTTTAAATACTGTAAATTACAGGTGGGAATCATTATTTTGTTTAATACCTGCTCACAAGAAGTAAAAGCACTTTTTATTTTATTTTTTTTATTTATTTTTTATTTTTTTGAGACAGAGTCTCACTCTCTCACTCAGGCGGCAGTGCAGTGGCATGATCTTGGCTCACTGCAACCTCTGCCTCCTGGGTTCAAGCCTTTCTCCTGCCTCAGCCTCCTGACTAGCTGGGATTACAATCCTGTGCCACCATGCCTGGCTAATTTTTGTATTTTTAGTGGAGACTGGGTTTCACCATGTTGGCCAGGCTGGTCTCAAACTCCTAACCTCAAGTGATCCATCCACTTCCCAAAGTGCTGGGATTACAGGCATGAGCCACCAGGCCTGGCAAAAGCACATTTTAAAAAGTGTATTAAATACTTAGTCAAGAGAAGGAAACCAAAATTGAGTAAGTGCTCCCTCCCTGTGTGTCAGTAGTTATATAAGGTACTTTGCATGTGTTATCACAACCACTCTGAATGCACAGATGAGGCAATGGATAACTCAGAGGTCAAGTGCACAGACCAAGGTCAACTCTGCCTGAAAAGATCAGGGCCTATGTGCCAGCTTTCCTTCACCTGAAAGAAAACCCTGTCCTATTCATTATGCATTCCATCTCAATACATTGAACTGGCATGTAGCTTCCTCAGGCGGATGCCTTTGAATATTGTAATCACAGAATTTTAGTTCTGCACTCTCAACCCATCAGTAAATTGCTCATCACCCATAAGAAGAATCAACTCCCTACAAACATCTCTCGTGCATTCGTAGTCATCAATATAGAGATGATCACTTTACAGAGTAATGTTGTAAAAAGGGTAGTGATTACACTGCTTTAAGTCTGAACTTTTACAGAAAATTCTGACACCTTTATTTTCAGTGTTTGCCCTAATGATGATGATAACTGGCACAGAAGAAAGGGACCCGGTTGTTACATCTGTATTGCAAAATGTTGGCAGTGGAGAAATGCATTTCTGCAGGCTAGATAGCAGAAATCATTTAAAGCAATGATTTGTGTACTATTTTTGTCTTTGTCTCTGACAGCCAATATCTCTATAAGAATAAGTCAGATTATGTGTTCTGGGTGGAGATTTCAGGGTAGAGAATCCCATTAGCTCTTTGAGAAGATGAACTACAGAAACACGAGATTTGGCCTCTATTGTGTGAAATACTTATATATTACATGTATGCACATTCTGAGGCAGAACACATTATTCAGAAAGAACCAATTTTGCTTTGGACAAGAAAAGAACTTACAAATTATGTCTGAATGTTAATGTAGCATCTCATCTTTTTTCTATTATTGATGAAATGTTATAATCTGGGTGAACATAGAAGCTGCGATTTATGAAGTATTTCTTCCATGAAGTGACCCACCAAAGTCAACATATTCTACAAATAACTTAGCTGTTTTGCTTTACTCCAAATATTCATCAAGAGTTATCATTATGGCCCAAATGGCACACCATTAAAAATCCAAGATCACTTAGATTTGACTGAGGGCGTACTTTCAGAAACAGGCAATTACGCTCTTGATTTTAAAGGCAAAGAAACAACTGTACTTAAGGTTAGCATTTTAATTGCTTAGCAACAGAGGTAACTGACAAATGAAGATAGTTTTTATTTATGCTTCATCAAGGTCTTTCCTCACAGAATATTTTTACTACCTAGAGTTTCTTTATTTTAAAGTTTAATTTTATATATATTTTAAATCCTGCTGCTGAGAATTACTTTCCTCCAAGCCTGTGCAAGGAGTATATTTAGTGAAAAGAAGGAAGAATCCTGCCTCACACATTATGCAGCATGAGAAAAGCAGGTCTTTCCACAAAAGGAACATGGAATGTTCCTCTGATCCTTTTTGACTTGCCTTAAACCAAATTGCTAGATCCTATAAACCATTTGGAAATGAATAGAGCTCAAGGGTTTGAAATCACCTTACATTTTTACAAACATCTTATTTTTTCCCATTAATAGTCACTTTCCTTTATTTTTCTCTTACTATTCCTAAGAATATATTAAATAATATATTTAGCAAACATTTATTGAACTGTTACATGCAAATCCAAATTATTACAGTTACTGTAGAAGACCCCCTTTTACTTAGAGTACATTGCAGGAACTCAAAAGATAAAGAGTGTCTTTTTACTCTGATTTTTAAGAGTTTAAAATTACAGCAATGTAAAGACAAGCATAATAACTACTCTAAAGCAGAATCTGATCATGGGAATAAAAAAGAGACACAAAGAATGTGCTTGAGAGAGGAAACAATCTCGGGAGAAAAGATCACTTGTAATTGAGGGTACAGGGTAAAACTGCATGAAGAAAAATATCTTTAAACCAGACTTTAACTTCAGGTGGGTGATGGTTAGGGAAGAATTGATAGATGATGTCATGACTAAAACAGATGCAAAAATCAGAAAACAATGAAATGAGATTGAAATAAGATGTTTTTCTGAACCACAGACTGCACAAAAAGTAATAGAAAATGAAATTGGTTTTACAATAGTTTTATCTTGGAAATTATGTGACTGATCAAAAACATTATTGTATGCCAGTACAGAACCTGTGATAAATACAATCAATCACTGGAGACGGGCTGTCTCAGGAAGGGGCATACCCTTTGGGAAGGTGTTTGAGCAGCAGAGGCAAGTTTAGAGGATATGATTGTCGATGGTTTCTGCTGACCATACACCCCGACAGCTAGGTGCAAGTCCCACTGTCCAGAGGAACTCTGGGCAGTACCCTCTTTGTCCACCATACTTCACTCCTGTGCCTCTCATGTCATCTTTGTTCATAGACATTCTGGGAGCAGTTCCTCGAGGACTCCATCAAATCTTTCTTTCACAGGAAAATCTAGAAGCAAAGGAATTGAAACTCCCTCCACAGTCTCTGCAGCTGCTCTTGAGACCGAAATTGGTCAGCTCTTCCACCTCTATCCATTCAAGATAACCATCACCATCAGCTGGTCTCTAGGTTGGTCTTGGTAGTTTAGGTAGTAATATGACACAGGGTCTTATCCCAGAGGAATCCTATTGATCTCTATGGCCTTCTAAGGCCAAGTTTACATCGTGTGTCTGTCATTTATGTCAGACACAGCAATACAACAAGATGTTCAAATGAATGGTCTAGGCACTAAACATAGTCATCTAGTTCAGCAATGCTGGATGACATGGGAGAGATGACTTCAATGAAACCACAATCCAAATAATTACAGTTACTAAGAAAAGCCCCTTCTAAAGAAATTTAGTTTATCTGCCACACTACCTGTGTATGTAAAAATTTAATTAGAATAAATTTGTGAAAGCTACAAAAATCAAGCTGATTTTGTAAGCGAAACCCACCATTTTGCACCTAACTTCAATTCTTATGCAAGGACACTTTTGAAAACATTAACATTACAGAAAAGCACTACGTGCATATGGAAAATGTTCCTATGCTTTCACAGGTTTTGAGAATATGAACATGTCATGTGAGTTAAAGTTTAGGTTCTACATGATTTTTCCAAAAGAGTAAAAGAAACAACTCGTTACTCTGAGCCTGATTCTAAGAGACATAATAAAAGTAAAATGCAAGCTTTTCTGGGCTACATTTATAAAATTACTCTGATAAGCTGTTTATAAAAGGATACTATAATTGTAACAAAATTATTATAGAAGTGATGAAAACTGATTGTTATAACAATCAATGTAACCATATGATAGGACATATACTAAGAAGTTGTCTTAGTGGTTTAGTAGCATCAAGATTCGTGTTCTTCAGGAGAAAAAAAGCAGCAAAAACCAATATTTATAATTATCAAAGGATATTATCCCAAAGTCTGCATGTGTAGATGGATGCAAATATGCAAATATATGTGTGTGTGTGTGTGTGTGTGTGTGTGTATATATTTTTTTTGAGACGGAGTCTTGCTCTGTCGCCAGGCTGGAGTGCAGTGGTATGATCTTGGCTCACTGCAACCTCCACCTCCCAGGTTCATGTGATTCTCCCACCTTACCTTTCTGAGTAGCTGGGAATACAGGTGCCCGCCACCATGCCTGACTAATTTTTTGTATTTTTAGTAGAGATGGGGTTTCACCATGTTAGCAAGGATAGTCTCCATCTCCTGACCTTGTGATCCGCCTGCCTTGGCCTCACAAAGTGCTGGGATTACAGGTGTGAGCCACCACACCTGGCCACAAATATACATATTTATACACTCTAATCATTCTAGCAAATCATTTGTGCAGAGGCATTGAGATCTCATGGGGGAATGCCTAACTTTCAGTTTGCAGACTTTGTCTGAAAACCTTCTCTGCCACCTTACGTCATGTAGAGAAGTCATGTGAACTTACTGTGCTTCAGTTTTCTCATCTGCACAATATGGTTGAAAAGATCAAATGGAACAGTACATATGAAGGACTCTGGCCTTGCTTGTCACAGAGAGGTGCTCAGAGATTGCTGATTCTCCTCCTTGTTGCTGAAAGTACAGAAAAATAAGGATTATTGCTTTCGAGTATCAGTTATTTTCTCTCAACCGCAGTAGTTCCAGTACACTAAAAATATGTTATTCTGTATCATTAGGGTTTAAAGAACAAGATTAGTGCCAGCAGCAGAAATCTTGAAACACTGGAAACATCAGATATTAAATTAAAATGGAGTAGAAATGGGTTAGGTTCAGGTTTTCACTTTTAAAACAAATTTACTGACGGGTAACAATATTTACTGAGGGATTAGGTTGTGAGGAGTATATACTGTTGTATAATACTGAGGCAACGGTTGTCTTGTGATATGATTTGGCTCTGTGTCCCCACCCAAATCCCATCTTGAATTCTACTCCCATAATTCCCATGTGTTGTGGGAAGTATCTGGTGGCAGATAATTTGAATAATGGATGCGGTTTCCCCATACTGTTCTCAAGGTAATGAAATAAGTCTCACAAGATCTGATGGTTTTATCAGGGGTTTCTGCTTTTGCATCTTCCTCATTTTCCCTTGCCAATGCCATGTAAGAAGTGCCTTTTACCTCCCGCCATGATTCTGAGACCTCCCCAGTCATGTGAAACTGTAAGTCCAATTAAACCTCTTTTTCTTCCCAGTCTCAGTATGTCTTTATCAACAGCATGAAAATAGATTAATACATCTTGTGTGTGTGTTTTGTTGATTTGTTTTTTGTTTGTTCCTCTTCAAAGACCTCAGGAATAAGGAAGCATTTTTCAAGCTCACATGACTTGTTTTGCCAAGGAATCAGCCTGAAATCATAATTAAACTTTGCGAAGCATGAGTAAGGCTATATCTAATTTAGCAAGTTTACAGTTACTTCTCCCTGCCTCTATCCCTAGCCTCACCTATCTTCTCCCTTCTTATCCTACTACCTTTCCCAGGGATCATGACAGCTGCACCAGACTAGGAAAATGAGGTCTTTTTTTTTTTTTTTTTTCAATTGGAACACAGCCATTCATGCACAGCATTCAAGTGCTTACCTACTCCGCTCTGGCTTCTTTATAGGAGGAAAGAGAATTTTATATTTAATATTTGTCTGGTCTTTTAAATAATACTCTGCCTATTCTGTGTTGCAAATAAAGAAACAGGAAAATTTAGATCTTATACCCATACCCATTGGACTAGGACCATTGAACATGATACATAGATGGATGGATGCTATTTTTCATGCTACTATTCTCTTTAGCTGGTCGGCATGATATTGTGGAAGGAGCTCTCATCTCAGAATCAGAAGATGTCATTTCTGGTCCCCAGTCTGCCATTAGGTCACTATGACTTCAGAAAAGGTCACTTAAGTCTCTGAGTTTAGTTTCTTCCAAAATAAAATGTGGAGACCAGATAGGATGCTCATGGAAGGACCATTCCAACTCAAAATTTTTATCGCTCTGTGTCACATTTTTCTGAGCTACTCCTATCACCCTCATTTGTCAAATGAACACGGTTGTATAAAATGAACTAACATTTTTCCTCAATTTCCCCTGTTCTCCTGCTAAAGAAACTTTAACCAGAAGTCTCAATGCAGGCATTCTTTGATAACTTTTGAGCAAAATGTGTTTTGAAGTCTTTTTTCTTTTTTATTTTTTTTGAGTCTAAGATTCTAAGAGTTTAATATTACAAAATTTAAAAATTTACTGAGGATGAGAAACATCCTTTTCAGGTTTCATGCAGGCTCATGTCCAATTTCATTGCCTTCTAATGGGCAAGTGCTCAAGTCAACACATGCACATTGGCACTTGTGTAAATATGTGCAGTGAATTGCAGTTCCTGGGCATTTTGTTTAATTTTCCAATCTTCTTCAGCTCTCCTCTCTTTATATTTCAAGAAAGAAATAGGTTTAGAAACTTCCATGACATGTGCACTGTAAGTGCAATAATATGCTTAGCAGTTTAAAGTTTTATATCTTTTTTTGAAGGAAGATTATGAATAAAAATGATGTGTGCTTATTGAACAGTGATTGCTACTGCTCTTAATAGAGTCAAGCTCCCTTTCAATTCTTTTTCGTTTTTTGAGATGAAGTCTCGCACTGTTGCCCAGGCTGGAGTGCAGTGGCATGATCTTGGCTCACTGCAACCTCCATCTCCTGGGTTCAAGCGATTCTCCTGCCTCAGCTTCCTGAGTAGCTGGGATTACGTGTGCACACCACCATGCCTGGCTAATTTTTGTATTTTTAGTAGAGACGAGAGTTTCATCATGTTGGCCAGGCTGGTCTCGAACTGCTGACCTCAGATGATCTGCCTGCCTCAGCCTCCCAAAGTGCTGGGATTACAGGCGTGAGCTGCCACACCCAGCCCCCTTTCCATTCTTATATGCTGTCATCATCTTTTCATAGTGGTGAGTGGGTCTGGGTAACAAAATTAAACACAAAAAAAGGATTTCTCATCAGTAGGGAAAGAAACAGTCTTTTTACTTATATATTTATAGGGTGCTTAAATGTTTTCCAGAGGCATTAATAATTCTTAAAGCATTATTGTACTATTTGCCTGGATAATAAACTGGGTGTAGTTTTGGACACAAAGATCAAGTAAATACATTGAGCAAAGATGGCAGGATTCTTTCTTCCTCCACCCTTTTTACGATGTACAAAGATAGAAAAGAATATACCTTGTTCCTGAGATTTCTTTTAAACTTCTGGTGTCCCTTCTATTGTGTGTTATTATTTCTTCTATTGTGCAGGGATGTTGGAACCCTTTTCCAGGTCATTCTCCTATTGCTGACCTGCACACGTGTTCCTAATACTAATATTGATAAGGGTAACAATAGTCTTTATGAAAACAACTACCAAATATTGAGCACTGTTGTAGTGTCAGCTACCAAGCTAAATGCTTTACATGACTTACATGTTTAATCCTCCAATGACCCACTGGAACATTCTTAACATACACATTTTGCAGATAAGGAAATTGCAGCTTAGACAGGATACATACTTTATACAAGGTTACCAGAAGAGAAATAGAAGAGATATCAAGCATTCTAACTGCTGGGCTCCAGAGGCAACATTTTCATAATATGCTAGATATCTCCAGTTGACTGTTCTATAAATACTTCAAATTCAACATATAAAAATGCAAACATATTACCTACCTTCAATCTCTATCTCCAAAAATAAAAATTCAATGCATGTGCTTTCTCTATGTGACCCCTTTCTGCTAAAGACTTTGGGGGACTTTTGGGGTATGTTGGGAAGGCATGATTGGTTTTGAAAAGTGAGGACATGAGATTTGAAGGGGCCAGTTATCCCCCAAGTTTCCTTGAGAGAGTATTTTATGCCAAACTTCAATATTTTCTTTTTTTCTCACCTTATCTTCATATTCGCTTTGTCATTCATATTAATTTACAGTTTAAATATTATTTATTTGTTTCCTCAATGTCATCTCTGTCATTGCCTGAGCTTTAGTCCCTTATTGTTTGCTTAAATTTGGGCAAAGTCTTGCAATCAGTTGTTACAGGTTGAATGGTATCCTCCCCAAGTTCAGTTCACACAATGAATTCCTAAGTACAGTACTTCAGAATGTGATCTTATTTAGAGATATGGTCTGTGTAAGGGTAATCAAACTAAAATTAGGTCATTAGGGTGGGCTTTAATTCAGTAATACTAGTATTCTTATAAAAAGGGGAAATTTGGACACAGAAACACACATACACACAGGGAGACTGCCATGTGAATGTGGATGCAAAGATTGGGGTGATATATCTACAAGATAAGGAACACTCAAAATTGCCAGAAAGCCACTAGAAGGTAAGAGACAGACATGGAACAGATTCTTCCTCATAGCACTCAGAGGAAACTAATTTGCTGACACCTCCATCTTAAACTTCTAACTTCCAGAACTTTCAGATAATAAATTGCCATTGTTTAAGCCATGCTATTTGTGATACTTTGTTATGGCAGCCCTAGCAAACTAATGCAGTAGGTTTTTGATGTTCTCTTTGCCATCAAATTTATTTAAGTCATTAAGTAGAGATATTGCAAGCTGCTCTTCTTTCACCAAAGGTACTGTGCCTTCTAACTCCTCTGTTCCCCAGAGTTTGTGCATCCCCAAATCCATTTTCTCTTTATCTGGCAAACTCATGCTCATCTTTCAGATACTAGTTTAAATAAATATTTCCTTTCTTTAACTTTTTCCAAAGTCTACCCTGTTTCACTTCTGGTAGAGATTTCAGCCGCGCTAACCTTCTCAAAATAACTTTGGGGTATATACAGACAGAAAGCAAATTACTGGAGGTGGTTAAGACATAGGTAATTGCCACTTTCACTGGTCAGATTCAATTCATTATCAGCAATTTCATCTAATTTAAAATAGCACTCTAAATAGAGTAAGTTATTTCACCTAACTCTTTACATGTAACAGAAAAGCCAAAAAACTAAACAAAGGATGGTGAGGCAACTCAGGTATCAGCAGCATTAGGGAACTGCTATCACCTTAGCACTAGAGGGACAAAGAGAGGAAGCCTGTTACTAGATCCTAGGGGTTGGCCCATCTGGTGAGAGGTGGAACCACAGCAGGTCTGTAAGGCAGGAGTTGCAGCCACAGAGGAGTCTCAGGGGCATCCTGAGTATCCATCTGAAACAGAGAGGGAGAGAAACATTGCAATTTGCCCCATCATCCTGCCCTATAGTCTTCTGTCAGTGCTTCCCATCGACAAAACTAATTGGAAGCCAGAGGGCCAGGGAGCCTGGGAAATATATTTTATGATACAGAAGTGGAATAGTTAGGGATGAGGAGTAGATTTGAAAAGAAACAGGTGGATGAAAAGCAAGGTATGGTTGTCTTTTATGTGACCTCAATTTTTCAGACATTTGCCTGGTCTTAGGTTTGATGCCTAGGGATGTGTTGCCCTACAGAGCTGAGCCCTACACTCTCAGTACTTTCTGTACGTCTTGAACTTAACACAGAAAAATATGAGAATATAACTTGCCAGAGTTCTCACATCCAGTTTTGGGATGAATTGCTACAGTTACATCTCTCTCACCTTTAACATAAAAGAACAAAGTAAAAGCCCCTAACAATGAGCTCATGCTGAGCCACCAGTCCACTGGCCTCAAAGGAAAACTCAGCAGATTTCTGTTTCCCAGGGAGAGAGATCAGAGGTCGGACCTGAGATTGTACACCTAACTGCAGGCATTTGGGCAGATGTACATTTGGCATGCAGAACAAGGGCTACAGAAAAGACAAGACAATCCAGCACAGACTGAAGGTAAGTTGCAAAAAGCACATCTTCAGTGACTCAGGGATGGGACAGAAAGTGGGGATATGTCAGCTCACCTAATTATGCAGGATATATAATAACATCCCTGCCACTTGAGCTTTGCACATTGTGTGTCTGGGTTTTAATTTTTAGAGATGAAAGCTACTAAGCTACTGTCAAAGTAGGAATGGGTATCATTAGATTTTCACCACTGGGATCACAGTAAACCCAGAAATGATTGTTTAACTAAGGACTTTAGATTGAGGCATCTCCCAATGGTAGAGGATAACTATACCTGCACTGTGAAATAAGTACACAAAGATTACTAAAAAGTTAAATAAAGTGTAATTGTCTAGATGACTGTATGAAATCTGAATATAAGTAGGCCTTCCAGTTTTTGCCTTCAGATCCTTCTTAGCATCGTGCCATAATAAGCTAAACCGCCAAACCTTAAATAGTAATAAAAGCCGTTTTTGAAAGTCTCTTTAGAATACTAAGGGTAAAGTTTACAGAAACTTTCTAAACTTTCTCATATCTTCTGGGCATTTCTTTTTCTTCATTTATCCCTGCTTTTGCTTAAGTTAGTCATTCTCTCTTTCATTTTCTCCTTTCTTCTCTCTCTTTCTGAAGCTTCTCTGGGTAACTGTATCCTTTGTCTTGCAGATCAAACTGCTTTACTCATTTGCAATCCTATGTATCACTGCTCCAGCAAGCAAAAAAACATAGTCCTCAGGACCCATGCCTTTTTTGAAGCTGAAAAGGAGGGAATGTTTTTGGGAAAAGCAGGGAATTTTAAACACACTTTTATTTTTATGTTCCACATAAAAGATTCTATACACACTATGTAGAATATTCTGGTAGTCACTTTAAAGTTTTCTTCATTAGAGGAAAATAAATTTATTGGCCACATGAAACTAAAAAAATCTTTGCAAATTTCTGCTTTGAATCCTGTTCTTGGTTTAGCATTGTGCATTTTATTTAGTGTGACCAAGCTGATCAACCAACTCTAATAACCATAGCTGTTCTCAGGCCTCCTGGAACCTTCCCAGAGAGTCCAAATAGAACTACTGGGTCTAAGAACAGTTCATTAAAATATAAAAAGCAAGCAATTCTCTAGATGTCTCTTTCTGTTCTCTTACTGGTAAGGTTAACCCCCTACGATGTCAATTCTCCTACAATCTCTGGTCATAAGACCCTGTCTGGCACCTCCAATGGAGAAGAAAAGAGCCTCTGTAGATCACATTGCTTTGAATTTAGAAGATGAAGTTTTTGTGCCTGTCAGCAGCAGCAATAAAGACTCTGTTAAAGTTCAACCCTCATTCCCAGGGAGGGTGAGATAGTCAGTAGCACTCAGAGATAAGGGAAGAGAAGATGATGGAGGTGTCTGGGCAGGAATGGTGGGATTTATCAAGAAGTCACCGAGTTCAGGAAGCAAAACAAGCAGATTGGATTAGGTGCGCAAGTGGGACCAAGATTTCCTAAAAGGTGCGTAAACTGGGATTTGCACGAAGTATACATAGGATTATACATAATTTTCTCCATAGATAAATAGAAAATGTACATTTTATATATATACACACACACGTAAACACACACTTATATATTATATATATATAAATCTACCAACCAATTGTGTCAGCTAGATATAAAATTTTCAGAATAATTCTTTGTTTTGGTAATTTAAATTTAAAAATGTAAAATGTAACTTCTACCGATTCTACTTACTTAACATTTTGGACAGCAAAAGCAAAAATATATTTAGTTTTATTATCTAGATAATTAACTTATACCACTTTGCACTATGTGACATAATACAATTAAGAATGATAAAATCTACCTCCTGTAAAGAAACTCCAACATCATGTTGCAGATACCTAATAAGTATAGATTTAAAATAGTGTCAAACATTGAAAGATGAGAATGTTTAATTCATGAAATAAAAATGTCTATGAACCACGGAGCCTACAGTTTTGCTAAAGGTTATTTTTTTTGTCGTCACTACATTTTACCTCCTCATGCATGGTATGTATGCTCTAATATATAGGGGAAATTGGTGACTCTATTGTAAACAGCTCCTGCTAATAATTATAGACTGGGTTCTGTATGACAATAAAGAATGGGCTCCCTAAGGCCCGCTGAGAAGAAAACAAACTGCCCAAATAGCTATGAATCCATTCTGCTCCCTCTGCCCAGAAAAAGTGCTCTCCAGTGATAATAAGGATTGAGATGAGTGGATGGAAATGTAATTTGTTTTTAAACATTGAGGTCACAAACTTAGCCATTAAGTATCGTTAAAAGAAAAGACAAAATTAAAGCACAGGGGTAGGAGGTGAGGAGGGAGAATACCAGTGATGATGACATGTGTGAAAAATAATGAACCATTTTGTAGTTTAGGGTTAAAGTTCAGAAAGTAGAAGATTGCCTATCTATATATATTTGGGTCTTTACAGACACACCTCAAAAAACAAAGTAACTTCTTCCTAAGAAATAGAAGTATAGGCACACACATATGCGAGCACACACACACACACACATAGTATATATTCATATCTCTATATACTTTTGTTTGTGTATATATATATAAAACATAAGTGTGTATATATGTGTGTGAGTTTATGTATGTGTAAAAGAGTGAGTATACAGTATAAAGAAAAAAATGGACTATCGAATTCAAATACAGTTTCTTTCTTTTATCAGCTTGTCATATTGTGAGTTTGGGCAAGTGGCTTAAAATCCTCTCACAAGCATTAGGTTGAATTATATGAAATTTCCATTTTCTATGGATCAAAAATTGTTGGACTGTGGCAACTATCCTATTGTCCAACATCATAAAATGAAGGGAAAAATAAGTAAATAAAGCTGCACAGAGATATGGGAAGGGTTTAACAATACACACAAATTACATAGGATGGTTCGTGGCACATACTAAGTATGTATATATTTTATTAAATATGCAGTTTTCAATTTTACCACAATATCGAATTTTGAATAATATGTCAAGTGCAAGTGAATTTTTGATGGTCTTTTTTAGCCTTCAGTTCTGTTCTATAAAATAAGTGATAGAGTTGTTGATAATGGAACATCTGCATAAACATGACAATAACAATGACTAAGCAAAAATGACCTCACAAACTAGTTATTTTTCCCCATAAAAATTATTCCCTCCCACATGAGACTTGATACTTGGATGTATGGAGAACTATGCTATTTAGGTAATATGAATGAAATTCCATTATACACTAAAAAGAAAGGGCCCCATTCTCTATTTCTTTGCTTGCCTGAAAAACAGAGTTATTAGCTGAATCAGAATTCTTCATTTCAAATCACCTCATGGAATAGAATCAAACAGATAGGTAAAATTGAGTTTCCACTTAAACTGATGGAGTAATAGAAATGATTCATGTCAGTTAGAATTAAAGAACATGCTTTATTTGGGAGGTCAATTACATTAAAATGATACAATAGAAGAAAAAGGCAGAGACATTTCCCAATACAAAATCAGAAAAATACGAAGCTGTTGAATCTTCTACCCCAGAAATCCTGAGGCCTCCATACCAGTCGTGGGCTCTGATTTGTCCAGCTGACTCATACCACTTTGCACCTTACATAATAACTAAAGGAGATAACTCTTCTATGTGAGTTATTTCCAGCTAACAGAATGTGAGAGGAAGTGGAGTTCACTACAGCACTACCTCCAGGTGGAGGTCACAGTAACTTCCCACACTGATCCTTCCTGATTTCCTTTGATGCAGGAGTGATGCAGATGAACTTAGTGATTTTGGCAGCCATGGGTTAAAAATAACTTGGAACGAGCCTGATTTCTTCCATTAGTACTTGCAGAAGAGCTGTCCGCTGACGAGGAATGCCTATTCTGAAATCCACATTAGGAAGAAACAAACTTCTCTTGTGTTAAGCCAATGAAATAACTACCTTTTGAATATGTCATACTGCAATTGTCACAAGCACATATAATTCAAGGTGTCTAAAATGGAACTAACCCATCATTTTTCTCCCTAAATCTTCTCTTCCTCTCCCCAAGATTTGTGGTTTCAGTGATGGCATCATTGTCTTTCCAATTACTCAAGCTGTAAACTTTGGTTTGCTATTAACGCCCCCAACTCCCTCAAGAAAAAAATCAGAAACTAAGCTCTCTAGTGTGAACTACAAAATGTCACTTAAAATAATTTTTAACTTTTTTTTTGAGACGGAGTCTCGCTGTGTCTCCCAGGCTGGAGTGCAGTGGCGGGATCTCGGCTCACTGCAAGCTCTGCCTCCCGGGTTCACGCCATTCTCCCGCCTCAGCCTACCAAGTAGCTAGGACTACAGGCGCCCGCCACCACGCCCACCTAGTTTTTTGTATTTTTAATAGAGACGAGGTTTCACCATGTTAGCCAGGATGGTCTCGATCTCCTGACCTCATGATCCACCTGCCTCGGCCTCCCAAAGTGCTGGGATTACAGGCTTGAGCCACCACGCCCGGCCAATTTTTAACTTTTCAGAGCACTATTATCTCCTAAATTTAAACTGTGTCTCTAAACTGTTTTATTTCCTTATTTTCCCACCTGGTCTCCTGTGTCTTGCCTTTAGACTAATCTATCCCTGAAACTGCCATTGGAGCAATGTAGCTAAAACACAAATCTTATCAATTCCATACATAACATGTTAATAATTCTTTACTGCTCATGAGAATAATTTCATTATATTCTGGATTATCTTCTTTTATGTCATTATATTCTGGATTCAATCACTTTTGTTGCTCTCTTCTCTCAGTACTTCTCCCAGAAACATCTACTGTAGATTAAGGCTGGACTGGTTCCTCATCTTGGAATTCACCTCTCCTGAGCCCCTGTAGTGTAAACATCCTGAGAATGTAAAGGTCATAGGATGTAGAATCAAACTGAGTGTGATGGTTTATACTGCGTGTGAACATGATTGGATTGAAGGATACAAAGTATTGATCCTGGGTGTGTCTGTGAGGGTTTTGCCAAAGGAGATTAACATTTGAGTCAGTGGACTGGGAAAGGCAGATCCACCCTTAATCTGGGTGGGCACAATCTCATGAGCTCCCAGTGCAACTAGAATATAAGCAGGCAGAAAAAGGTGAAAAGAGAGACTGGCCTAGTCTCCCAACCTACATCTTTTTCCAGTGCTGAATGCTCCCTGCCCTCAAACATGGGACTCCAGGTTCTTCAGTTTTGGAACTTCAGTTTTGGACTGGCTTTCCTTGCTCCTCAGCCTGCATATGGCTATTGTGGAACCTTGTGATCATGTGAGTTAATACTTAATAAGCTCCCATATATATATGTGTGTGTATATATATGTCCATATATATGTGTGTGTGTGTATATATATGTATACATATGTGTGTGTATATATATACACACACATATACGTGTATACACACATATATATACATATGTATATATGTGTATATATGTAAGTTCTGTCCCTCTAGAGAACCTTGACTAATACACTGAGCATGGTCAAATAAAGAGCTTGGCTCTTTATGTTGAATGAATGCTTTAGAAAAAAATTCCTAATCTCCTTGACCCTGAGGAAGTGTTAATTCCTACCTGTCGTTCTTTAATATCTGACTGTGCAATAAAACTCTTTATTTTATGTTGCCTGATACCTCTGACTTCTCTATAAACTTCCCCAGTGCTAAGTGAAGCTAGAGATTGGCAGAAAAGTGACCATGTTTATATATATACATATTTTTAATGAGAAATGAAAGAAAAAGAGAGCAAGCAAAGCAGTTCCCTTCAGACACTGAAATCAGGCTAGAATTCCCACCTTCACCTCATCTCAGCCTGACTGCTGCTCCTGTTCAGTGAGGTAATAAAGTAAGTATGTTTCTAACCCTTGCTTTTTACTTTTCTTATGTTCACAGCAAACACCTAGGTGTATTCTTAACAAATCTCAGGTGTGTCTTCAGCTTAGAGATATTTTCCCCCGCAATTCAATAAAGAGAGTTATGGCCTTGTAAAGTCAAGTGCAGCAGTTCCACCAGCCTTCAGTCAGCTTAGAACAACTAATTCCTGGATATTTAGCCAGATAGTGGACTTTGGGAGCATCCTTTGCTCCCAGATTTTAACTTAAGAGTCTGAGGGCTCTTGTAAGGCAGGCCGGGTGGTGACAAAATCTCTCAGCATTTCCTTGTCTGTAAAGGATTTTATTTCTCCTTCACTTATGAAGTTTAGTTTGGCTGGATATGAAATTCTGGGTTGAAAATTCTTTTCTTTAAGAATGTTAAATATTGGCCCCCACTCTCTTCTGGCTTGTAGAGTTTCTGCCAAGAGATCCACTCTTAGTCTGATGGGCTTCCCTTTGTGGGTAACCCGACCTTTCTCTCTGACTGCCCTTAACATATATTCCTTCATTTCAACTTTGGTGAATCTGACAATTATGTGTCTTGGAGTCGCTCTTCTTGAGGAGTATCTCTGTGGCATTCTCTGTGTATCCTGAATTTCAATGTTGGCCTGCCTTGCTAGGTTGGGGAAGTTCTCCTGGATTATATCCTGAAGAATGTTTTTCCAACTTGGTTCCATTCTCTTCATCACTTTCAGGTACATCAATCAGATGTAGATTTGGTCGTTTCACATAGACCCATAGTTCTTGGAGGCTTTGTTCATTTATTTTTACTCTTTTTTCTCTAAACTTCTCTGCTTGCTTCATTTCATTAATTTGATCTTCAATCACTGATACCCTTTCTTCCACTTGATCGAATTGGCTACTGAAGCTTGTGCATGCATCACATAGTTCTCATGTCATGATTTTCAGCTCCTTCAGGTCATTTAAGGTCTTCTCTATGCTCTTTATTTTAGTTAGCCATTTGTCTAATCTTTTTTCAAGGTTTTTAGCTTCTTTGCAATCAGTTCGAACATCCTCCTTTAGCTTGGAGAAGTTTGTTATTATGGATCTTCTGAAGCCTTCTTCTCTCAACTTGTCAAAGTCATTCTCCATTCAGCTTTGTTCCATTGCTGGTGAGGAGCTGTGTTCCTTTGGAGGAGAAGAGGCACTCTTATTTTTAGAATTTTCAACTTTTCTGCTCTGGTTTCTCCCCATCTTTGTGGTTTTATCTACCTTTGGTCTTTGATGATGCTGATGTACAGATGGGGTTTTGGTGTGGATGTCCTTTCTGTTTGCTAGTTTTCCTCCTAACAGTCAGGACCCTCAGCTGCAGGTCTGTTGGAGTTTGCTGGAGGTCCACTCCAGATCCTGTTTGCCTGGGCATCACCAGCGGAGGCTGCAGAACAACAAATATTGCAGAACAGCAAATGTTGCTGCCTGATCCTTCTTCTGGAAGATTCATCTCAGAGGGGCATCCAGCTGTATGAAGTGTCACTTGGCCCCTACTGCGAGGTGTCTCCCAGTTAGGCTACTTGGGGATCAGCAACCCATTTGAGGAGGCAGACTGTCGTTTCTCAGATCTCAAACTCTGTGCTGGGGAGAGCCACTACTCTCTTCAAAGCTGTCAGACAGGGACATTTAAGTCTGCAGAAATTTCTGTTGTCTTTTGTTCAGCTATGCCCTGTCCCCAGAGGTGGAGTCTACAGAGGCAGGCAGGTCTCCTTGAGCTGCAGTGGGCTCCACCCAGTGCGAGCTTCCAGGCCGCTTTGTTTACCTACTCAAACCTCAGCAATGGCGGACACCCTCCACCAGCCTCGCTGCCACCTTCCAGTTTGATCTCAGACTGCTGTGCTAGCAGTGAGAAAGGCTTTGTGGGTGTGGGACCCTCTGAGCCAGGCATGGGATATAATCTCCTGGTGTGCTATTTGCTGAGACCATTGGAAAAGCGCAGTATTAGGGTGGGAGTGTCCTGATATTCCAGGTGTGGTCTGTCACGGCTTCCCTTGACTAGGAAAGGCAATTCCCCAACCCCTTGTGCTTCCCGGGTGAGGTGATGCCCCGCCCTACTTCGGCTCACACTCCATGGGCTACACCCACTGTCCGACAAGCCCCAGTGAGATGAACCCAGTACCTCAACTGGAAATGCAGAAATCCCCTATCTTCTGCATCGCTCATCCTGGGAGCTGTAGACTGGAGCTGTTCCTATTTGCCCATCTTGGAACCTCAAGACCATCGATGCTAGGAAGAAACTGCATCAACTAATGAGCAAAATAACCAGCTAACATCATAATGACAGGATCAAATTCACACATAACAATGTTAACTTTAAATGTGAATGGACTAAATTCTCCAATTAACAGACACAGACTGGCATATTGGATAAAGAGTCAAGACCCATCAGTATGCTGTATTCGGGAGACCCATCTCTCCTGCAGAGACACACATAGGCTCAAAATAAAGGGATGGAGGAGGATCTACCAAGCAAATGGCAAACAAAAAAAAAGCAGGTGTGGGTATATACTGAAAGGATTATAAATCATGCTGCTATAAAGACACATGCACACGTATGTTTCTTGCAGCACTATTCACAATAGCAAAGACTTGGAGCCAATCCAAATGTCCATCGATGACAGACTGGATTAAGAAAATGTGGCACATATACATCATGGAATACTATGCAGCCATAAAAAAGGATGAGTTCGTGTCCTCGTGTCCTTTGTAGGGACATGGATGCAGCTGGAAACCATCACTCTCAGCAAACTATCGCAAGCACAGAAAACCAAACACTGCATGTTCTCACTCATAGATGGGAATTGAACAATAAGAATGCTTGGAAACAGGATGGGGAACATCACACACCAGGGCCTGTCGTGGGTTGGGGGGAGGTGGAAGGGATAGCATTAGGATATATACCTATGTAAATGATGAGTTAATGGATGCAGCACACTAACATGGCACACGTGTACATATGTAACAAACCTGCATGTCGTGCACATGTACCCTGGAACTTAAAGTATTTTAAAAAAAGAAAGAGTCTGAAGGCATTTTCCCTCTAATGTAACACCTTATATGCCCTTCACTAGAGTTCAGGTCATCAGTGTTTGTTCCACAAACACTGTTGACCTGAACTCTATAATCTCCATAATCTATCATAGTATGGAATGTACATTTTCTCACTAGAATGGGTGTGGGTTTTTTTGTTGTTGTTGTTAATGTTCATTTTTAACCATTTATGTGCTTTATTTTTTTTAATTTAGCTATTGATATATTCTGTTGCAGTTGCCCCTGAATATGCTTTTTTAAAGAAGGAATTCTTAATGAAGTCCTACAAATTCCCCAAGATTCAGGTCAGATGTTATGCTCTATATGAAGCTTTTCTTATTCTGTTTGTCTCAAAAACTAATAATCATGCCCATAGTTGTTGCCTTGGAAGGTAGACTGTAGTTTTATCATAAATTTGTTTCTTTTTCTTCTGCTACATATTATATTAGTTCTTCATAATTGTATATCCCTTTACTAATCTTGTAATCTTATGAGCAACCATGTTTATCTTTGTATTCCTCTAGCATTAGCAAGTGACCAAATTCACATATATGCCTGCTTTGTTTACACTTTACCTATAGAACAAGTCATTAAAAATATTTTCTCATTTAAGTTGAATTGTCTTCTCAAATGTTAAGTTTATTTCTCTGCACAACTTGATGCTGACATGTAAGTAGCTGTAAATACCAAAGTTAGAATTCATCATGTGCTGGGCAGTAATAGAAAAGTTATGTTTCCAATGAATACCAATAAAACCTGTACAAATATTATCTTTTAGCATTCCTGGCCAACTGTGCCACAGTTAAATGCATTGGCAATTTTTCTCCAAGGTTTTTATTTTGTTTTGTTTTTATCTACAGAGTGTTATTATAGTGTACTACTGAAATGGGCATAACTCAGTTCAAACAAGTTTAATTACAGCTCACTATTTGCTCGCTCTCTAAGAATATAAGAATGTTAAGGCATTTTCATAAGTTTCACTCACAAACATGGTCCTAAATAGCAATCTTTCTCCAATTGACATGGTTTCATTTTGGTCCTCTGCAGACATCACTGGCTGTAGATCATTCACAAGATGTCATGTAGTGAAAGAGTAGACAAAGAGTCACTGATTGTCAGTTTTTAGTACATGCTCCAAAGGAATCATTAGACTTATTATTTTGGCTCACACTTAAATATAACAGTGGAAGAACTAACTTGAATTTATAAATACTTTTTTTATCTATGTGATTAAAAAAGAAATAAAAACATGTCAGCAGAATATACCTTGCTCAATTCTATGGTGTTATTAACACCACTGAATGGTATTGTATATGCATTTGATTAATTTCACTGTATTAATATCACTTTTCTTCATCTCAAAAAATGTGAATCTAGTTCCCAGTTGACAACCTGGAATTAACTAGAGTATATTAGAGCAACAGTTCTAAATTTGTGGAATCTAATACCCCTTAAGAGTCTAAGAAACGTTTTAGATTTTATCTTTAGAAAAAGATATATAAACAAAAGTACACAAATTTTCATAAAATTTTCAAGAATTCTTTTCTAGAAGGACAATAGACCCCAAATTAAAAACACATTTTTTTGAAGAATGTGAATCCTTAATTGCTAGTAATTCTGCATACTTCAAACTCTACTAGAGCTAGAAATCTAAATCTTAAGCAAAATGAGTACTTCATGATAATATATTTTCTATTTATTTTTGTGAAAGCAATAATTAGTATGAAGTTGATTGCAACAAAATGAGGAAGAAAATAGCAAAAGTAGAAAATATGTAATTAAATAGGTTTGTAGCCTTTTGCCTTACTGTGAAATACTTACATCTAGGTATGATTAATGACCATATCTATCCTAGGACAGCTGACTGGCACAGTAGAAATGACATCTTTTCAAATACATATTTTATATAAACAGAAAGCAAAACCACATAATTATAAAGATATTTCACATTCTGATGAAAATAGCTATGGCATAATTTTCTGCCATTTCTTCATTTAAAATGATCTTATTTTTCATTGTTTATTTTAAAATATTTAATTGACAAATAAAGATTAAATATATTCAAGGTGTACAACATAATGATGCCATATACATATGCATTGTGTAATGAGAACTTATAGAGCTCTTTGTACTTAACACTGCAGAGGGACATGAATAAAAATAGCACATGCTCATTACATTCAGGGAATTTTTAAATCTGTTTGAGCTGCTTACACTTTCCTTTCAGCAGGTAAAAATGGAAAGGTCATCAAATTTTCTACTCCACTCTCCCCATCAAGGTTATTTTTTTCTTTTTCTAATAGAACCATTGTAGACATCACGGTAAAACTTTTTGCCTATTTAAAGAATCTATAAATCATGCTATACCTTATGTTCTGAAGAAGTGAATTGAGAATGTGCTACTCTTTTTTTAAACCTGTATTACTAGGGCAAAGAGATTTTGAATATCCTTTATGATACAATGAATGAAGTCTATCTTTATGTCAATGTAAAACTGTTAATGTCATCATGAACTCAAGAGGACAAAGTACCATTTGGAACATCATACCTAATAATCTGGATTTTTTTAGCATATTTTATTGTTACATTTTTTTGATTCTCCTGAACAACAAAAAAGCTATTAAGTGAGGTTAAGATTAATTATAGAGGTTTGGGGAAAACCCTTCCAGTTTGAAAGGAAATCTGGTCTGACCTTTAAGTCAAAGAGGTGAAGAGGGTTGAAAAAGAAACAATATTTCGGCGTTGAGAATATTTTTTCCGAGAAAAGCACCAAAGGGCACAAATATGTTTTTTTCTCTTCCATACTTTACTCTGGTAAACATCAGAAATCACAGAGAGAAATATTGCGGATCTGTTTGGATGACAGTAATGGCTATACTATGGATATGTTTTCTTTATTTGACCTTCTGCACACTATGACTCAAAAATTCTAACAAAGTCTTTTGAAAAATATTCCAGTCTACTTACTGGTGCCCACATTTTTTTTGACAGCTTAGTATATATTTTAAATAGGCAAGTATATGGGAGTGAAGGGTAAAATCATTTCAGATCATGGATTATTAATTTCTTGGAAATTACTTTGAGTGAATCTACATTGGTGGTGAAGCCCTAACCACTAGAAATGGTCAAACTGGCTTATAGTTTAAGTCAGAGAAAAGAAACATTAAAGCAATGCTGCAATCAAATGACCCCATTCCTTCCAGAAAAGATAATATATTTATATTATATATCAAAACAGGTCTTTGAAAACAAAAAGCTATTAATTTGCCTGAAGTTTTTACAATATGAACCTAGATGGTCTTTCAGTTAAGTAAGATACTAGTATTTACCTATGATGTTCACTCTTATGCTGTCCAAGAAGATTCCGTATCTTAGGAGCCCCTTTAAGAAGCTTCAAGGGCTGCAGTGTCCTTGTAGTGATGAAGGATTTATTTGCAATGTTAAACCTCTAGTTGGGCTAAATTTTGAAAACTTTTATTGACGAAGTATTTCTAGTGCTTGGCAACACATCAAGTTTTATTGTGTTCTATATTGCCATGCATTAGCATTAAAAACACAGCCAAAATATCTAAAAGCAAATATGTCAATTGTCATAAGATTTATCAAATTCATCAGTACCAGGGACTTAAATCACTTCTTCTTTAAATAGTACTTTCAAAAATCAGTGCAGAATGTAAAGCCCTTTCCCACTACCAATAGGTTCACTCTACTCTCAAGGACAAGTCTTAAAGAGCAATATCAAACTGAGGACAGAATTTTTACATTTTTTGAAGTCTTCTATTAAAATGATTTCAAATGGAGAATTTAGCAAACATTTTTCTTCACTTGAATACAATTAATCTTTTGATCAAAGCCTTGCAGCCACTATAATGAATATTGCAGAAAAACTGGAGGCCTTTTGTCCAGCTGCCAAGATGAAAGAAGATACTGGAGGTGGAAACTTTGAATGCATTCTTCTTAAGAGCTCCCAATGCTGGAGCAGTGCTTGCTTGGCTCAGAATCACCAATTACAAAGGTTTTCAATTTTCAAACACATAAGAATCCTCAGACACCAAAGCAAATCTCCATTGAGGAATTAACATACAAATATAGATTTTTAATTTCAAGCCTATATTATTAGTCTGCTTGGGCTGCCATAACAGAATGTCACAGATTGGGTAGCTTAAACAACAGAATTTATTTTCTTACAGTTCTTGAAGCTGAAAGTTCATGATCCAGATGCTAGCAGGGTTGGTTTCTCCTCAGGCCCCTCTTCCTGGCTTGCAAACTACCACCTTCTTGCTCTGTCCTCATATGGCCTTACTTCTGTTGTGTGCACTCTTGGTGTCTCTAATTCAAGGATATCAATTGTAGTGGATTAGAGCCCTGCCTTTTTGACCTCATTTAATCTGAATTACCTTCTTATAAACTCTACCTCCAAACACAGAGCTAAATTTCCACCTGTGCATTTTGGGGAGATGCACTTCAGTCCCTGACACTATCCTAGTTACAAAAATTGCTCAAAGAGAGATGCATTTCCAAAGATGATCTCATTGCTATGAGAATAAAGTAAGTGATAGGACTTTAATTCATTTTTAACAGTCTTCAAGAAAGTGGTATTTCTTGACATAAGCCTATACCTCTGTTTCAGTGGGAAATCTGATTCCTTTTGTTACTCTATACCTCTGTGTGTCAGAGTTTAAGCACATGTTGCAATAAAATAAGTGAAAAATTACTGGATATTAAAATAAAAGGGGATATCAAAGTCAAAGGTCATGCTGAAATTACAACTTTACTTTGTATTATGGGCAATAAGAGTGCCCTTCCCTGTACGTTTTCCTTTGAAAAAAATTAATTACTTGTATATTTTGAAAGTTGCCTTTATATTTGTATTAAAGGAAATGAAATATTTGGCAACATTGTTTTTACATTTAAGATTATGAAAGGGATATATTTCTATTACAATAAAATCAATTGCATACAAAATTTTATATATCTACGGTCATCACCTAATAATAGCTGCTCAGTGGTTCCTGTAATTGCTGTCCTTGCCTGCATTCTAATGTAACAGCAGTTCACTTAGTTTCTGAATCACATAGACATAATGCCACATGGTTCTAATTAACAAATAACCTTTTGGCAAAATCACTCAAAGGGCTTCTCGTTAGTGATCAGAGAAGAACCTTCCATTTTATTCAGAGCTGTGTTTGGGATTCTAGAAATTTAATTGGATTGCACAGGTTCATCTTACAAGAATTGTACTTTTCTCTAACAGACACTCTTATCTCTAACATGCTTATAATCTCATCTCATCCTACTTAATTATTTAATTTTAGAAGTCTAGATTCGTAGTAATTATAAAAAATCGGATATACAGGTTTGATCATTCCTTGCATGATTTAGCAGTCACTGAACTGTCTATTCTTTGTTCTTCTACCATTTTCAGAGTTAAAAAGGCTCCAAAGTAATTGGATAACACAGTTATTCTTTTTCTGTACTTCTTTCTATAATGATGAATAGTTCAGTCACACAAAAAGGCATAAAAACAGAAATGTAACAAAGCTCACATAACTACCACTTAGTTTAAAATAATTACTAACTCTTTTTTCTTCCTAATTTAGAGAAAGAGCAAAGGCAGCAATATTGAGTAAAACTATTGTGCTGCATACCAAACACAAAAGCAGAATCTTAAATAGAAGGTATTATTTTCTCTTTACAAGGTCAATGTTCCCAGTGAACTAATAGCTAGCCTTAGTTATCATGAAAAAGTATGATACTGTTGAATACGACTACAACCAATACATCCCTAAAATAATTAAACACAAATGAAGAAAAAAGGTTGTCTTGCAAAATTAACTTCACTGCACCTATATAATACAGTTTTGAGGTAAATTATGTTATGAATTAAAATGGGCATATTATTTTGCTGATGTGTGAATATACATGAAATAAAGAAAATTGGTGCGACTACTTGGCATAGTTATGAACATCCTATTTGTTATATTTCTTTTACTTTCTTGTAGGGACCAGATTGGTGAAGTAAATGATGTGGAAGATTACAATCCCTGTGCATTTTACATCTTTAAAATTGACATGAATCTTTGCTACTCCATCTGGGATGAAAAAAATTAATGCCATTTTTCTTACATATTGACATAGGCATGGGGGTTAATTTCAAAGATTTCCATTTGGGCTTCATCATTACTACATAGCTCTTACACAAAGGCCACAGAATAATGTGGTGGTCTTGACAACCCCTCCAATATATCCATTTCACCTATATATGCAAAGACTTGTAAAATGGCAAGTGGGTAGGTCTGTGGACCCAGTGGAACTACGCTAATCTGGACCCGAGATAGGATTCTATTTACTACCTGGCTCTGACTCTAACAGGGGTTGATGATAGTACTTCAGGGTCCTGAGTATCAATGTTATCTTAGATCCTGTGTCCAATGATTACCTGAGAATGTCTATGGGTCCTGTTGGAAAAGGTCTCAAAGAATCTTTATTACATACACTCGCCATGGTTTTTACTTGGCATGGATCCTCTTGGTACCCAGTCTTTACTTCAATCAACAATTTTCATTCACTTCCAAAACCTGGCTCAAGTATAGAAACTCAGTAAGAGATTCTGACTTGGGGATTTCTGTCCTCTGATTCCCACCCACTCAACCTTGATTTTCTTTGACAGTTCAAGCAATACCTTTGTTGGATGCACCTGTCATGCCTCTAAGTGCCCTATGTTCGTTATTCTTCTCCACAGTTTATCTGTACCCATGTTTGCCTTTGCTACTTATTATAATATTTGCACTCAAATGATTTTGATAGCTTATCATTGCAACTAGTCTCTATTACTTCAGGATCCTCTCATTCTCATTACTGTTAAAGATGCCAGTTCTACAAAAATATCTCCTACTGTCAGTCCTGGCCAATAGAGGACATCCATCTGTGAAATTATCAGTGATGCTTGTGCTTCACTCACTAGCAAATTCCATATTATTTTGGTAGATGGGCAATCCTCTGGACCTCTCTATGAAATATTGTCAACCGGTGGGTTTCCAATCTCTCATAATATACCTGTTCTAGCAACCCCACTCTGAGCCTTTCATTCTCCACTGTCTTCTCTAGCAATTCTCACATTTCCTCATCACTCAGTTTGGGACATTACTTTCTCCAAGTTTCCAAGAATCATAAAAACATTTGTTAGCAATATCTCCCAAAGTCCTTGTCCTTGTCAGGGCGTTAAATCTTGAATCATAAGAGAGTGATCCCTTAATGTTCTTTTATCCAATGTTACACCAATGTTACATTTTACTGTTCTTCTTTTTTTTTTTTTTAGATGGAATTTCCCTTTTGTTGCCCAGGCTGGAGTACAATTACACGATCTTGGCTCACTGCAACCTCTGCCTCTTGGTTCAAGTGATTCTCATGCCTCAGCCTCCCAAGTAGCTGGGACTACAGGCATGGGCCACCATGCCCAGCTAATTTTGTATTTTTTTAAGTAGAGACGGGGTTTCACCATGTTGGCCAGGTTGGTCTTGAACTCCTGACCTCAAGTGATCTGTCCGTCTTGTCCTCCCAAAGTGTGGAGATTACAGACATGAGCCACCATGCCAACCCAGTATACCATTATTGATCTAGCATCCATATATATTTTCCTAGACCCTGACAGTATATGTTAGTCATATCCTACAACTCCTTCATGTTTAATTTCTCTCCTTTCTTGTACAATCCAACAATCTTCTGATCAGGTTATGTTGTGATTTGTCTCTAGTCATTAGTATACTGGCCAAGAGGGGAGAGGAGAGGAGATATTGGTAGCGGGTTGGCCATATTTGGAAGACAGTGGCCTCTGATCATCTTCAAGCAAGGGGTGCAATTTAGTCTCCAGTAAGGAGGAGTACACCATTTCTGCAGGCTTAGAATGGTTGTAACAATGTAGACATTCATGTAGAGATTAATATATAAGCACAATACCCATATATCTCCTTGCAAAGTCTCAGAGTTCTACTTCTTTCCAATCAGGATCATGATCATAACATAGGAATCTTGGCTAGAGGTGAAAATTAAATATTCTCTGGAGCCCCGATAACCTAATAATTAAGTGTTGAGCTTGATTCCCAGTTTTTTTCTGTCAACTGCAAAAGATCAGCTGCCAAAGAGGTCATCTGGCTTTCATCATTCATCTTAAATTGATCACCTTCGGTTCTGTACTGTTAGCAGGTAACATTTCAGACAGCCAGAATGTGTGGCTTGATCTCAAATGCACAATCTGAGTGGTGCACCACAATGTGTACTAAATATGGCTATAGGACAAGAGATGACACTTATTGAGTAGGATATTTTTAACAGAGAATAAATTATTTGGAGACTTTTTTTTGAAAGTGATTGTGCTTAGGAAACAAAATACCTTGAGAACTGAAGCTCCAAGACAGCAAAGACAGCCATATTATCTAACTCATTTTGGTATGCATAACTATTAGCTAGCAATTCTTGTTTTGAACAGATTATCTTTACCAATTACAAAAACTTGTATGTGAATAAAACTAATTTAGCAGCTATCATGTAACCACTGAAATTGTACTTTTGTGCCAATTAGTTTGGCTTATCATGTCTACTTAAGAACAATTTGAATGTTACAAGTAACGACAAATATTAAATATGCATGCAGGGCATGCTTTGAAAAATTCAAGATAAATTGACTCTAAGTGATTTTTTTAAAAAAAAGTGAGCTTAGTACTTTGCTAGCACTGCCATAACTAAGTATTATAGTCTGGGTGATTTAAACAACAGAAATGTATTTTGTCACAGTTCTGCAGGCTGAAATTCCAAGATCAAAGTTTCAGTAGGGTTGGGTTTCTTCTGAGACGTCTCTTTGGCTTGCAGATGGCCACCTTTTTATTGTGTCCTCACAGTCTTTTCTCTGTGCTCACACATCACTGGCATCTTTTCTACTTCCTATAAAGATTGGGCCCAACTGGCTTAAGGCCCAACCCATTTGACCTCAGTTAAACTTAATTACATCTTTAAAGTCCCTATTTCCAAATACAGTAACTTTGGAGGCTAGAGACACAAGATACGAATTTGGTGTGCAGGGAGGGTACAATTTTGTCTATAGCAATGAGATTATTCCCATAGGTTTATTTTCCCTAGATTAGAGAATCTTCTGTACATATTGGTAATTCTCTCATTTACAAGTACAAATTCTGAGCCCCTCAAGCAAAATAGTAAGAATGAAGATTGTTTTCCTTTGCTTTACTGCTTCATCAATGTGTTTTGCCCACACAGTAACATGCACTTCATATGCACACACATTTGCACACTTTTACACACACACATATACCTCACCTCTTTGGTCCAACTGGTAGTTGAATAAATTTCTGGATCTAGAGGTTGAGAAGTGGCAATGAGAAATAATCAGTATTGGAAAAGAGAAGAAATTAAAAAAGAAAAAGAAAATAATCAAGAATAGGTTTCATCATATGCCCAAACTAAAGAAATGTAAGGTTTTTCTTTACAGCTCCTTGTCAAAGTATAAATCTCAAAAAAAAAAAAAAAAAAATCGCACAATAGTAAGCACATGTCATGATTTATGGAACCAGAAAGATGGCAAAGCTATTTCCAAAGACATCTTGAAAACTGGCATTCTATAATGTATAAAAAGAAAATAAATTATTAAATGCATGATATTAGTTATAAAATTGGATGATTATCTACAGGATATAAAAATATCATAGTTTTTGATGTTATCTTCTCCCGTAGACAAATAAGAAAATCACTGCATCTTATCAGCTTTCTATAAGTTAGCTGCTGACTTTATAGAGGTAAGAAACGTCTAGACCTAAGCAATAGTAAATAGTATGTTAAACAAACTTACAAGTACCTAGGGAGTAAGATAACCTGAAGTGGGCCCGTTGAACAATATTGTAAGATTTCATTAAATGCTTAAACAATCATCTTTGTCTTATGTCTTATTTTGGAATATTTATTTATTAATATGCTTGTCCATGTAACCCAAGCAAGGTGTGGTCAAAATAACAGAGCAACAAGACAGTATCGAAATGATTTTTGTTTTACCCTTTCTGTTAGGCCCATAATCTTATTATTAGCATTAAAGAAATTGCCATTAACTTATAATTATAGTTAATTAATTTTGAAATAAATAGGTCAGCCATGGTTACAGGTAGAAGTGTAAGATCTAAATATTCTTCCTTCATATTATAAATAGTGAGTCCCTGACTGAAAATAATACTTAATAGGTTATAATAACTATTAAGAATTATAGATATATGCACCTCTGGTTTGCTGCTTTATAACAATTGAATGTAGTTCTCTAAGGCATTGAAAGTAGATCTTTAGGAAAAACTCTACCATTTAGTGTAGCACATTAAAAAAACTTAAGATACCATTGACCAAGATGGCCTCAACATTCTCCGAGGTTTGACTGAACTTAAGACAGGTTTCTTCCTGTCTCTAAGTCCTTGATCTCCCTCCCTCTCAAGATGGCTTTTACAGAATTCAGATGGCCTAATCACAGAAGTCTCTCCCTTCCCTTTTCTTAGAGTATTTTCTTTAGAAAACTTATAATCGAAAGTTGTTTCGCTCTCCCTATGAGATGTAAATTCTTTTAAAACCCTCTTGTCAGTTTTATAACCCAACAAATGTCTTTCTCAAGGACCTGAGAGCCATCCCACTGAAACGCAATCATCCAGCAAGATACAGTCCGTATCTCCCAGTCTCTGTGAAAGGGTAGGAGCCTAACTTCAATAGATGCTGATTAGCAAGCACAGATGGCCTAATCACAGAGGAAAACATTTGTAAACTCAGGAAATAACTCAATCTGCTCAAAGTCCATTGATGAACCTTCCTAAAGTCCTCTAGTACTTTTCCAATAGCTCATCCCAGCCTTTAAAGACCATCTCATCCTTTGTTTCAGAAGAGTTCAATTCAGACTGAGTTCTGCCCTCTCACATTATAAAAACAGCCTTGTATAATAAGGTCTTCCTTGCTAATCTAATTTCGGTGAAATTTTTGCTTTGACAGCAATTTCTATAATGACTACCTCATTCCCCATGTAACATATTTCTAAAATTGTCCTGTAGTTTTTTGTCTTAATTTCTGTATACCACACCAGAGTAAAATATTAAATCAACATTTTCTTTTACCTATTAGTAGAAAATAAAATTCAGTTGATAAGATGGATCAATATTGTGATACTTATTACTTGAAAAAAATAATTTCTGAAGACAACTCTTTGATATTCTAACTCTGAATGAAAGGAAAGGCAAAAGTTAATGGTTTATTTGACCCAGTTAACTCTTTAAACAGAATCAAACTAAAAGAAACAGATTTGCAAAAAATTTACTCTTATGTAATTTTAACACAAAGTACAATACATTTTTCACTTGATCAATTTTAACAAAGATCTTTGAAAGTAGCACCTTCTCTGTTTAAAGATTCATCAGATAATTGAAAGCCTATTTAATTAGCAATTCACTAAAGATTATAAACTAATAAAGTTTCATCCTTGAAAGGTGAGACAATATGTGTAATTTTTATGATACTCCCAAATGTTTGGAAGCAAAGGTGATCTCTGAAGAAATAAATGTTCATAATTCAATGATTCATTATTATGAATATTAACAGACTCCACAATAGCATTGTATAAAAATGAAATTGCTTAACTCTGGTCCTGCCATTCCTTTCTCCCAGTAGCAAATATGTACATTACCCCCTTTAATTCTTTTCCAATTCATGGGGAGAAATAACTCTATTTAAAGAACGGAGCTCATCTGTCACCCACATTGCAAACATGTTATTTAAATCAATTAATTTGAAAGGACTGAATATTGACTATCTTATTAATTAAAAAGGAGTCACCTAAGCCAGCAGTGATTCTTTTAATAGCATATTCTCCTATTATATTTAAAATGTGTTTACACATTGTTAACTACCTGAATGAGAATTAGGAATACAGAAACTTAATGACTAAGTATTAAGAGCCACTGTATATGAATATCAGAGATAAAGATGCAACGTTAGTCATATAAAGCATCTCAGTATTAAAATGATCGAATTTACAGATAGTCCATTTACATCTAACTTTATAGACACACGTTTCCCATATTCTGACATCAGCAGTTACTTTTGGGGCTTTTTCTTTTATGTGTAGGGGAAAAGTAACTCACATAGGATCTTAAAACAGACTCTTGTTACAAAGGGCAAATTAAAAAGAGAAGAACAAGTTTCTTAACAGGTATATTTCATATGTACATTGGAGGAGGCACCCAGAGAATGAGTAGTTCTCCAAGAGTTGGCTTTAAATTTCAGTTTATATAGCATATGAAACAAACAGCAGTAAATTTTTAGAGTAGTGGCAGGACAGAGGAAAAGGATTTTCAGTCTCTACAGGTGGCAAATTGGGAGAAAGCAAATAACAGGCAGATAAAACTTAGTAAAGCTTGTTAATATAGGTTACTTTGGTATCATATCCTATGATATAATGTGATGAGGGGCTAACGCTGTCTTCAGTGGTTAACTTTTGTTCTTCCTGTTAGAGAGGTGGGCAGGATACCTTTTGTCTTTGAAAATCTATGTCTTGCTTTTAGTGAAACAGACGGAGGACAAAGAGCTTTCCTGCATCTACTTCTTCTTGTCTTCAGCTCAACAATCCTTCATGTTGTATAGAGCCATATGCTAGTCTCTCCCAGTGGTTAATGGGCTTAATGTAGGTAACTAGAAGTTGCCACTTAAGTAATGTTGTTGGTGCTACAAATTATTGTCACTAGCATATTGGATTTCCACTGATTTGATGTTCTCATCCCTATCCCCCATTCTCTCAAAAAACAACCAACCAAACAAAAACAACAAAAAATGACTTGGCCTGTATTTCAACAGGTATTTATTAAATATCTCCTATGTGCAAGGAAAGTTCTTCAAGTGTACAGAAGTGAACAAGACAGTTAGGATCACCATTCATGGTGGCAGGGAGAGGAGATAGTCAGAGCTGATACGGTAAATAGAGCAGGGAAACATGGGATAGGGCTACTAATTTACATTAGGTAATAGGAGTGCTTTTTGTCAGGTGGTATTTGAGCAGAGACTCAAACGTAGTGAATGGGGGAGTCCTCTACATAATTGGAGAAGAGTGTTCAGGCAGAGGGAATAACAAATCCTAACTAAGACCAGAGCATTAGGCATTTAAGGATCAGCGAAGAGGCCAAGTTTTTCTTGAAGCTCATTGTATTAGTTTCTTGTGGCTGCTGCAAAAAATTAACAAAAACCTGGTGATTTAAAACAACAAAAATTTATTCTTGTATTTCTAGAGGCTAGAAATCTGAAATCAAGATTTTTACAAGGCTAGGCACCCTCTGAAGATATTGCTGCACTAAACCTGCGTCTGCTCACCCAGAACAGTAAAGCCAAACACCCACACCAAAGTTTGCAGCAAGGGAAAGAAGGGCATTTATTTGCAGGGTGCCACACTGATGCTTAAGACCCAATCCCTGATGACTTACATGTAAGAATTTCAAGGGTGGGGAGGCAGAAATTACAGGCAAAGTCATAAATCAAGACAGGTATATACATTGGTTTGACCTAAAAAAGTGTGATATCTTAAAGTGGGTGCCCAGGGTCGGGGGTGGGGGTCTGGGGGAGACAGCTTACAGGTCATAGGTGGATTCAGAGACTTCTAGATTTGCAATTGGTTAAGGAAGATAAGCTTTATCTGAAAAGTTGGGGCCAGTAGAAAGAAATGTTAAGGTTTGGCCTGTGGGCATGACTTCTCCAGGCCCGTCAGGAAGACATTTAGAACAAAAAGCAAGAGTCAGAGTCTAGACTTCTGTTCACCCTTACCTGAGGTTTACATGGCGGAGGTGTTTTGTTTTGTTTTGTTTTTTCTTTGTTTGTTTTCTAATCTATCCATTGGCCTTTTTTTTCTGGTGGGGGTCCAGGTTTCCGAAAAACAACTCAGGGACATATGTTAAGATGTTATTTCTAGTTTCTATAGGGAAGCAAACATCTTGTGACTCTAGCTTATTTGGGTGGATATTGTTTAAGTTATCATTGCTTTTCTGTTTATCAGGTTGCTCATTTACTTTTTAAGGCTAGCTAGATGCCTGGAATTGCCCTTGATGGGACTCAAAATTTTCCTTTATTTCCATGCTTAAGACAGGGACAGCAGGCCCCTAAAAGGGGTCTCTGCTCTGTCTCAAAGCCTCTAGAAATGAATGTTTCCTTGCCTTTCTGGCTTCTACTGGCTCCCAGAATTCCTTGGGTTATGATTATGTTATTCCAATCTCTGCCACTTACTTAATGAGGTCTTCTCTGTATCTGAATCTTCTCCTCTTTTGTCTCTAATAAGAACACTTGTCATTGAATTTAGGGCCCACCTATGTAATCCATAATGATGTCATCTCAAAATCCTTAACTTAATGACACCTGCAAACACCCTTTTCCAGATAGGGTTATAATCCTAGGCTCCTGGTGTTAATATGTAGAAACTATTTTTGTGAGGCCATCATTCAACCAATGACACTTACCTTAATAAACATGCTCTTCAGGGAAGTGACTGGTTTGAACTAATAGCAGGTGGGCTTTTCAGGAGTTAGCCTCAAATATACAGCAAAATCTTAGAAATTTTTCCCTTGTCTCAAGGCTAGATCTTATATGCAGTTTAAAGATACTTTTTCTTTCAGGCAGTAAAAGTTCCACTTCTAACCAGAGGCTTAGAAATATGCTAACACAATGGTCCATTGGCATGACTGACAGTTTTGCTAAACTGTTGTGTTTTTCTTATGTTCTGACACAATTTTCTGCTGCTAAATTCAGGGAAAGCATCTCCCTGGATTTAGCATCTAACTAAGACAAGGGCATAGTGCATTTAAGAATCAGCAAAGAGGTCAGTCTTAGTATGCAGAGTCTCTTTTTTAAACTCTCATTGTATGGGCCACTTAAACACACAGGCCTGCATTCATTTATAATGTGTTTTTGCATTGATTTATTTCCCCTATTAAAGGCATCAGCCATATATAAAGACACATATTTTAAATGTCTAATTAGTGTACCCCAGTTCTGCATTAAAGAAACGGAATCAATATGTGCTGAATGCACATGAACTCCAGAATCCAGTGGAATGGGAGCATGACATTTAGGCTATCATTAAGAACAAAATGTTACAAATAATTACTGAGGGAGGAAAAGCATCTTTTATTACTGTCTTCCAAGATTTTGATTCCATATTTGCCATTTAGACTGGTTGTTGGGGGGAATTTTAAGATAACCATTTGGAAAAATTTGTTGGCTTCAAGTAGGATCAAGATAATGTTCTTTTGCACTTAAATTTATTTTTAGTTCCTGAGTATTAAAATTTAAAAAATATGTTCATGTTAACTTGCCTTTTGAAATTTAACAAACCTCTGTGCCTCAGATACATTTTTTTCTTTCTCTAATTCTAAGATCTTGTATAGTGACAATTGTTTATTCTTTGAGCCATACTTCAACATCTAGGTAATTTAAAGGTCAATAAACAATGTAAAAGCAATTTCATGTATTTCCCTTTCATCACCTAATTGTCAAGGGTACAGTTTGTACTACGGGACATGTCGTCAGCCTAACATCAGCATCATCCCCCCTCCCCTGCACTTCCTAACACTTGCTCTTGCTTGAGCTTGAGTTCTTATTTCTAGTATTAAACATTTCCTATTTTTCCTTATTGTCCTTATTAATTACAAACACAGGCAAATAGGGTGATTATAAATAGACACTCTTAAGTAATTATTAGTGATGGAATAAATACTAATCTATATTGGGCAGTTTATTTGAGACGTAAGTGATCACCTATGGGACTATTTACTTGGCTCCTCCAAAGAAAATTGTCCTTTTGAATTTTGACATCACATATGCTAAGAGAAAACAATATTAACCTGCATTGACTTGCTCAGCTCAATCGCCGGCAAGTAAGAAAACCCAGATCTTCCAAAGTTTTATTTTAACAATGCAGAGACACATACATCTTTATATGGGGGGTGTGTGTGTGTGTGTGCGCGCGTGCGTGTGTGTATGCAAGGTCAATTTTGTCGGAAAAAAGTCTTTTTATGGTCCAAATAATGCATTGAATTTAGATGACTTCTAAATAATGAAATATTAGAATGCTGAATGCAGATGCATTTTACTTTTTTTTTCCACACAAGTTCTTAAGAAAACAGAGCATGAAGAGGTTTTTTTTTTTTTTTTTTTAAGTGACGTTCTAAGACTTTCTAAGGCTCTCTACTTAAATCAAGCATGTTATTCTTCATCTATTACCATAATAGGCAGTATGTGCAGTCTCCATGATAGGCAACATATTTTACAAAAAGAAAGACTTTTCGGAATACATAAAAACATTCAGGAGTAGCAAATGCTATATAAGACTCTTACTTATCCTCCCCTCCATATTCAGATGTATTCTTGGTGATTTGTTTCTAAAGAGTCATCTGGAATACATTCCAAAATATTGTTGATGATATGCATCTCAGTGAGATTTTTTTTTGAGATTGACCCCCACTTTGATATGCAGACCTTTGCATTTAAGGGTTTTTTTTTTGGTATTCTTTTATGGAAAAAAAATAAAACTCAATTAACTAATTCTAGGAAGCACAAAATGCTGTGTATGGTATTCTGTATTTCATTTGTAAACCATTTTCAGAACTGGTTTATTTCAAATTTGTGCACCAGTCTACTTCCATTAAAATCAACAAGGGCATGTTGAGCATAAGAAAAAAAGACTCCACAAAATATTGCTCAGATCCTGTGATTTTTAAAGCTGACTTTCATGGTAATGGTCCCTGGTACTCTGCTAGGTGCTGGGGAAACCACTGAGCTAGACAGACACTGGTCCTATCCTCATGGGGTCTATTAGTTATACACATAAGTCATTTGCAAGCAGAGATAAGAACTAAAAATGATGTGGCATTTGAGTTGAGAGCTGACTGTTAAGTAGGACATAACTAAGTGAAGAAGGATGAAAGCTCTCCAAGAAGAAGAGGCCTATGTGTAAAGACCCTCAAGATGGAAGGAACATGTGCATTTGTAGGAAGTGAAAGAAGGTAAGAGTTCCTGGATCATTGTATAAAATGGCCTTTTGTAGAATAGGTAACTATCTAGGCCCTCTAAAACCTATACCAGACACAGACCTACAAATCTTTTATGAACAGAGTTTTCAAGAATTCTTTCACTTTCCTTTTTAGAAAATGTAAGTTGACACCAAATGCCATTTACATAAAAACAACCTTTGTGCCCAAGGCCTTGGGATCCCACCGCTTGCATCAGTGTGGTCTGGATGTGAGACATCAAGTCAAAAGAGGGTATTTTGGAGTTTTAAGATTGAATGACTGCCCTGTTGGGTCTCAAACTTGCATAGGTCCTATAGCCACTTTGTTTTGACTGATTTCTCCCTTTTGGAATGGGTGTTTTTACCCAGAGCCTGTACTCTCACATTGTATCTTGGGAGTGACTAACTTGTTTTTTATTTTACGGGTTCATAGTAGGTGGAAAGAATTTGCCTTGCCTCAGATGAGACTTTGGACTGTGGACTTTTGAGTTAATGGTGAAATGAATTAAGACCTGGAAGACTGTTGAGAAGGGATGACTGTGTTTTTGTTGTGAGAAAGACATGAGATTTGGGAGGGGACAGGGACCGAATGATGTGGTTTGGATTTGTATCCTTGCCCAAATCTCATGTCAAATTGTAATCCTCAATATTAGAGGAGGGACCCGGTGGGAGGTGATTAGATCATGGGGGTGGGTTTCCCCCTTACTTTTTCTCATGATAGTGGGTAAGTTTACATGGGATCTGGTTGTTTAAAAGTGTGTAGCACCTCCCCCTTTCCCCTCTTCCTCTTGCTCTGGCCATGTGAGATATGTCTCCTTCCTCTTTGCCTTCCACCATGATTGTAAGTTTCCTGAGGCCTCCCAAGCCATGCTTCTTACACAGCTTACAGAGCTGTGAGCCAATTAAACTTCTTTTCTTTATAAATCACCAAGTATCAGGTAGTTCATCATAGCAATGTGAGAGTGGACTAATACACTTTGATATGGCAGAGCTAAATTTGCTTTATTAGTCCATAGATTTTGCATTTGTTATTTCCTTTGCCTGAAATAGTCTTCTACCAAATATCATAAGGATGGGTCTTCTCACCATTCAGTTTTTAGTTCAAAAATCATCCAATAACAAAATCTTAAGATTTTTTTCTCTACCCTATTATCCTTTCTTACTTTCTTCACAGCAGATACTAGCTGAAAGTATCTTATTTGTTTGTCTACTTATTTATCATCTAATTATACCCACTAGAAGATAAGCTTCACAAAGTCAGGGCACTCAGTGACTACAGAAGTATCTGACCTACTGTGAGAATTCAGTAAATATTTGCAAAAAAATAAATAACCTCCTCTCATCCTTTCTCTTATCTTTACCCAGTTGTCATATCTCCTGACATCTGCCTGCATTTGCTTTCGGTACATGTTTAGTAAGCTTGCAGGCCAATTCCATATGTAGTACTTCCCAATCAAAATCAAAACAAATAAATCGATTATGTTCATTTCTAGAATACTTTTATCTTCTTTCACTTCATATTTGTCTTGCTTCTAATTGTTGAGCTTTTAAGTTTTGTTTTTTTTTTTTTTCTTTTTAACGGAGTCTTACTGTCACCAAGCTGGAGTGCAGTGGTGCGATCTCAGGTCACTGCAACCTCTGCCTCCTGGGTTCAAGTGATTCTCCTGTCTCAGGCTCCTGAGTAGCTGGGACTACAGGCGCACACCACCAAGCCCAACTAATTTTTGTATTTTTAGTAGAGCTAGGGTTTCACCATGTTTGCCAGGATAGTATCGATCTCTTGACCTCGTGATCTTCCTGCCTCGGCCTCCCAAAGTGCTGGGATTACAGGCATGAGTTACCGCGCCCAGCCTTAAGTTTGGTTTTATGAGCCAGACAAACCTGTAACTCATGTTAAAAGGCAGGATTGATTTCCAGAACCAAAATAGTGACCAGGTAGTACCCAACATCAGACCAACTAGAAAATCAGATGCAAAATATTAGCTGGGAACCAGCAAAGTCGCAAAAATAACACAGTAAAGGTACAAAAAAGTGGAAACTAGAGAAGTCAGATAGGCTGAAGACAAAGACCAGTCTCAATTTAAAGCAAGATAATCTCCACAGAAAGCTGTTTCATAGATGGCAGCTGTTAAGTCTTTAAACTTTTAGACCTGAGTTGCTTTTATCCCTTAGGCATGTTGTTTCATTTCAGATTGAATAAAATCCTTGTTTTCTTAGATTGAAATCAATTTTATCCTTCTAGCAGTTGTCATAGTCTCCAAACTGGGTGGGTGCGATACATAAAACTCTGTGCCTTCACAAATTCATTCGAGACCAATCTCTGAGGGAAGTGAACTGGTTCTTCAGCAGACTCTCAGACATAGGTCTCACTATATAACTAAGAATTTCAAAGCAAATTTATGTTGTATAAAACGTTTCATTTAGAGAATGAATATACTCTTTTATTTCTAGTAGGGTTACATAGTTACCAGTAACCAAACAATTGAAATCCACTAAGATTAAAGAGTAGGTCAATTTGCTTTTTGATGCTAGTGTGTCATATTTCTTGCCTAGTGTTACAACTTCTGTTCTTTTACACATGAGGGCTTTGTGCTCGTAATTGCCCTTCAATATGAGATCTATTTTTATTTAGGAAATAACAAAAGTAGATAGATAAAAATGTCAATAAACAACACTGGTCAGATTGTAGAAAAATTATGAATGCATTCTGGAATAATTGTAGCTAGTATCAATATCTGTGATTGTAGAATCACATCTAAATTGTGATAAAATCATTGTTAATTAATATTTATTAATATCATCTAGACGAATCTAAAGAATGGCTGAC
Organism: Mandrillus leucophaeus; assembly: GCF_000951045.1. Lineage (NCBI taxonomy): Eukaryota > Metazoa > Chordata > Mammalia > Primates > Cercopithecidae > Mandrillus > Mandrillus leucophaeus. The sequence goes on along the minus strand of NW_012110563.1, from coordinate 804,185 downwards.
ATAATTTCCTCATATTTTCTCTCTAAACTATAAAATCTGTGTTTGGTCATTATAGAATATTTTGAAAAAGGTAATCAAAAAACTGAAAACATATATGATATCACTATATATCAATAATCATTGATCTTTTGGGATTATTGATCTTTTGGTGTTTATCCTTTCAGTTGTTTTTCTAAAATGCAATTTTAGAATAGATGGCCTACAAAGCTGTTTTAAAGTTAGCTTTTTTGAAATTACATGTCAAACAAATCCCTATGGAATTATGTAATTTTCTGTTGCCCCACTTAAAATTGCTGGAATTAATTCCTCTGATATACCATACGCTGATTCAAAAGACAAAACCAAATAGGCACCTAAGTGTTCCAGGCATTTTTATTGATTATCACTATGGAATTCAGATTTTTCTTTACTTCTAAAACTCTCCCATGATGTTTCCAGCCCTTGGAGTTCTTTCCCCAACAGAGTTTTGTGAAGAATTATTGCATATGGATTAAAACTCTGGAGTTTGAGCCGAACAGACCTAGATTTGGGTCCTGTTTCCACCACTTTCTGCCATTTTCTGACCGTGTGAACTTATGTATGAAAAATTTCCTTTTTCATCCTCAGTTTTCACACCTGCAAAATTGAAATAATAAAAATAGGCAATTAGTAATTATCTTGACAAATAGTATAATACTATAGTGGTTTTAAAATATATACACAAATTCTTTAAGGCTCCTGTCATTGGCAGGTGGAGGTTATGTATTTTCTGTTGAATCTGAACTGACTTTTTTAATGTATTTTTTTAAATTTTATTGTAGGTTCAGGGGTACATGTGTAGATTTGTTATATAGGCAAATACCATGTCACAGGGGTTTAGTGTACAGATTATTTTAATCACCCAGGTAATGAGCATAGTACTTGATAGGTAGTTTTTTGATCCTCATCTTCCTCTCACCCTTCACCCTAAGGTAGGACCCAGTGTCTGTTATTTCCTTCTTTGTGTTCATGGGTACTCAATTTTAGCTCCCACTTGTAAAAGAGAACAAGTATTTGGTTTTCCGTTCCTGTGTTAATTCTCTTACTATAATGGCTTCCAGCTTCATCTGCATTGCTGCAAAGGATATGATTTTTGTTTGTGTGTGTATCTGTGTATATTCCATGGTGTAAATAAATTCCACATTTATTTTTAATCCAGGCTACTGTCAACGGGCATTTAAGTTGATTCCACGTCTTTGCTATTATAAATACTGCTGCAATGAACATACATGTGCATGTGTCTTTACGGTAGAATGATTTATATTCCTTTGGGTATATATCTAATCATGGAATTGCTGGGTCAAATGGCAATTCTGTTTTAAGTTCTTTGAGAAATTGCCAAACTACTTTACACAATGGCCAAATTAATTTACATTCTCGCCAGCATATGTGCATTCCATTTCCTCTGTAACCTCACCAGCATCTGTTATTTTTTGACCTTTTAATAATAATCATTCTGACTGGTAGGAGATGGTATCTTATTGTGGTTGTGATTCGTATTTCTCTAATGATTAGTCATGTTGAGTATCTTCTCATATGCTTTTTGGCTGCATGTATCTCTTCTTAAAAAGTGTTTGTTCATGTCATTGGCCTCCCTGTCATTTTTTTTTTTTTTTTTTTTTTTTTTTTGAGGTAGAGTCTCGCTCTGTCGCCCAGGCTGGAGTGCAGTGGAATGATTTCGGCTCACTGCAACCTCCACCTCCCAGATTCAAGCGATTCTCCTGTCTCACCCTTCTGAGTAGCTGGGAATACAGGTGCCCACCACCATGCCTGACTAATTTCTTGTATTTTTAGTAGAGATGGGGTTTCACCATGTTAGCCAAGGTGGTCTCAATCTCCTGACCTTGTGATCCACTCACCTCGGCCTCCCAAAGTGCTAGGATTACAGGCGTGAGCCACCACGCTCGACCTGGCCCACTTTTAAATTGGGTTGCTTGTTTTTTGCGTGTTAATTTGTTTAAGGTTCTTAACAGATTCTGGTTACTAGACCTTTGCCAGATGCATAGTTTGCACATATTTTCTCACATTCTGTAGATTGTCTGTTTACTCTATTGTAGATACTTTTGCTGTGCAGAAGCTCTTTAAGTTCCATTTGTCAATTTTTGCTTTGGTTGCAATTGCTGTTGGCATCTTCATCATAAAATCTTTGCCTGTACCTATGTTCAGAATGGTTCCTAGGTTTTCTTCCAGGGTTTCTATAGTTTTGGGTTTTAATTTAGGTTTTTGATCCATCTTGAGTTGATTTTTTATATGGTATAAATAAGGGCTTCAGTTTGAATCTTCTGTGTATGGCTAACCATTTATCCCAACACCATTTATTGAATCGGGATTCCTTTCCCCATTGTATGTTTTGTTGACTTCATTGAAGATTAGATAATTCAGGTGTGTGGCATTTTTTCTGGGTTCTCTATTCTGTTTCATTGGTCTATGTATCTGTTTTTGTACCAGTACCAAGCTGTTTTGGTTACTATAGCCTTACAGTATAGATTGAAGTGGAGGTAATATGATGCCTCCAGCTTCGTTCTTTTTGCTTAGGATTGCTTTGGCTATTCAGGCTCTTTTTTGGATCCAAATGAATTTATTTTTTTTTTCCTAATTCTGTGAAGAATATCATTGCTGGGTGAATAGAAATAGTATTGAATGTGTACATTGCTTTGTGCAGTGTGGCCAATTTAGCAGCATTGATTTTTTTTATCCATGAGCGTCGAATTTTTTTTCATTTGTTTATGCTGTCTCTGATTTCTTTCACCATTGTTTTCTAATTCTCATCATAGAAATCCTTCACCTGACTGGTTAGCTGCATCCCTAGGTATTTCATTCATTTTGTGCTTACTATGAGTGAGATGGCATTCCTGTTTTGACTCTCAGCTTGGACATTATTGGTGTAAAGAAATCCTACTGATTTTTGTGCATTGCTTTTGTATCCTGAAACTTTAAGTTGTTTATCAGATCAAAGAATTTTGGGGCTAAGCTTATGTGGTGTGCAAGGCATAGAATCATATTATCTGCAAAGAGAGGTAGGTTGACTTCCTCTCTTCCTACTTGGATGTTGTTTATTTCTCTCTCTTGCTTGAGTGTTCTGGCTAGGACTTCCGTTACTATGTTGAATAGGAGTGATGAGAGTGAGTATTCTTTTCTCCTGGTTTTCAAAGGGAATGTTTTAAGCTTTTACCCATTTAGTATGTTAATTGGCTGTGGTTTTGTCATAGATGGCAGCATTTACACTCAGTGTTATTATTAAGTAAGAACTTACTACTGCTATTTTGGTGCTTATTTACTGTTTATTGACACATTGTTCCTCCCTTTTTAATGTCTTCCTATGTGGTTAAGTGATTTTATCTGGTAGCATGTTTTAATTTGTTGCTTTTCATTTTTAGCTTGTCTATAACAGGTGTTTTGTGGAAGACAGTGTGGTAGTAACTCAAAGACCCAGAGATAGAAATACCATTAGACCCAGTCATAGCATTACTTTGGTATAAACCCAAAGGAATATAAATCATTCTACTATAAAGACACATTCATGCCTGTGTTTATTGCAGCACTATTCACAATAGCAAAGACATGGAATCAACCTAAATGTCCATCAGTGATAAACTGGATATGGAAAAGAATGGAGCCATGAAAAAGAATGACAACATGTTTTTGCAGGGACATGGATGTAGCTGGAGGTCATTATCCTTAGCAAAGTAACACAGTAACAGAAAACCTAAATACCACATGTTCCCACTTATAAGTTGGAGCTAAATGATGACAACATATGGACACACAGAGGGGAACAACACACCCTGGGGCCTTTCAGAAGATGGAGGGTAGGAGGAGGGAGAGGATCAGGAAAAATAACTAATGGGTAGTAGGTTTAATACCTGGGTGATGAAATAATCTGTACAACAATCAACTATGACACAAGTTTACCTGTGTAACAAAACTGCACTTGTACTCCTGAACCTAAAAGTTTACATATATGTTATATGTATAATGTATACTACTTAAAAAACAAAGAAAATTAGGCAGTATTTTTTAAGGAGATGTTGAATAAAAAGTCACAGTTCCATGCCTAGATCCTAGATCTAAGCCTATTTCAAATTCATTTACAAAGTGTAATATAGTAATAAATACATAACATTATCCGTTTATCAAAAACCCACAGAACTCTACAGTACAAAAAGTAAAATCTAGAAAATACAAATTAAAGATAATATAATTTAGACGTTTGGAGGATCCTAAAATAGAATGCAGATTATGACGAAAGAATCTAACTTATATTACAGATGTATGAAATATCCTAACTGAGGGGTATGTCAGAAATGTATTGACCTAAGTAACTCTGAAAAGTAAAAGTAGTGGAGACTGTAAAACTAAGTGGCAAAGTATCTGTGCTTGCCATTAGTTAGATGCTAAAGTTTTTTTCTGTAGGAAGAAGGAATAAGAATTCTGAAGTCACTGTACATGTACACCGGATTTGAACAATTAAGCAAATAGCATGTAGTGGGAGTCATGGTTTTCACTGTTAGAAGGCAAGATTGCAGATAAAAAGAGGAGAGGATAGAATGATGCATGATAATGAATTAAAGTTGGAAACCCCGGTGTGAACTCATTTTAAGCTTATTCAGATGAATATATGCATAATTATTGATATATGTACATACATGGACTAGTTACACACATGTATTTTTTTTGCTCTGCCAGTTAAGAGTCTTGAAACTGTAATACCCTAATGCAAATGAGCACACCTAGCACACAAATCTTGGTTTCTAACATCAGTCTTCAATAAAGTAAGCCAAGTCTTCATGGAAAAATGGCAGATTCTACTGCTGGAGCAAGGAATATACAAGATAACCTTGAAATCTAATGTCTGAAAATAAAAAGTACTCACTAAGTTATACTGATGGAGTATGTGAAAGGGATACAGGAATCAATTGAAAGAGCTTTCAATGGCCAAAAACGGAAAATTTGAGCTAACATAAATAATCATGGATTATAACCTGAAGTATAATATAAATGACATATGAGTCCATCCTTCTATAAATAAATGAGTGAATGAATGAACAAGGAGAATGGACATTTATTGAGGAATTCCAATTAATTTTGAAAATACCTTGTCCTCATGGAGAGGAAACATAATTGCCCTTTAAGTGTGGGCTGCATGGAGCAACTTCTTTGCAAAGAGTGCAGTATGGAAAGGGGGAAAAGAAACAGTGCAGAAACTTGAGAGACACCACTCAAGCCATGTGATCAAGGCTAACATCAACAGTCATAAGTTATGTTGATAGTATGTACCCTGGATATGGGGTAGTATGAAAGACACTGTAGTCAACAATACAAAAACAGTCTCTCATCATGTGGAAAATGTCAGACAAATTCCAATTTAAGGGCTTTCTACAAAATAATTGAGAAGTATTCCTCAAAACGGTCAAGGTCATTAAAAACTAGAACACTATTAGAAACTGTCAAGCCCAAGAGACACATACAGGAAATTTGCTGACTACATGTATCATGATATCCTGGATGGGATCTTGAACAGAAAAAGGACATTAGGTAAAAACTAAGGAAATCTGATGAAAGCATGGGATTTAATTAATAATAATATATCATTATGGTTTTATTAGTTGTGATAAATGTATCATAGCAATAAAAGAAGTCAATAATAGGGGAAAATAGGTGTGATGTGTAAGGGACATCTATGAACATCTTTGTAACTTTTCCATAGTCCTAAAGCTACTCTTAAACAAAAATATCTGTTAATAAATTAACTTATCAACTATACCTCTATGAAACTGTTAAGAAACACAGAGTAAAACTCTAGAATTACTGGAAATAGCATATCTAATCTATTAAATATCCAGAAATTTATGAAAATAGACTTGATATTTTTAAAATTATCTTCTATACATAACAAAAGTCTCAATTATTTTGAAGGCGATAGTAATGTACCAGAAATCTCCACAGAGAATCAATTTTTTTTCAAGATTACTAGATAAATAATGACATTTTAAATCTCTAATTATCCATGCTTATAACCATTTCTTCTTTCCTGCCTGTGAGTGTAAAATTTAAATGCAAATGTCATGGCTTTCTGATTAAAGCATACACAATTCAAGCACTTGAGTTATCAAATAAGTTTATTTCACTTTCTCGGGAAGTGCCAAATGTTGTACCAAATTAACTTAAGACATTTAAAATGATGACTCTGGAGATCACTTAATTAGCAAAGACTCCTACAATCAATTCAAAGGAATATTTTTCACTAAGGGTAAATAGAAAATCTGTATTCTTCTTTACTCGTGGGAAATAACTGAGATACAGAGGTTGATATTCAATAATGAAATTCATTCATTCAGTTTTCTACCTGTGTGGGCAAGGTTGAAGATATGAAAGTACTTGTCACATCACAATGATCCAGTTGGTATTTCATCTAATAAAGGGGTGAGGCCCTCTCAGTGAACTACAAAAAGGCAATGGGAAGGTTGATACAACTATCCTTTTAATTTACTGGTACATTTTATGTCCCTAGAATAAAGCATGTTTGCTGGAGGTGTTCTCTATGAGTCCATTCTATTCACTAGTTTCTAAAAGAAAATGTTTATTGTGATAGTCATTTAAATATTTAAAACAGATGTTCAGTGACTAGCAGCTAACTGTTGAGTTAGGAAGTCACTTGTAAGATGCATTCCACATTCTTTGCAGCCAAATCCAATTACCTAAAAAAAAATTTACTAGCCACCTTCTAATGGAAGGTCCTTTGCCAGGAAGAAACTGCATTTTCATGAATTAAAAAATAAACAAAGCACATAACCCAAATTGTTACTGTTGCTATTTAGGTTAATTGACACATTCACATAACTGGAAAAAAGTCCACCTACCATCCACTTTCCTGTAGATGGGGGTCCATCACCTTTTTGGTGCCAAGGACCTTTTCAATCTCTCAGAAAGCTATGCACTTTTTCTCAGAATAATGTTATAAAAGCATAAAGTAAGAAAGGAAAACCAATTGCATTGATATAGATATAAAAATATTACTCAAATAAATGTGTTGCAGTAATATATGCTATTTTATTAAAAATTAAATAATAATACATAGTCACAGATATAATAGCTACTATAATTTTAAAGTAGTGATGAGCATAAATATTATTAAAATATATCTGTAAAAACTGTAATTCGCTATGATAGCATATGAGGTTTCTAACAATAACAAAATGACAAATACTTTAAATACTATATTGTATTATTTTTGCCTATATCCATAACTGAAGAAAATAATAGATTTCATTTACACTGCCCTTTTTTATGTTTCCTATGAGACAATAACTCCTTGCTGAGAAAATTTGCACTCACTGTTTGTCCTGCCTAGAATGATCTTTCTCTAAAATAGAACTGATTCTTACTTGCCTTTTACATCCCAGCTTCAATTTGTCTTCCATGGAAAGGTTTTCTTTGACCTCCCAAACCACAGCAGCAAATCAGTCACTCTCTAGACTTGACCTTCTTTAAATCCTCTGCCTTGCACTTATTTCTTTATTCGTCAGTAGGTTTTCTCCCTCTCTTTCACCTACCTCCTTTACCCAGGCTATTTCCTGACACATGGTAGGTACTCAGTCAATATTTGTTGAGTGAATGAATGGATGATATCTGCTGACTAGTGCCCCGCAGTTCACAGCCAGCTTCCCAGACTTACAACATGATAATCTGGGAAGGCTGTTTCAGTGTGCGAGGAGAGGAGGAGAAAACTCATCCTGCTGCCATCATCCTTTCCAGTAGGAAACACCCTTTTAGACTCACTCTTCTTTTGCCCTTTACTCCAGCATAAGTCCAAACAATTACATACTAAAAATATAAACATGTGGAATCCACATATATCTTTATGTGAATTTTCTCTCTTTAGTTTTGCTTTTCCTCAGGGGTTTAAAAATATCCTATCAAGAAATATAAAAGCATTCCAACTCTTCAACACCATGATTCCTTTTTGTGAAACTAAAGAAAGAATTCTTAATATAGAAAAGACATTTTGTACATAGATGATAAAGGTTATGTGACTGATACCAGAAGTTAAGAAGAAATTAAACTAAATGGCAATGAGGAATACGTACATAACTATATTAGTCAGCCATTAAAATTATTTCTATAAAATATTTTCAATGAATAAAAGTTTGTTGTGTTATATTATTGAATAAAATAAGTATACAACCATTGTATATACAGGAGAATGACATTATCAAATCTATGGCTCTGTTCATTAGCTATCTATATCTATTTTTCCATGTTTTCACTTGAGTTTAACAGGCTACTCAAAACAATAACCACACCTAAAACTTAAAAATACAAGGAAATAACACCAAAATTCTGGTTATATTTGGTAGACATACAGATGCTTTGGCTTCTGCTTGCTCCTTTTTAGAATCTTTTGAATTTTTCTATGAGTCTACATTATTTTATAATGTGAAAATATATTTAAATCAGGGCAGTACTGAGATGTTTATGGGCCACATCCTTTTCCCCTGATCCATTATTACTGTCACCTTGTTCTGAGATACTATGGCCTAAGATAAATAATAGAAATCCTTATTTTACATAGTAATTTACGCATGAGATTATTTGGGTGGAACTTGTAAGGAAGAATGCCAGCTGAAGAGGGGCTCTGAAGTGGCCAAAACATGATGTCAAAAGCAGCTGCTTCATAGAGTAGATTAGTCTAAAAGTGTGCCCAAGAGATTCCAAGACAAACACGATCCATGTTTTTATATCCCAACGTTCCTAACCCATTTTACTCATGTCTCTTTCCCTTCCTCTTTAAGACTTCAGTTCCTAAAATTGTAGATATCATTTTCTGTCCTTAGTCCAGCAGTCCCCAAGCTTTTTGTCACCAGGGACCAGTTTCGTGGTAGACAATGATTCCATGGGCCAGGGGTGGGGGTGGTTTGGGGTGATACAAGTGTATTATATGTATTGTGCACTTTATTTCTATGATTATTGCATTGTAATATATAATGAAATAATTATACAACTCACCATAATGTAGAATCAATGGGAGCCCTGAGCTTGTTTTCCTGCAACTAGATAGTCCCATCTAGGTGTAATGGGACACAGTGACAGATCATCTGGCATTAAATTCTCATAAGGTGCGTGCAACCTGGGTCTTTCACACATAGAGCTCACAACAGAGTTCTTGCTCCTATGAGATTCTCATGTCGCCGCTGATCTGCTGATCTGACAGCAGTTGGAGCACAAGCAGTAATGCAAGCAATGAGGTGCAGCTGTAAACATAGATGAAACTTCATTGGCTTGCTCACCACTCACCTCCTGCTATGAGGCCAGGTTCCTAACAGGCCACAGACAGGTACTGGTAAGTAGCCCAGGAGTTAGGGACTCCTGCTTTAGTTTATACTTTTAGATGACAGACTGAATTAAAAGTCATCAGTGGTGAAACGAAACATGCTGAAAACCTGTCCTCTCTGGTCATTTCTGAGACTTCTATTCTTTTGGGTACAGTTCCAATTATGATACCCAGAGCCCATGAGTACTGAGACTTTTATTTTTATTTTTATTTTATTTTTTAAAAAAGCTGGTATTTTAGGTGAGCTTCTCCTGGTAATTTCTAACTAGAAAACAGAAATATGTGAAACCTATATTAGTCAACTTTCTTATGTAGTACTAATCTATGATGAAAAACTATTGTGTCTATACCTGAAATGACATGTTATTGGTAATTTCATTTCTGTCTAGAGAGCTGTCGTCAATCACTCACAAATGAAAGGTATCAAATTTGGTGAAAAGTTTATGTACAAAACCTAGAAAGATACAGTTTGGACATTCAGAAGAACAGATCGCAAAATATCTTCCACAAGAAGCAACAAAGATAAGCTTTAGTTGATGGAATCAAATAAATAATTCCCAGTACGAACTCTTCCCGTAAGTCACAGGAGACATTTTTAAATATGCAGAATATTGGGCTGACTCACCCCAATGAATCACAAATACCCTACTCAAAAATAGGATCTAGCCCAGGCACAGTGGCTCACCCCTGCAATCCCGGCACTTTGGGAGGCCGAGGCAGTCGGATCACTTGAGGTCAGGGGTTCAAGACCAACCTGACCAGCATCGTGAAACCCCGTCTCTACTAAAAATACAAAAAGTCACTGGGCATGGTGCCTGCCTGTAATTCCAGCTGCATGGGAGGCTGAGGCAGGAGAATTTCTTGAACCTGGGAGGTGGAGGTTGCAGTGAGCCGAGATCACACCACTGCACTCCAGCCTGGGCAATAGAGCAAGACTCCACCTCAAAAAAAGAAAAAAAAAAAAGGACCCTATAATACTGAAACTTTTTAATCTTCAAAGATGAATCTGATACTGTCCATCTGTAGACTAGTACTAGGAGACTATTAAAGTGCATGATCTTTAAAAGTCAATATATTCATTTATTCATTTATTATTTATTGAGAAACAAGTATGCATAACGTGCTGGAAAATCCATGATGAAACTTCCCTGTTCTCGTGTGCACTATGCATATTACTGCACTCTGCTTTAGGGTATTCTCTGATGTGTAGAAGCTAGCTCAGCACAGCTGGAAGATTGGGGCAATCCTTAAACAATGAGGAACAACATGGCTCATAGGTAAATGTTCCAGCTCCAGTCATTCAGAAGGAAAATTCTGGTAGGTGCCTGTCTTGGAAGGTCCTGGCAGAAACCAGCCCCCATTGTCCACTACAGTAATCTCTATAACATATCCTTATCTTGACTTCCTCCTTCCCTGTCTCAATCCTCTGGTCCATCACTCCAGCTTCCTGGGATCACTTCCCAAACAAACTGAAGAGCCCAATAATTTCCCTCCAGGGCTGCTCTAGGAAGAACCTAAACCAAGACAGAATTGGAAGATAAGACTCTCTTCTTCCATTCAGCTCCTCTAAGATTAAGACACCTAGACATGATTAGACATGCAAGAAATTTGGGGCACAGGGAACACCTGTGATGTGTGGGGCTGAGAGAGCCAATAGATCATGGTACAAGTCTAACTCCTGTGAGGAAAGTTGGGTCAGAGAAATCTTAAACTGATGTGCAGTTCTAAGAGCATTTTGATAAAGCCAATAGGAAGTCCTTGAGCCAAGGCTACCATTTGAAGGAGCTCTGTGTTTGCCAGGAATGGGTCTGACTTACAATTTCTTCCTACTAGTCAAGGACTAGGAGCAGGCCATGGGAAGTGTAGCCTTGATGTAAATGCACCTATGAATTTCAAACAAAGTATCTGGGGCCCTCAATCAATTACACTTCCTGCAGTTGGAGGTGTGAAAGGAACATTAAGAACACTTTTGTGTGCTACACTTTTGTGTGCTCCTGACAGGATTAGGGAGACACATATCAACAAATCCGTGAGTCTCTCTTCCTGAGGGAAAACTTAGAGGAAGGAGGTTAGTAAGATGAACTGCAGCCCTGGTCACTGCAGTTATTCTAAAGCCAACCTCTGATCCTCATTCTCTCCCTCCTGCACATCCATTCTCAATTTCCAGCATACTCAGCTATTATCTGTAGAGGTCATATTAGTATGACCAAAACCTTCCTCCCAGAGGAGAGTACACCCTTCATAATCTTTCTTGTCGCGGGCCAGGTTTGCTGCATGAGTCCAACAATAACAGTTAAAATGGAGTAAAGGAGTCCCTACAGGCATGCTGGTGGATCACTTGCTGTCTACGCATATTTCCCCTGCCCCTGTGGTGTAAAAGCAGTCCTACCTCCTCTCACTAATCAGGGACAACTACCCTGACCTGGTTGGTGACTCCTCACCCTACCTCTATTTTCTGGACAGAAGGAGTCCAAAGTGCCCTGCCAGCAGCTATAGTTGCTTGTTCCATGTGTTCCCTAGCATGAGTATGACCCTTTGAGAACAAGGACCTCCTACCCTTAGAGGTGTGGAGACAGACAGGAAACACAAACTTGCCCAGTAGGTCATGGGTAATGATGGCAAGTGGAGTTAAGTCTGCTGGCATCCCTTGGTTTCTTGGTTCATGTATTTTTCCTGTGAAAGACACAGTATGGCACAGAGGTCTCTGATATTTCATCTTAAAGGATGGCATTGCAGTCTTTCCCATGTTTTGCCATTGAGATAGTGTCTTAGTTGCACCTTAAGAAGCTGTTCCAACATTCTGTGAAAATCACTGCTTGTGTATTGTAAAATATGATACTTTCAGTGTATTCTATGTTAATGGATCACTCCTGTACTTTCTTTCCTGTGAAGTGAGTTTCCATTTGAAGTTTATTATGTGAGGTTTCATTCCTACAGATAAGTTACTCTATAAGCTCCTACATTATGATGCTAGTTGAAACTTTGTCAGCAGGAAATGAACCCATACCAGGAATGGATAGGTATTCATTCTTGTGGGGATAAACCACTTATCTTCTCAGAATGGAAGAACTTCAATTTAGTTGACTTGCCACCAAATGGCTAATTGGTCGCCACAAGGAATATTGCCACATGTGGGGATCAACATTGGGATCTGTTTCGGCAAGACCGAACTTTTAAAAAATATTTATTTGATTTTAAGTTACGGGATACATGTGCAGGAAGTGAAGGTTTGTTACATAGGTAAATGTGTGCCATTGTGTGTTCCTGCACCTATCAACCCATCACCTAGGTATGAAGTCCTGCCTGCATTAGCTATTTACCCTGATGCTCTCCTTCCCCTCACCACTCCTCTGACAGGCCCCAGTGTGTGTTGTTCCCCTCCCTGTGTTCATGTGTTCTTACTGTTCAGCTCCCACTTATAAGTGGGAACATACAGTGTTTGGTGTTTGGTTTTTGTTCCTGCATTAGTTTGCTGAGGATAATCTGAAAAGGTCTGATATCCAGAATCTACAAGGATCTGTTTACAAGAAAAAGCAAACAACCTCAGTAAAAAGTCAGCAAAGGACATGAACAGACACTCAAAAGAAGACATTTATGGGGCCAACAAGCATATGAAAAAAAGTTCAACATCACTGATCATTAGAGAAATGCAAATCAAAACCACAATGATATACCATCTCACACCAGTCTGAATGACCATTATTAAAAAGTCAAGAAACACCAGATGCTGATAAGGCTGTGGAGAAATAGGAACGCTTTTACACTGTTGGTGGGAATGTAAATTCGTTCAACCATTGTGGGAGTTGGTGTGGCGATTTCTCAAAGGCCTACAACCAAAAGTACCATTTGACCCAGCGATCACATTACTGGGTATATACCCAAATAAATATAAGTCATTCTGTTTCAAAGATATGTGCATGTGTATGTTCATTGCAGCACTATTCACAGTAGCAAGACATGCAATCAACCCAAATGCCCATTAGTGATAGATTGGATAAAGAAAATGTGGTATATATACACTGTGAAATGCATAAAAAGGAACGAGATCATGTCCATTGCAGAGACATGAAAGACTGAACTTTCAAAGTTATCTGTCTCTGCTACCAGGCCTGCTTCATGTGTGCGCAAATTGTGCCAGGTCTGCACAGGATGCAGAAGAGGAGAAGTTGCTGTTCCACCTCTCATGGGTGACATGCTATGTTAGTTTCCTAGGGTAGCTTTAACAAAGTACCACAAACTAAGTGGCTTACACAATAGAAATGTATTGTTTCACAGTTCTAGGGGCTAGAAGTCTGAAATCAATATATTGGCAGTATTGGTTTCTTCTGAGATCTGTAAAGAAGAATTTGTTCTATGACTTTCTTCTAGCTTCCAGTAGCCCCAGCCATTCTTTGACTCATACATGGTGTTCTCCACATCATCTTTCTTCTGTGCTTGTCTGTCCCTGTGTCCAAATGTTTCCCTTTTTATTAGAACACCAGTTAAATTAGATTATGGTCCATCCTAATGACTTCATCTAATTCTATCTATAATGACCTTATTTCCAAATAAGGTCACATTCTGAGGTATTGGAGGTTAGGATCTCAACATATGAATTTTGGAGGGACACAATTCCACTTACAACACTGGGGAACCTGAGATCCCACTGCATGCAGTTTACATGTCCCCTCTGGTCCTCTTCGGGATAAATCTTGGCTGCATCATTTATATTTCACTGTAAACAATTGCTGGTCCTATCCAAATTTGTGACTTGGTAGGAACAACATAATGGGCAGCCCCTGATACATGGTTACATGATGCCCCATCAAGTACTCTGTCTTGACACATTAATACCAGGGCCTACTTATACACAAAGAACTGTCTCTCAGAAAGCGTATACTCTTGAAATAATCCCACATCTGCCACAACAGATGCAGTCGGGGTCTCTGTTTAGTTAAACCTACAGTAGTCTACAGTCTACAGTCATTCTCACGCATCCATGTGAATTCTATGGGTGAAGGCTAGGAAATTAAATCAAGAGATGATAAGGTCTGTTATCCCTGTATCTTTTAGGTCTTTTGTGGTTACACTAATATCCATTATTCCCCCTAGGATGTGATATGTTTTCAATTTAGTATCTTGACTGAAGGACAATTTCAGAGGTTTCCACTTCTCTATTAGGATAGACTTTATCTCACAGGCCATGGACCTAATGTGAGGGTCATGCTAACCAAGTATATTAATTCCAGTTATACACTTGAGGCTTAAAAATATGGCCAGTTGATGTGTCTTCGAACCTAGCATTGACCTTGTGGGGCAGGCTTTAGCCAGAGTTTCATTTATCACCTGGCTCCCATTAGCCCCTCCTATAACAAGGTAGCCATAATGATGCTTTAGTTCTCCAGGTATCATTGTCCACCCAGACACTACATACAACAGTCCTTAGAATGTCTGAGTATTCTTTTTACCCCCAGGGTAGACACACCTAAGTAAATAATCAAGTTTTCTTTGAGAAATGACTAGGGAAATTATCATAGTAAGTATTTTCCATAATGTTTTGTTTTGTTTTGTTTGTTAACCCAGGGAAATAATCTCTTCTGTCAATAGGTTCTGGATTTGAAATAGGCTTAGGTCTGGGATCTAGGCAAGGAACTGTGGCTTTTTATTCAAAGCTCCTTTAAAAATACTGCCTAATTTTCTTTGTTTTTAAAGTTGTGTGTGTGTGTGTGTGTGTGTGTGTGTGTGTGTGTGTATGTGTATAAACTTTTATTTTAAGTTCAGGAGTACCAGTGAAGTTTTGTTACGTAGGTAAACTTGTGTCATGGAGGTTTGTAGTACAGACTACTTCATCACCCAGGTATTAAACCTACTATTCATTAATTATTTTTCCTGACCCTCTCTCTCCTCCCACCCTCCACCCTCTGAAAGACCCTAGTGTGTGTCATTCCTCTCTACGTGTCCATGTGTTGTCATCATTTATCTCCCACTTATAAGTGGGAACATGTGGTATTTGGTTTTCTGTTCCTGTGTTAGTTTGTCATTGGAGATAATAACCTCCAGCTCCCTCCATATCCCCGCAAAGAACATGATTTCATTCTTTTTCATGGCTCCATTCTTTTCCATGGTGTATATATACCACATTTTATTTATCCAGTCTTTCACTGATGGGCATTTAGGTTGATTCCATGTCTTTGCTCTTGTGAATAATGCTGCAATGAACATATGTGTGAATGTGTCTTTATAATACAATGATTTCTATTCCTTTGGCTATATATCCAGTAATAAGATTACTGGGTCTAATGGTATTTCTGTCTCTGGGTCTTTGAGGAATTGCCACACTGTCTTCCACAATGGCTGAACTTATTTACACTACCACCAACAGCATATAAGCATTCATTTTTCTCCACAATATTGTCAACATCTGTTGTTTTTTGACTTTTTAACAAAAAATAACCTGATAATACCTGATAGTATTGCCCTGATAGATAGTACCTGATGGATAGTACCTGATAGATAATACCTGATAGATGGTACCTGACTGCTGTGAGATGGTATCTCATTGTGGTTTTGATTTGCATTTCTCTAATAATTGGTGATGTTGGGCTTTTCTCCTTATGATTGTTGGCTGCATGTATGTCTTCTTTTGAAAAGTGTCTGTTTATGTCCTTTGCCCACTTTTTAATGGGGTTGTTTGTTTTATTCTTGTAAACTTGTTTAAGTTCCTGATAAATGCTTTTTGTCAGACACATAGTTTGCAAAACTTTTCTCCTATACTGTAGGTTGACTGTTTACTCTGTTGATGGGTTCTCTTGCTGTGCAGAAGCTCTTTAGTTTAATTAGATCCCATGTGTCAATTTTTGCTTTTGTTGCAATTGCTTTTGGTGTCTTTGTCATGAAATCTTTGCCCATGTCTACATCCTGAATGTATTGCCTAGGTTGTCTTCCAGGGCTTTTGTAGTTTTGGGTTATACATTTAAGTTTCTAATCCATCTTAATTTTTGTGTACGGTGTGAGAGACTGGTCCTATGTCAATCTTCTGCATATGGCTAGCCAGTTATCCCAGCACCATTTATTGAATAGGGAATCCTTCCCTATTGCTTGTTTTTGTCAGGTTTTTGGAAGATCGTATAGTTATAGGTGTGTGGTCTTATTTCTGGCTTCTTTATTCTGTTCCATTGATCAATGTGCCAGTTTTTGTACCAATACTGTGGTGTTTTGGTTACTATAGCCCTGTAGCATAGTTTGAAGTGGGGTAGTGCGATGCCTCCGGCTTTGGTCTTTTTGTTTAGGATTGCTTTGGCTATGCAAGCTCTTTTTTGGTTCCATATGAATTTTAAAATACCTTTTTCTAGTTCTGTGAAGAATGTCAATGGTAGTTTAATAGAAATAACACTGAATCTATAACTGACTTTGGGCAATATGACCATTTTAGTGATACTGATTCTTCCCATCCATAATCATGGGATGTTTTTCAATTTGTTTTTGTCATCTCTGGTTTCTTTGAGCAGTTTTTTGTAGTTCTCCTTGTAGACATCTTTCACTCCCTAGTTAGTTGTATTTCTAGGTATTTTATTCTTTTTGTTGCAATTGTGAATAGGAGTTCTATCCTGATTTGGCTCTCAGCTTGACTGTTGTTGGTGTATAGAAATGCTAGTGATTTTTGCACTTTGATTTTCCATCCTGAGGTTTTGCTGAAGTTGTTTATCAACTTAAGAAGTTTTGGGGATGAGACTATGGGTTTTTCTAGATATAGGATCATGTCATCTGCAAACAGGAATAGTTTGACTTCCTTTCTTCCTATTTGGGTGCCCTTTGTGTCTTTCTCTTGTTTCATTGCCCTGACCAGAACTCTACTTTTCTATAGGATGTAATGTTTCACTAACCATCTCCACAACTCAATGCAAGTCAAGCAACACCCTCTGGATATCCCTTCCACCTTGTGGGCCATTACAGTAACTGTTGGGCAGCTGAGAACCATCTCTTGACCTCTGTTACTTTGGAGAGTCATCATCTCCATGGACATTAATGAGCCTAGGTCTGTAGTTACTTCCTCTACCATCAGTCCTGACTTGCAGAGGAGAGCCACCACTGAACTTCTTAATGATATTAGTGACCTTCTTGCCAGCTCATTCTTGATAGATTTGGTAAACAGTGGATCCTCTGAGCTCTTCTATAAACATTCCATCTAAGAAATTTTCTGAGCCGTGGAAGTAATGTCTATTCTTGCATGCCCCCTTCCCTCAATCTTTTTATTCATTCTATCATCCTCCGGGGCAACGCTGACATTCTAATTTTTCAGCATTGGCCATCACTTTCTTCAGGCCTCCAAAAACCCCTGTAACATGAGTTTGCCACATTTCCGGGGGTCCTTGCCAAAATTTTAAATATTGTATCCTCAGGGTACTCCCAAGACAATGAATTCTTGACTATCCAGTCTTATATTGTACCCCTTTAATCAAGTACCTCCTAAAAACATTCCCAGAGGTATTTTTTTGTGTGTGCCTACTAGCAAAAAGACGTTGCAACAATTCTATTGCCATGGTTTAGATTTTACTTCCATTGATTTTCATTCACTAGTTCTGTCACCTTGAGTGAATAACTTATTTTTATTATGCCTCAGTTCCCACATATGCAAAGTAGAGGTGATTATATTAATATCTGTCTGAATAATTATGAGTATTAAATACAATACATGTAAGGTACTTAGTACTTTGCCTGTGCACAGCAAACACTCAAGAAAATACTAGCAATTACTGACTTCACATAAAGAATAGCTTAGCTACCTACTGTCTTCTGGTCACCTTGCATGTGGTACTGTGGTCTGAGGTGACAGTGGGTCATACAACAACTTATCTAAAATACTGTACTGCAAAATAAGCTACCAACAGCTTGACTTCAAGGACTCTGTGATGATTTTTATTTGAAAAAAAAAACACACACACAAAATCTGATATTTGTAATTGTAGCAACTTTCCAAACCATTACAGGTGACGATGTTAACAGTGGTGGCTCTTAGCTTCAAGTCCTTTGCAGCCAGCTCTCATTAAGGTGGAACATGCTACATTTTAGAGGCTTCTGTCAGCTCTCCTCATGAGTTAGGTGTTTTCACTTGATTCTAAGACTGCAAACCATAAACTGTCTTTTAACTCATGACAAGTTGACCTTTTCCATGCAACAACAGAGACCTCTGGTTGATTTTAAAGATTAGATTGGGAACTTGGGCTTTTAAAGATTGGATTGGGAACTTGGAAGAGGCAGTTCTGACAGGAAAAAGGTACAGGATGCACGAAAAATAACATAGGCCAAGTGGAGAGAAGGTCTAGAATAAGGGTATGCACCTCTTAGCAACACAAGAACAGGACATTAAATTAAGATTTAATAAGTATTAGGAGCTAAATTGCAAGAGAGATGAGCACAGGAGACACACAAAGGTGCACCAAAGTATACCTCAAAGACACTTCAAATAGGACTTTTCCTTGTAGATACAATGGTATAAGCCAGACTTGACTGGGATGTAATCAGAAGACACAAGGGATGAAGAGTAAATGTAGCTTCTGGAAGATTCAGGGGGCAGGCTTACAATGGAATTGTTTAAAAATGGACCATGAGTGTTTCCAAAATTACTTTGGAAGGCATGTGATCATGTTAGCTACACTAAGCACTCCTAATAGTTCTATACTCAAGATGTAAATAATGATTCATTCAGCAAATATTTGAGGGCTTACTACACACATTCCAGTTAAGAATATCTGGTGATCTTTTCATGGTTTTGAATCTCAGCTCTGCAGCTTACCAGGTGTGTGACTTCTTTATAATTCTGGTTCTTCAGTTATACAAAAACAATTTTCTCCTGGAGTTATTGTGAAGATTAAATGATCTAATGTATGTAAAGTGTCTAAAATTGTACCTGGCACAGATAAACTCTCAATAAATGCAGTGGTTAATATCATTATGATATTAATTATATCATCAATATAAAAATATAATATCAAAAATATCATAATATCATAATGATATGATATCCATTGGTACTAAGATCTGAGTAAAGCATGGTCCATACCAGTTGGGGGCTTATAATTCATCAAAACTAATGACAAACCAAAATAGTGCAATAAGTACTGTGGTTCAGCAATAAGTACTGTGGGCCAGGTAAAAATAGATGGTTTGAAGGACTTGCTTTCTGAACAAGAAGGGCTGTTAAGAAGAAAACAAAGATAACAATTTTGAGGAAAAAGGAAGCTGAAATTTTCTTTTTTGGGGTGGTAAAGAAAGAAAATTATTGTTAAGGACTATCCACTAAAGGCTGTCAAAAATTGGAGTGTCTTTTCTTTAAAAAGGTCCAGATAGAGGTAACACTGCACAGGCAGTACTGCATGCAAGTTTTGTTTTTGTTTTTTAAAAGTAAGTATTCTGGAATCCAGTTTTTCTTGTATTTTATTAGTTTTAAAGCATGATGGTGAATCCTTTTCCAAATTCTACTGGTTAGAATTTAGGAACTGAGAAATGGCTAAGAGAAACCTTGCACCTCCATGAAAGACATGTTAAGTAGACAAAAAGCTAAAGTGCATCTCACAGCTCAGTCTGGGCATGGACCATGGCTTTTAATGGCACTTTGCAAAAAGAAACAGAACATTTTTTCCTGTACTGGGCTCCCTGCCAGGCTGCAGAGAGCATTTATACATTAGTGTGTGGGCATAAATCAAAAAGCCATTTCCACGAGCAGGAAGGTAATGTAATGTGACTAGATCCTTGGGATCCTGGAAGCTGAGCCTCTGTTCCAGGTCCTCCTTGCAGTCCCAAGGATACACAACAAGCTTGAAAATGTGCTGGGGACCAGTTTGGTCAGTCTTTAAAGGGCAGGTCATGTCAATGTTTTATTAATGAACTGAAAAGCCCTCAATCTACTGGAGCCTGCCTAGGACACTCCTCACACCCTTTCCGTATCTTTAGAGAAGATAGAAAGTTAATTTTAAATTGGACCTTGACAAGGAAGACATTCTGGCAGACCTTATTGTTCCCTTTAGATGAGCCTTTGTGATGAGAAAATTGTCATCACTTCTCACCGAAAACTTAAAATTGTGCCTCCAGTGAAATGGAGACCAAATTGAAGATTTTCTTTGACATTTGATTATATTTCAAATTATTTATTATCTAATGGAACACATTGAGTTTATTTATTTATTTATTTTTGCCATCTAAGTTTCCATCATAATTTCTAATTAAAAATGAGAAGGGAAAATTTCACTGTCCTCCTCATAACATCTCCACAATTATAGAAGAAAATATAATAG
The DNA here is from genome assembly GCF_000951045.1 of Mandrillus leucophaeus. Lineage (NCBI taxonomy): Eukaryota > Metazoa > Chordata > Mammalia > Primates > Cercopithecidae > Mandrillus > Mandrillus leucophaeus. The sequence goes on along the minus strand of NW_012110563.1, from coordinate 783,566 downwards.
GATCACACTATTTGCATATTTATTCTCTTTTCTGCCTATTCTTTTAGAGCCCTAATTAGAAAAAAAAAATTGACTGGTTGTCAAACTCATGCTTTCATGAATGCATTTATTTAGTCAACAAATATTTATGAAGTACGTATCCTTGAGAACAGAAGATGATCACACAGGCCACTCTGTCCTGTGTGTTTATGTGTATGTGTGTCCTTATGCAGCTCTGGAATGATATAAGCAAACCATCATATTCTTCAGTGTTTCTGTAATCTCTGTCTCCAGCAAGGTCATTTATTCCACAAATATTGTTGAATTTCTATGATGTTCCAGGCGCTGTGTTAATCACTGGGGCTGAAGCAAAAGCAAAATCCTTGCCCTCTTGGTGCTTACACTCCAGGAGAGGGGAGGAGGTAGAAAAACAGTAGCTGAATAACGAAACATAGTGTAATAAATCAGATGGTGAAAGTGCTAAGAAGAAAATTAAAGCAGGATAAAAGGAAAAGATGATGAAAGAAATCCAATTTTAGAATGGCTGTCCAGAGAAGGTGACATAGAATGAAGTGTTGAATGGAAGAATCCTTGTCCATCTTCAGAAATTACCCGAGGAGATGGCTAGCAGGGTTATGCATGGCATGGCTACACCTTTGTCTGAGTTTTTAAGGGATTCATTTGAGCAGTGGATTCAACTGGTACACAGCAATATTCAACACAGGCTGTGCACAGTGGTTCCCACCTGTAATCCCAGCATTTTGAGAGGCTGAGGTGAGTGGATCACCTGAGGTCACGAGTTCGAGAACAGCCTGGCCAACATGGTGAAACCCTGTCTCTACTAAAAATGCAAAAATTTGCCAGGTGTGGTGGTGGGCGACTATAGTCCCAGCTACTTCAGGACGCTGAGACAGGAGAATCACTTGAACCCAGGAGGCAGAGGTTGCAGTGAGCCAAGATTGTGCCACTGTACTCCAACCTGGGTGACAGAGCGAGACTGTCTCAAAAAAAAAAAAAAAAAAAATTCAGCACAGCGGTCAGTTCTTCCATCCAAGAGTTGAATGTAAACTATGTTTGGGGAAGAAATAATGTGCTAACCAGAGGAAACAGGCCCTGGCAGTCTGCATAGTCAAATGGGGGCAGAGTGAGGCTGTGTACACTTTCCAGAGGAGAATGTCATTCTTGTGAATTTTTAGTCTCTTCCAAACACAACTTAAACTCATTTATTATCTCAGTCTTCTTATTCAAAGCTGTGAGAAGGGAACATGTCAAGATAGCAATGGAAAAAGATAATGGGTGTAAAATGACAAAAAACAGGAAACCTCTTCCTGAACGATTCTAAGTATTGTCACAAAGAAAGGAGAGTCAGTCAAGCATAGAAAAAGCAACTAAAACTGTAATTCAACATTTATGAAACGATTTATTAACTTTGCCTAGGTAAGGATTCTGGTGAGATATTGGCAGAAACAACATACAATTAACGGCTTAGTAGGGTCGAGGAGTGGATACAATGAATTGAGGAAATGGGAGTTTTAAGTGACCTACTTTTCTTGCTTAGTGATTAGCTTGGAGATGCCTGCATTTACACAATCACCATCTTTACTATGAAAAAATAGAAAAGACTCTTAATAACAGATAATAATCAGTGTTCTACTCTATTAAGTATTTTATATAAGATATATTTTACATAACATTTGTGACTGCTCTCTAGAGAATATAAAATTATAGTTTTATTTTCTTTGATGAGACTGAGGGAGAATAATTGCATATTTCATGAGGTACAGAAACAAAATAATTCTCACCCTAACAAAACAGACACTATCCCAGAAGACAAGCTGATAAGGGTGGTTACACCTATTGTGGTATTCTCTAATTTCCCTGTGATTTTGCTTAATTTTCTGATTGCTTGAATATATGTATAATTTGTTCCCAAATTCAATGAGAAGCTGAGTATCAGAAATAATTAATTTGTAGGGTATCTAACAGAGACATAAATTCTATAAATTCTAATGAATCACTTTTATTCGATTGCTTCCATTAAACAAGTTTTTTTTTTTTTTAACATACCAGGAATAGTGTGCAATTCTTTTTGCTTTTAAATTGTCTAGATTTTATAAAATGTCTGCTATAAATATCTATTGGTTGTATTATTTATAAACTTTATATTAAAAACAATAAAATTTTTTCATATAGTTATTCAAATTAGTTTTCAATTGAGTTGTTTCTGATGCTTCAAGTTCAAACTCTTAGGTTTACAATTCATTCTGTAATTGAAAGCTGGGCCATTTAAATAATTGAAGAGAATTCTCTTTTTTATTATTTTTTCAAGTTTCCTCTGTCTTCTTTTCTGGAAGATTAGGATTTTCATCTCCATCTACCCTGCCTTCTGCCACATTACTCATTTCCTGCCACATCCTGGCCAGTCACTATTGAGTGAGAAACAGTTTTTTTTGTGATGCCTAATCCCGATTGAAGAGCTATGGTGCTACTTACTTAGAAAATCTATTAGTGTAGCTTAAGATAACAGTAATTTTTTCTAACACTTGTTTCACCGAGGTGCTTTATGTTAAAGTTCCAATTGACCTAGACACTTGCATTTTATTTATACCTACTGGACTAAGTTATCCACCCCACTCCCCGCACCCCAAAGTTGTGCTAAGCAATTGGTTTTTCAGTCATGATTAAGGCATTATAATTGTTCATGAATATTAAATATTAATTTGTTAGATCACCCCACATCATCAGGTAGCAAATTATGTTAACATGTCATTGCTGGGCCAGGTGCAGAGGCTCATTCGTGTAATCCCAGCACTTTGGGGGGCCGAGGTGGCCAGATCGCCTGAGGTGAGGAGTTCGAGACCAGCCTGGTCAACATGGAGAAACCCCCCCATCTCTACTAAAAATACAAAAATTAGCCAGGCATGGTGTTGTGCGCCTGTAATCCCAGCTACTCCAGAGGCTGAGGCAAGAGAATTGCTTGAAGCCAGGAGATGGAGGTTGCAGTGAGTTGAGATCACACCACTACACTCCAGCCTGGGTGACAGAGCAAGACTTCATCTAAAATATATATTATATATGTATGTAATTGCTGACACTTTTAGCTAAAATAGTTTCTATTTCCCTTATATCCAAGGTACTATTTATAAGTATACCCATACACTCTTGCACAAGTAATTGATTACTTGATATTAATTGACATTAAATAGATCAGTATCAAGACAAAATTATTGTGGCATGTTTTTAGAGACCTAATTTCAGACTCATAATGGTTTATTAAATAAAATATTTTTGGTAAAACATGTAAACACTTACTAATGATTGCCCTTGGAATTGTTATAACAACCTTAAAAATAGGTAATGAAACATACTGGCCTCCTTTCCTCTGAGAAAATCAAAGCACTAAGAGGGTAAACTAAAATTAGTAAAATAAAATTAGTCCCAAATCCTGGTGAAAAAGCAGATTCTTAACCTCTGCCATTCCTATTTGTCAATGGTTCTTCTTCAACATTTCCAGCTTCCTTCTCTGTAAGATGAGCTTTATTGCTGTCAGATACCCCTATGGTTACTTTTCTTCTTATGCTGCTTCTATAAGTTACCTTCTTTCTCAGGCTCTTATAACTTTGGTTCCACTCCCATCCACTGCTCCTGACTATTCTATAAAAAGACAAAGATGTCCGTCCATTCTGAAAATGAAGTCTTATATACATCTATTCACTTAGTTTTAGGAACCTAATACTTTAGCATAAAACAAAGAACTCATCTTAATCTGGATTCAATCAGGGCTTTTGGTTAGAAATTATAACATGTAATCTGTGCCAAGTAATCTCAGACGTAAAGAGGATTAAAAAAAAATATTTGGAGAGAGTCTAAACTGGAAAATTATTCATATAGGAAGATAATCAACAAACCAGGCTGGAAACCTAGAGAATAAGGGAATAAAGGGTCTACTGTCATCTGATGGAAGCATCATCCCAACAGAATTCAGCTTGGCATACCTGAGAGTTTCAGCAGAAAAATTAGCTCATTGATAACAGGAATAAAAGGTGCTTCCAACTGGTGCTACAGAGGAATGTTTACTCAATGCCTTCCTCCTTCCCTTCACTTATGTTGGGGGTCTTCAAAACCTTTCACCTCAAATCTTTATCCATAATCTCTCTGCATCTTGCTGTTTCTCCAATCCCTTTCCTTATTTCTATACAAAAGTCATGGTAGGGAAAGTAGAATTGGAGGGTTAATCGCACCAGGGAATCCAGGGCAAAAGCCACTATGCCACATCACAATAAGCTGAGGCATCTAAACCTGCATCTGCAGGGTCTCCTCTGTGTATGGAGACACAATCCATTTGTTGGATACCAGATTGCTGCCAACGGCATCCTCACCTGCACACTTGCATAAGAGTGTGGCTCTTCACAGTGCCAGCTTGCCACTTCCTTGATAGAAGCAACATACACAGTGTTGAGGGAAGATATCAACTGTTAAAAACCAGTATTAATTTTGTATTAACTGAATGCACTAATTTCTTCTTTTGTATTTTGCCGGAGTTTTATGAATGGGGAAAAATTGATCATTGGGCAGCTACAAGTGTGTCAACTAAGGCTTGAGAATCAGCGTGGTGAGATAGAATAGCCAAAGGTCGGGGGTAGAAGTAATTTATACTGGCTGGAGTTGTTGATATCTTTTAGTTTTTGAGATAGATATTTTGTTTTCACCTACACTTGATGTTTTTCTGGGGTGTCTATGTTCCTTTAGGGGCTAAGTTTTCTTGGTCCTCAATAAAAATAATTTATATTCATTGGGATGTCACACATTTATAAACTAGACTCAGGGAAGTTTTTTAGATTGGGAATTTTGACTCGTTTAACAATGCAAAATGAAGAAAACAGTGAAATGCAATCCTTGATATTGAACCAGACAGGCAAAAAGTAAAAAATTTTTTGGAAGAGTTTCTTCAAAATGATAAACAACTACAAGTTTATAAAGAGTAAGTAATAAGAAATCTCAAGACTTAAGAAATGAATCCTTGCCACTTTCTGGGGTTTTCATTCCCCATATTTTTTGAGTTTTAGATATATGAAGATTTTTGTATTCCCTTATTCCTTTATTTTAATATTCTAACAATAGTTCTACTGGAGCATTAATTGAGGTACCAAAAATTGCACATATTTAATGTGTACAATTTGATTAGTTTGAATATATGCATATACCCATTAAACCATCACCACAACCCAAGTAATAAGCATATTCATCACCTCCCAAAATTTTTGTATATCCCTGTGTGTGGTGTGTACATGGGTGTGTGGTAAGAAAACTTAATATGAGATCTACCTGAAACAAAATTTTAAGTGCATAATACAGTATTGTCAATGATAAGCACTATGCTGTACAGCAGATCTCTAGAAGTAATTTATCTTGCATAACTAAAACTTTACAGCAATGACAGACCAATGGTTCAGAATAAAGTGTACATAAAAGAATTCACACATATAAAGGCAACTGAATTTCAACAAGGCTGCCAAGAATACACGGTAAGGAAAATATAGTTTCTTCAACAAATGATACTGGGAAAACTGTATAGCCACATGCAAAAGAATAAAATCATCCCCCTCTTTTACATCACATATGAAATAAACTCAAAATTGATTAAAGACTTAAACATGAGACCCGAAACTGTAAAACTCCTAGAACACATAGGAGAAAAGCTTCTTTATATCAGTCTTGGCAAGAATGTCTTGGATTTCTTTGTTGCTTAACACCAAAAGCACAAGCAACAAAATTAAAAATAGAAAAGTGGGACTACATCAAAGTTAAAAAGCTTCTGCACAGTAAACAATTGACAAAGTGAAAAAAAACAAGCCTCAGAATAAGAAAAAATATTTGCAAACCATGTATGTGATAAGGGGTTCATGTCAAAATATGCAAGGAATGGATACAACTCAATACAGAAAATAAATAGTTCAGTTAAACAGAAGGCAAAGGATCTGAAAAGACATTTTTGAAAGAATTTATAAAAAGGCCAACAAGTATATGAAAAAAAGCTCAATGTTATTAATCATCACAGAAATCCAGATCAAAACCATAATGAAATATCACCTCATGCCAGTTAGGATGCCTGTAATGAAAACTCCTAAAAGATACCAAGTGTTGGCAAGGATGTCAAACAATTGGAACAGTTGTGCAATGCTGGTGGGAATATAAATTAATATAGCTACTATGGAAAACAGTATGGAGGTTCCTTAAAAAATTTAAAAACTATCATATGATCCAGTAACGTATTTCTGGATATATCTACCCAGAAGGATTGAAATTAGGATTCCCAAAGAGATACCTGCACTTCCATATTTATTGTAGCATTATCCGCAATAGCTACATTATAGAAACAACCCAAATGTCCAATGACAGATGAATGGATAAAGAAAATGTGGTACATATATACAATAGAACATTATTCTACCATTAAAATAAAAGGAAATTCTGCTCTATAGGACAATACAGATGAATCTGGAGTTCTGCCTGAAGTCAGGGACCCCAAAAGGAGGGACCAGCTGAAGCCATAGCAGAAGAACATAAATTGTGAAGATTTCATGAACATTTATTAGCTCCCCAAATTAATACTTTTATAATTTCTTATGCCTGTCTTTACTGGAGTCTCTGAACATAAATTGTGAAGATTTCATGGACATTTATCACTTCCCCAGTCAATACTCTTGTTATTTCCTATGCCTGTCTTTACTTTAATCTCTTAATCCCATCATCTTTGTAAACTGAGGATGTATGTCGCCTCAGGACCCTGCAATGGTTGCGTTAACTGCACAAATTGTTTGTAAGCATGTGTGTTTAAACAATATGAAATCTGGGCACCTTGAAAAAAGAACAGGATAACAGTGATGTTCAGGGAAAAGGGCGATAACCATTAGGTCTGGCTTCCTGAGAGCCGGGTGGAACAGAGCCATATTTCTCTTCTTTCAAAAGCAAATAGGCGAAATATTGCTGAATTCTTTTTCTCGCAAGGAACAGCCCTGAGAAAGAGAATGTGTTCCTGGCGGGAGGTCACTAAAATGATCACTCTGGGAATGTCTGTCTTTTATGGTTGCAGATAAAGGATGAAATAAGCCCCAGTCTCTCATAGCACTCCCACGCCTATTAGGATGAGGAAATTCCCGCCTAGTAAATTTTGGTCAGACCATTGTCTGTTCTCAAACCCTGTCTCCTGATAAGATGTTATCAATGACAATGCATGCCGGAAACTTCTTTAGCAATTTTAATTTCACCCTGGTCCTGTGATCTTGCCCTGCCTCCATTTGCCTTGTAATATTTTATTACCTTGTGAAGCATGTGATCTCTGTGACCCACACCCTATTCGTACACTCTGTCCCCTTTGAAAATCAGCAGTAAAAACTTGTTGGTTTTGCAGCTTGCGGGGCACCATGGAACTTCTCAACAGGTGATGTCTCCCCCCCATACCCAGCTTTAAAATTTCTCTCTTCTGTACTCTCACTTTATTTCTCAGACTGGCTGACACTTAGGGAAATAGAAAATAACCTACGTGAAATAACATTGAATTATTGGGGGCAGGTTCCCCTGATACTGGAGGACAGTGTGTTAAGTGAAGTAAGCCAGTCGTGGAAGTACAAATACTGCATGAGTCCATGTATATGAGGTACCTAAGGTAGTCAAACTCACAGAAGCAGAGATTAGAATGGTGGTTATCAGGGGCTGAGGGAAGGGGGAAATGGGGATTTGTCCTCATTTCACTTTCAAACAAATGTTTTTCTTTTTCCTTGACTCAGACTTACTTAGCACTATTTTTAGGTGTATCTGCCAAAATCAGGGCCTACTTTAGATTTATAAAATAGATGAAGAGAGAAAGAAGAAATAAGCAACTCCTGAGAAATACTAAAGTGAATTTAATTCGATTCAGAGTGACAAAAGAGAAAAAGAGAGAGCCAGAGTATTGTATAATTCTTAAAGAGATATTCTTGAAGAGAATTATCAGTTGGTTCTTTGCCCTGATACCCTGTTTAAGGAGTGTCTGAATAAACTGGCAAGTTTTAGAGAAACCTTACATGTTGTTCCCATTAAAAAGATTACCAATTGTTAATTATCAACCTTTGAGCATGTAATTTCCATTTGTCTGACTAAATAAATGATTTGAGACCAAGTGTATTCCATGATATCATTTGTTCAAAAAAAATTGAATTAGAACATCTTTGTCATTCTAAGCCTGGGCAATGAAAGCAAAACTCTGTCTCAAAAACAAACAAAAAAAAGAATTTAAGTGTTTTAAGTTCTTGAAAACTTAGTTGATAAATATATCCTTATTTAGGATAGAATTTTAGTTTTTAAAGTTGATCCTTCGCCTTAGTACTTACAAATTTAAGGATTTATAAGTTATATATTAATGGTCACAGTTTCAGACTCTGGATATATTGAATGATTCCTCCCTTTATAAAAGTGAAGGAAAAAATGTAAAAGAATATTTGTGTTTGACACATATGTCTTAAGCCATCAGTCATGACTACACTGTGGTTACCCCCAGACAAAACAAACAAACAGAAAAATCCCCAGCAATAAAACAATGTTTCTTTGGTTCATCCCCATCCTGTAGAATTACAAGTAGTGAAGCTCCACCTAAATATTCAAATTGTTTCCTCTGCCCTCCAAGGATGGGGAGAGAGAAAGAGGAAGATCCTAGAATGAGTCACCAAATAAATTATTTCAGATCCCAGCAGGAATCTAGGCTTTTAGTATACAAAGGCAGTGTATAAATATTGCAAGTACTACCTTCTAGCCAGAAGTTCACACTGTTGTCCAAAAAACGTCCACTCTGTCTCCATGAGAGGCAATAGGTAAGGCTAGGGAGAGCTCCCTGCTTCCTGCCTCCCTCCCCACAGGCTTCAGACTCCTTTTTACCTCTCCCAACTCCAGATGTTCTATCATCCCCATTATTGTAGTGGGTTCCATGCTGGTCTTATACTTCATGGAGTCATTACTCTTATTTATCACAGAACTGCCTATCACCATATCAAGAAGTAGAGTCTTTCATCTCCCTTTTCATTGTGCAGTGGATAGAGCCCCAAGAAGACAGTTTGTTAACTCAGGGTGGAATTTTAGTCTCGGTCCTCCAAGGCATTTGATTAGCAAATTCATCCCCATAATTTTTCTCTTTGGAGAGCTTTTGCTACATTCAGAATGCTGAGGAAGCAATAAGAAATATAATCCAATAATATAGATAATTTTATTAAGTTAATTTTGAAGATTGGTATTCTGAATAACAATTAGTTAATGTTAATTTGGGACTTTGAAATTCATGAAAGATGTGTTTAATTCTGATTTCTCTTGATTATTCCTTGGAGACATTAATTCAAACAATGCAGTGGAAACAAATACACATGATCATTATAGTTATGTTTAGTTTCTGCATAAATTACTTCTCTGATGAGAAAAGAGCCTCCTTTTTCCTTAAACAGTATACTCTTTTAGCATTCCTGTTTGGACTAATTATTCCCCCTAAGGCTTACAAATAATTAATTTTCATTTTATCAAACTACTCTAACGTGATTGTCTATTTTCTCAAGAATGAGGTTTTTCTTTTCTTGGCAGATATATATCACATTTAGCAGTTCTCCTAGCTGTTTTCTAAAGACACAAGAACACACATTTAGCAAGAAGAAATTACAAACAGTGTCCAATTAAATGCTTTCATTTACACAAACAGTTTCCCCACACTGCAAAGTCAAATAACATGTCTTAAAGAGAAAATAGAAACGTTGAAACTATTGAGTCACAGTGCAAGTACACTTGGAACTGTTTTATTATTAAACCAGTGATGACATCTATACTTTCTTGATAAAATGGAAAGAAAGGATTCTGTTTGTCTATAACTTAAAATATATTAAACAAGTTTCATACCAAATACACTTTCTAATGGATAGTCTTATCTTAAGGTTTCTTTCAGTTTGGGAAATAAAGGAGAAACATGGAGAACACCTTTATAATTTTTTTCTCACCTCATCCACCTCTTTTCATTCAGTGAATGATAACAAAACATATAGAAAGGAAAAGGATCTAAAACATAGTTTTTAGTTTTTGGCTCAAAATGTGAGAGCCCTACATTATTGTAAGTCTGAGCATCACAAAGTAAGGAAAAGAAATTTATCATGGGATTCTAAATTGGAAGTGGTCTCTGAAGCAACAAGAATTGGGTAACATATCCTTACCTCCCAGTTTTCAAATAGATCTAGTGGGACATCTGAAGAATCAGGTGTTCTGCAAATTGTTGGAAACTTTTGCAGCATTGAGTTCATTTCCCACTGTATAGCCAGCCTATCATTTAGGTGTCATTGAACTTATTGCAAGCTCTAGTGATTGATATTTCAAATGGGTCTAAGATAATAAATCCATGCAATCTCCTGGTTATATTGTTAGATTCTGTGTGGAATGGTAAACAAAGTAGGTCTAGAGTGATACATAAGATTTGAAAATTAGTGTAAGGGATGTACTCTCACCTACTGGAGGTGAACAGGCAAGAATAGCAAGGTGAAGAGTGGGTCACACTTCCTACTTGGACGCATCTTACAAACATCTTGATAAAAAATGGATGCTATTAACAGTGAAGAAGAGAGGCAGAAAGAAGTACAATTCTTGGTGACAAGGTTAGTCTGGTTAAGCTTTTCTCCTACATGCAAACTTCTGACTATTTAGTTGTATGATCCAATAAATTTTTTGTTGCTTAATACATTTTGTGCTGCTTGCTCTGCTACTTGCAGATGATGCATCTTTACTGTACACTGAGTTGAGCATCCTCGCTGGAGGATGCATTCCCAGGGTGAAGGTTTTATCCTTTTCCATTTGCTTGTGGGGCAACCCCATCCTATAAACTTCTACCTATTTAATCACTCCTGTATTACTGGAGAGGGTTGTTTTTTAAATTTAGCAATATAGATGACATCACTCAGCTTACTAATTTTAATGAATGGCTTTAGCTAACATGCTTTTCTGATACTATTTTAGTAACTTTCAGGGGAATGTATATAAAATACATATCATATATATGTACATAATTACTATACAGAATAATATACATGATACAGTGTACAACATATATGTAATGTAAAATATCTAATATCTATATGTTCTTTCTATATATAGACACATAAACACATACAATTTTACTTGGATATAAACTGTTTTTCTTTTTTCTCAATCAACAATTCCTAATCTTCCTATTTTCCAGGTATATGTATATCTTTAGTTCTTATAGATACTTAGTATTTAATTAGGAATAACATACATACATATATTATTTTGTATATTATTTTGTATATTATTTTATATATTTGTATATTATTCTGAATATTAACTATACATGTATTTATATTATTTTTCCGTAAAGGACATTAGTGAGACAATTGGTGAAGTTTTGAATAAGGTTTGTAGGTTAAAAATAATATTGTATCAATGTGATATCCTGATTTTGTTGATTTTTACTATCATGTAAAAGAATGTCCGTTTTTGTAAATATACACTGAAATATTGAGGAATTAAAAGTTCTGCCTTAGGCTTAGGAAATAGGGAACTGTCCCTTCCTTTATTTCTTCTCTTCATTCTTTTTTTCTCCACTTAAGAAGCTATCACTGTCTCTTCCAGACATGAAGCATGAGAGGAACATAATTAAGGGGACAACAAAGTTTTTCTTAACTGGTACCTGTGTAATTTGCATTGGTGCTTTCTGGGCTTGGTGGTTTCAAGAGAGAACCAGTACTTTTATTGCTTCACTAGAAACCCTCTTTGGGACCATTTAATTGTATTTCTCAAGATACTAGCCATGCATTTTCATCTAGCTGACTAATTCCATTTCTTTCTTCAGTCTCTGGGAATTCAGTACTTCAACCTATATAATAGTGTTATAACTCACTTCCAAGCGGTACTCTAGGGCAAGGTTCAATGTGATCTGTGAGACTCAGATTTGGTCCTGGGAAATATGAGTACTTCCTTGGAACTGATAAATTTCAGAACCTAGAATGTTCACAGTGCAGCTATCTATCCTCATTCAGAGCATCTAGCAAGTTTCTTTTCCAACTGAAACTTTTCGAGGTATGGAATAGAGTTCAGGGCACAAAGTTCTTGCAAGTATCCTCTTAGTTGGCCCTTATTCCCTCTCTCTATAGTGGGGAGGTAAAAAGAAAATGCCCTGACATATTTTTTCCCAAATTAATTGCCTTCCTCGGACCTTTCAGTACTAACTCTTTTTGAGATGAGTGCTTGGTTTATGATCTCATAAAGAGTGTTCTGCCTTGTCTTTTACAAATACTGCATAAGATATCTACCATCTGTCAGGGAAATGTGAGAATATTCACCATGTATTTTTTGTTTTTTGATGGTGTTCAGTCACCATAGCTAGAACTAAGATGGAAAAAAATTCACTTAAACATCCTGTTGTAAGCGTTACAATAATTCTGGTCTGAAAAAGCAGCAGAATCTGCATGTTGAAGCTGCACATGTGTTGGAAGATGACCTAAAGCAGTTATTCTAAATTAACATACTTATTTTCAATATTTAATGCATGAATATTGTTTATATTATATCTCTTGAGATAATGGTATTCGTTCTGTTTTTGTTGTTGTTTCCGATGCTGAAAATACTGCTTTATTAGTTTCTTTGAAACTTTCTCATTTACCAAAAGTTAACATGAATGTATACATTGATTAGATTTATATGCTCAAACGTATGTGAATGGCGGGCTAAAATTACTATCCTTTTTAATTTATAAGCTGAAATATCACCAGAAATTTCTTCTATTTATACTAAAGATTATTATAATCAATAATTATGATGCCATTATTTAACAGATTTTTTTCCCTGGTATTAAGTTATAATTGACAAAAAGTATATACGTTTGGAGTATACAACATGATCTTTTTTTATATGTATACATTTTGAACTGATTAAATCAAAATGAATTAACATGTTCATCGCTTCACATACTTTTAATTTTTGTAGTAATATTTACCATCTATTCTCTCAGCAATTTTCAAGTATACAATACCTTCTTATTAACTATAGACATCATGAATAGAATCCTAGAACATATTCATCCTATTGAAGTGAAACTTTGTACTCTTTGACTAACATCTTTCATATCCTCCTCCTTCCCCTGCCCCAGCTCCTTGCAATCACCATTCTACTTTCTGCCTCTGTAAGTTCAGCCTTTTTAGTTTCCACATGTAAGTGAGATAATGCAGTATTTTTCTTTCTGTGCCTGTCTTACTTCACTTAGTACAATATCCACTAGGTTGATTCACGTTGTCTCAATGGATAAGATTTCCTTCTTTTTCAGAATGAGTAGTTTTGTACTGTGTGTCTATATCACATTTTTTAAATCCATTCATCTGTGCATGGACATTTAGTTTGTTTCCATATCTTGGGTATGGTTAATAATGCTGCAGTGAACATGGACATACCGATATCTCTTTCACACCCAGATTTCATTTTTAAAAATATATACCCAGAAGTGTGATTGCTGGAGCTCATGGTAGCTCTATTTTTAACTTTTTTAGGAACCCCATACTGTTTTCTATAATGGCTGTACTAATTTATATTCCCACTAAAAATGTATAGTGTTTTTCTTTTCTCTACATCCTCTCCAACACTTATCTTTTATCTTTTTGACAATAGCTATTCTAACAGGTGTGAGGTAATCTCTCATTGTGATTTTAATTTGTATTTCCCTGATGATTAGTGATGTTGAACATTTTTTCATATACTGGTTGGCCATTTGCCTGTCTTCTTTTGATAAATTTCTATTCAGATCCTCTGCTCATTTTTAAATTGGTTTGTTTTCTTGCAATGGAGTTGAGTTCCTTATATATTTTCCATATTAACTCCTTATCAGATGAATAGTTTGCAAATGTTTTATCCCATTCCATAAGTTGTGTCTTTCCTCCATTGATTGTTTTCATGTGAAACACAGATGAAGACAGAGTCTCTGGTGAGCATCAGTAGGCAAAGATAAAAACTCAAAAGCATAGATCCAGAAGCACTGGAAAGGAAACCAATCAGAAAAATAAAATATTTGATCTGTTATAGATTAATTTTTTATTTTTGTTTTTAAATAATATAGATTCACAGAAAGTCACCAAAATAGAACAGAGAGGATCTATGTACCCTTCATACACAGTTTCTCCATTGGTTCCATCTTATGTAACTATAGTACAATATTGAAATGGAACACTGAAATTGGAAAACGTTGTATTTTATAACATATATAGATTCATTTCACAGCAATCAAGATGCAGAACTAGTCTATCATCACAAAGATCTATCTTGTGTTTCTCCTTTATAGTCATACCTAATGTTCTATGCCCTACCCACCCCCAATATCCCCAAATTCTGGCAACCATCAATTGGTTCTCTATCTCTGACTTACTGAGAATGTTATATAAGAATCATACAGTATGTGATCTATTTTTTGTTGTTGTTGTTTTGTTTTGTTTTGTTTTTTTTTAGATGGAGTCTCTATCTGTCTCCCAGGCTGGAGTGCAGTGGTGCGATGTCGACTTACTGCAACCTCCGCCTCCCGGGTTCACTCCATTCTCCTGCGGAGTAGCTGGGACTACAGGCGCCTACCACAACGCCAGGCTAATTTTTTGTGTTTTGGGTAGAGACGGGGTTTCACCGTGTTAGCCAGGATGGTCTCGATCTCCTGACTTCGTGATCCGCCCGCCTCGGCCTCCCAAAGTGCTGGGATTACAGGCGTGAGCCACTGCGCCCAGCCAGTATGTGATCTTTTTATTTATGTTTTATTCAGTGTTGCTGATATCATGGTATTGATGTACTACAATTTAACTATTCACCTCTTATAGTACAGTTTGGTGAGCTTTCTATTTTTGGCTATTACAAATGAACTATTATTTTGTATAAGTTGTTGTACAGACATAAGTTTTCGTTGTTATGAGGCAAATGTCCAGTAGCATGATTGATGGGTCTTACAGCAAATATATGTTTATTACTATAATAAGCTACTAAACTAATTTCCAGAGTAACTAGATTGCTCTACATTCACATTGGCAATGTATGAGAAATTTAATTTTTTTACATCTTCACCAGAATTCAGTATTGTCAATTTTTAAATTTTTGTTGTTCTAGTAGTGTGCAGTAATATTTTACTATGGTTTTAGGTTGTATTCACTCAATGGCCAGTGTGATGTTTAAGATCTTTTCATGTGATGGTTTTTAAATATTTGTTCAACCTCCATTAAGAAATAATGACAAGATTATCCCTTAATTCAGATTGAAAAGAGATATATTCATTTCTCATCTATTTTCATCTATACATTTTCTTTGGTGAAGTGTGTTTCCTTGCCTATTGATCATTTTCAATTTGAAATGTTATTTTTTAACTGTTGAGCATTGATAGCTTTCTATAGATTCTAAATATGAGTGTTTTATCAGATGCGTGTTTGCAAATATTTTCTCCAAGTCTGTAGATTGTTTTTTAAATCCTCTTAACTGGGTTTCTGCAAGGAAGACATTTTAAAATAATTTTTTGAATAAGTTCAATTTATCATCATATAAGAATGGCACTTTACTTCTGTGGTCTTCCAAACAAAAACACATTACCCCATTCTGATCATGGAAACATACCCAATAAGTTCAAATTGAGAAACTTTCTATAAAATATGTGACTTGTATCTTTCAATACTGTCATGGCCTTCAGAAACAAGGAAAGTCTGTGAAACTGTTACAGTCAATGTGAATCTAAGAAAACATATACATCAAATATAATGTGTCCTGGATGGGATTCTGAACCAGAAAAGTTAAAAACTCAGGAGATTCAAATAAAACATGGACTTGAATTCATAAGAATACATCAATATCTGTTCATTATTATGACAAATGTATCATACTAATCAGAATGTTAATAATAAGAAAAATTAGATGTGAGATATACAGAAGAAACTCTCTGTACTTTTTAGAAGTAATTCTGTAAATCTAAAACTATTGTAAAAATTAAGAGCTCACTTGAAAAAATAGAAAAGTCACTGTAGTTTAAAGGTTAAGTAAATTACCCAGTACTACAAAGATAAGAAAACAAAGAGTTGGGATTTGAATACAAGACTCGAGAACTAGACCCTGTATGATTTAACCAGGATTCTATATGACAGATTTCATACAACTGTGTCCTTCTGTGACTCATGTAGAATCACAACTGAATTCAAAAACTAACAACACTACATTGCATGAATCTGCTTATCAAAAAAGAGCGATTTTTATAACCATCTACAGTATAAACCTTTCATTGTGCCTCCAAAAAGTTACTTGTGTAAGAAAATCTCTCTCTCTCTCTCTCTCTCTAACACACACACACACAGAGAGACACACACACATACGCAGGCCAACTATCAAAAACATCAAAATGTTAGTAGGAAGTAAGAAATATTTGTAGAATGTTTTTGTCATAACATTAATTCTATATTTCTACCAGTGGAAGTAGATGAGAAATGAATATATCTCTTTTCAATCTGAATTAAGGGATAATTTTGTCATTATTTCTTAATGGAGGTTGAACAAATATTTAAAGAATATTGGCTAATGACTGCAAATTATTAACTGTACTAGGCATCACATCATGACTTTCACTGGGGATTTTCACTTCTTTTGTTCCACTCTAGTTCTAAGCAAATTCCTGTAGTGCTCAATTTCATTCATTATCTTGCCCTTCAGGCACAAAATAAGGTTACACCATTTCTCCTTTCTCTTTTCTTTCCTCTCTACCCTCCCTCTCTTCATTGTATTCAATCCCATACAAACACCCCTTACACATCCCCATTATTAAAACCCACAATTAACAAAACAGCAGTGGAAAAGCCCTGATAAACCAATTAGCACTTGGGTGTAAATTGCTGACAAAGGCTTAAATGTGTTAGGCAGTCAGAAATATTTGCATGTTAATAAAGGACAGAACTTTCTCCCCAAAGTAAAGTTTTAATGAAGGAATTTTATAATAGGGAAATAGGGACAATTTTGGAGTTAGGACTGTCAGGCCTCTGAGCCCAAACCAAGCCATCGCATCCCCTGTGACTTACAAGTATACGCCCATATGGCCTGAAGTAACTGAAGAATCACAAAAGAAATGAAAATGCCCTGCCCCTGCCTTAACTGATGACATTCCACCACAAAAGAAGTGAAAATGGCCAGTCCTTGCCTTAACTGATGACATTCCACCACAAAAGAAGTGAAAATGGTCCATCCTTGCCTTAAGTGATGACATTACCTTGTGAAATTCCTTTACCTACCCAAATCCTATAAAACGGCCCCACCCTTATCTCCCTTCACTGACTCTCTTTTCAGACTCAGCCCGCCTGCACCCAGGTGATTTTAAAAACCTTTATTGCTCACACAAGGCCTGTTTGGTGGTCTCTTCACACGGATGCACACGAGATTTTGGTGCCGTGACTCAGATGGGGGGACCTCCCTTGGGAGATCAATCCCCTGTCCTCCTGCTCTTTGCTCCGTGAGAAAGATCCACCTACGACCTCAGGTCCTCAGACCAACCAGCCCAAGGCACATCTCACCAATTTTAAATAGGGTAAGCGGCCTGTTTTTACTTTCTTCTTCAACCTCTCTCACTATCCCTCAACCTCTTTCTCCTTTCAATCTTGACTCCACCCTTCAATCTCTCCCTTCTCTTAATTTCAATTTCTTTCATTTTCTGGTAGAGACAAAAGAGTTCGATCCATGGACCCAAAACTCTAGCGCTGGTCACAGACTCGGGAAGACAGCCTTCCCTTGGTGTTTAATCATTGCAGGGACGCCTCTCCGATTATTCACCCTCGTTTGAGAGGTGTCTGACCACGCAGGGACGCCTGCCTTGGTTCTTCACCCTTAGCAGCAAGTCCCACTTTTCTGGGGGAGGAGCAAGAACCCTGACCCCTTCTCTCCCTGTCTCTACCCTGTCTCTGCTTTTCTGGGGAGCTGAACCTCCTGATCCCTTCCTTTCCCTTCCCTTCCCTCCCCTCCCCTCCCCTCCCTTTCCTCCCTTCCCTTTCCTTCCTTCCTTCCTTCCTTCCTTCCTTCCTTCCTTCCTTCCTTCCTTCCTTCCTTCCTTCC
>NW_012110563.1:749663-765429 GCF_000951045.1 Mandrillus leucophaeus | reverse complement strand
CTTCCTTCCCTTCCCTTCCCTCCCCTTCCCTCCCCTTCCCTTCCTCCCCTCCCTCCTTCCTTCCTTCCTTTTTTCCTTTCCTTCTTTCTTTCTTTCCTTGTTTCTTTCTCTTTTCCTTTCTTTCTTTCGCAGGGTCTCAATCTGTCACCCAGGCTGGAGTATGGTGGCAAAAATCACAGCTCACTGCTTGGTCTCTTGGGCTCAAGGGATTCTCTCACCTCAGCATCCTGAGTAGCTGGAACTATAGGCACACACACCCCCCAGCCCAGACATGCCTGACTAACTTTTTACTTTATATAGAGGTGGAATCTCACTATGTTTCCCAGGCTGGTTTCAAACTTTGGGGCTCAAGCAATCCTCCTGCCTCAGCCTCCCAAACTGCTAGGATTACAGGCATGAGCCACTGCACCCAGACAGTAAATACATTTTCAGTTTTAGAAGATAGTATAGTCTGAGGTTTGTATAGAAAATAGATGGAGATGGAGGACCAAGGCTGACTCCTTCCCACACCTTCTCGGCTTAGTGGCTGAAGACTGAAGCTACCCCATCACCTCAGAAACCTCCTGGTCCATCACAGATGCTTTGGGTAACTCTTACAGTGGAGGTTAAGTCCGTCCCTTTCTTAATAAATACGGAGGCTACCCACTCCACATTACCTGCTTTTCAAAGCCCTGTTTCCCTTGCCTCCATAACTGTTGTGGTTATTGACGACCAGGCTTCTAAACCTCTTAAAACTCCCCAACTCTGGTGCCAACTTGGACAATATTCTTGTATGAACTCTTTTTATAGTTATCACCACCTGCCCAGTTCCCTTATTAGTCCAAGATGTTTTAACTAAATTGTCTGCTTCCCTGACTATTCGTAGGCTCCATCCACACCTCATTGCCACCTTTTCCCTCAGTTCAAAGCCTCCTTCACACCCTCCCCTCGTATCCCCCCACCATAACCCACAAGTGTAGGATACCTCTACTCCCTGCTTGGTGACTGATCATGCACCCCTTACCATCTCACTAAAACCGAATCACCCTTACCCCACTCAATGCCAATATCCCATCCCACAGCACGCTTTAAAAGGATTAAAACCTGTTATCACTCACCTGCTACAGTATGGGCTTCTAAAACCTATAAACACTCCTTACAATTCCCCCACTTTACCTGTCCAAAAAACCGGACAAGTCTTACAGATTAGCTCAGGATCTGCACCTTATCAACCAAATCATTTTGCCTATCCACCCTGTGGTGGCCAACCCGTACACTCTTTTGTCCTCAATATTTCCTCCACAACTCACTATTCCATTCTTGATCTTAAAGAGGCTTTTTTCACTATTCCCCTGCAACCCTCATCCCAGCCTCTCTTTGCTTTCACCTGGACTGACCTGACACCCATCAGTCCCAGCAGCTTACCCAGGCTGTACTACCGCAAGGCTTCACAGATAGCCCCCATTATTTCGGTCAAGCCCAAGTTTCTTCCTCATCTGTTACCTATCTCGGCATAATTCTCATAAAAACACACGTGCTCTCCCTGCTGATCATGTCTGGCTAATCTCCCAAACCCCAATCCCTACTAAAAAACAACTCCTTTCCTTCCTAGGCATGGTTAGTGTGGTCAGAATTTTTACACAAGAGCTGGGACCGCATTCTGCAGCCTTTCTGTCCAAACAACTTGGCTTTACTGTTTTAGCCTAGCCTTCATGTCTGCGTGCAGCGGCTGCCACTGATTTAATACTGTTAAAGACCCGAAAAATCACAAACTATGCTCAACTCTCTACAGTTCTCATAACTGACAAAATCCATTTTCTTCCCCCAACCATCGCTCAAGACAACACTTATGCTGATAAGGTAGCTAAAAAAGCAGTCATCAAAAGGCATCAAATCCCATCACTCAGGACAATGCTTATGCTGATAAGTTAGCTAAAAAAACAGCTAGCGTTCCAACTTCTATTGCTTATGGCAGTTTTCCTCCTTCACATCGGCCACTCCCACCTACTCCGCCGCTGAAACTTCCACCTATCAATCTCTTCCCACACAAGGCAAATGGTTCTTAGACCAAGGAAAATATCTCCTTCCAACCTCACAGGCCCATTCTATTCTGTCATGATTTCATAACCTCTTGTATGTAGGTTACAAGCCACTAGCCTCTCTCTTAGAACCTCTCATTTCCTTTCCATCCTAGAAATCTGTCCTCAAAGAAATCACTTCTCAGTGTTCTGTCTGCTATTCTACTACTCCTCAGGAATTTCTCAGGTCCCCTCCCTTTCCTACATATCAAGCTCAGGGATGTGCCCCTCCCCAGGACTGGCAAATTGACTTTACTCACATGCCCTGAGTCAGAAAACTAAAATATCTCTTAGTCTAGGTAGACACTTTCACTGGATGGGTAGAGGACTTTCCCACAAGGTCTGAGAAGGCCACCGCAGTCATTTCTTCCCATCTGTCAAACATAATTCCTCGGTTTGGCCTTCCCATCTCTATACAGTCTGATATCAGATCACCCGTTATTAGTCAAATCACCCAAGCAGTTTTTCAGGCTCTTGGTATTCAGTGAAACCTTTATATTCTTCACCATTCTCAATCTTCAGGAGAGGTAGAATGGATTAATGGTCTTTTAAAAACACACCTCACCAAGCTCAGTCACCAACTTAAAAAGGGCTAGACAATACTTTTACCACTTTTCCATCTCAGAATTCAGGCCTGTCCTCGGAATGCTACAGGTTACAGCCCATTTGAGCTCCTGTGTGGACATTCCTTTTTATTAGGTCCCAGTCTCATTCCAGACACCAGACCAGCTTGGACTGCACCCCAAAAACTTAGATAAAGCCTAAAAACTCACCAACTAAGCAAATAACTATGCTGAACCCCCTTAGGCTCTCTCTAATTAGATGTACTAGGTCCTCCTAATTCTTAGTCCTTTAATACCCATTTTTTTCTCCTTCTCTTATACAGGCCTTGTGTCTTCTGTTTAGTTTTTCAATTCATACAAAACCACATCCAGGCCATCACCAATCATTTTATATGACAAATGCTCCTTCTAACAACCCCACAATATCTCCTCTTACCACAAAATCTTCCTTCAGCTTAATCTCTCCCACTCTGGGTTCCCACACCGCCCCTAATCCCGCTTGAAGCAGTCTTGAGAAACATCGCCCATTATCTCTCCATACCACCCCCCAAAAATTTTCGCAGCCCCAACAGTTCAATACTATTTTATGTTATTTTTCTTATTAATATAAGAAGGCAGGAATTTCAGGCCTCTGAGCCCAAACCAAGCCATCGCATCCCCTGTGACTTGCATGTATATGCCCAGATGGCCTGAAGTAACTGAAGAATGACAAAAGAAGTGAAAATGCCCTGCCCCTGCCTTAAATGATGACATTCCACCACAAAAGAAGTGAAAATGGTCAGTCCTTGCCTTAAGTGATGACATTACCTTGTGAAATTCCTTTTCCTGGTTCATCCTGGCTCAAAAAGCTCCCCCACTGAGCACCTTGTGACCCCCCACTCCTGTCCACCAGAGAACAACCCTCCTTTGACTGTAATTTTCCTTTACCTACTCAAGTCCTATAAAACAGCCCCACCCTTATCTCCCTTCACTGACTCTTTTTGGACTCAGCCCGCCTGCACCCAGGTGATTAGAAAGCTTTATTGCTCACACAAAGCCTGTTTGGTGGTCTCTTCACTCAGACGTGCATGACAAGGACCTGTCTAGGTTTCCCTCTAGTTTTGCCAAATTCAACAGACATGTATTGAGCAACAAATGTGTGACAGGATTTGATCATTCAGAGATATAGAAGACACAGTTTATATAGGCTTCCGGCAACATGTAATTTACTGAACAAAGTAGCTATAAACAGTCTCAAAAAGTAGACAAATACAACAGGTTGTGAAAATATGGATAAGGGCAACTTATCAGTCTTGGAAATGAAAGTAAACTTCCCAGAGAAGGCAATATTTGTAGAATAAATATCAAATAGCAAATAATACTGGAGTTGGAGAGGGGGAAAAAGGAAGAAAGCCAACCTTGCATTCCTGGGATAAACTGCATTTGTACATGATGTATTATCATTTTTATATATCATCAGATAGCCTTTGCTAAACTTGTATAAATTTTTTCTTCTATAGTCATTGTTAGTTGTGGCAAAGCCATATGGGTTTGAAGCAACCTCAACTCTTTCCTCATCAGAAGAAAGAATTCCACCAAGGGGCATGAGACAGCATGAGAGATCAAGGCAAGTTTTAGAGCAGGAGTGAAACTTTATTAAAAAGTTTAGAGCAGGAATGAAGGGAAGTAAAGTACACTTGGAAGAGGGCCAAGCAGGCAACTTGAGAGATCAAGTATGCTGTTTGACCTTTGACTTAGGATGTTATATGTTGGCATGGTTCTGGAAGCTTGTGTCCCCTTCTCCCCTGATTCTTTGATTCAATTGGGTTGTACACGTGCACAGTTGCTCACCAGCACTTGGGGTGGGGATTCACGTGCGTAGTGTGTTTACTGAAGTTGCAGGCATGCTCACTTAAGATGTTTTTTACTTACCAGTTCAATGTTCCTAGATGAAGGTCATATAACTGTTAAATTCTGCTATTTTGCCTCTTAGTGTGCATGCTTGAGCCCACTCACCCAATTCCCATCATCTTATTGGGAAGCTGATCATCAGTTGCAGGGTTTTCTATCTATTGGGAGACCACCTTTCCCTGGTACCAGCTGTGACCAATTATTATTTTAGAGAGACAGATAGTTGCCTGATTGTCACCCGATAGTGACATTGCTGGTGTGTGTCAGCAGTGGGGGAACCCTCCCTGACCTGCTTATGTCTGACTGGCTACCTACTGTAAAAGTCATGACAGATATTGGCCTGTAATTTTCTTTTCTTTTCTTTTCTTTTTTATGTTTCTGTCAAATTTTCGTATCTCAGTGTTACTTGTCTAATAGTGGTTTCTTTAGAATTTGTAATATACATTACCTTACCACAGTCTGCCTTCAAGCATTGCCCCACTTCACATACTTTAGGGCTATAGCAAAGATCAAATGCATTCATACTTATAAGACATTTTGTGCATGACCTGACACATCTTACCATAAGTGTTCTTTGTTTGTTAATAAATAAATAATTTAAAAAATCATTTGCCAGTCCTCCAGAGAATGTAAGCTTCAGGAAGGAGGTATCTTTCTTCATTTTGTTTGACATTACATTCCTAGTGCCTAAATCATTTTGTTGAATAATTTTAACGAGTTGTCTGGTTTCTAAGACACTGACAGGACCCAAGTGCTTAGGGGAAAATCTATTTTAGAATTCCTTTATTTGGATTCTTACTATCACTTATCATATAGTGATGTGGTAAAGATGGACTTAGTCCTGACTCCAACCTGAGAAAATTGTTGTTTAAGAAAACTGAAAGCTATAGAGAAGCTTATTCCGTAAAAGAGGAGTTCTTTTTCTTGGCATGCTTTTCCTTGGGTTTATCTTTCCTTGGATTCAGCTTTCCTTACCTTTAAATATAGACCTTGAAGTAAGAGTGCATGCCAAGGCAAAAGGGTTTATTTTTGTCTAGTGCCCAAGTCTTTCTACTGTAATGCAGAGGACTCTGTGGTGTCATGTGCACAACCTAAGTGACTCAAGTTCTAGTTCATTTTAAAAGATTACTTTCCTTATCCTTTCCTCCTGCCCTGCAGCCCCCACCTTCCCACCAGGACTTCAACTCAAAGATAAATATATTATTATTACCTGAAATAAACCTTTCAGGAGTCAGGGAAATCGATTTGCTTCTGAAAAGTGGTATAGTTTATGCCTTAGATCATGGAGAACCAGACACTGACAGTCTGTAGGTAAGTCAGTTTTTCAGTATAATTTTAACTACCAAAACTCACTCAAGCAATAGGTGGTCTACTTATTCCCTGCTGGTGGACACAAGGCAAGAGATCAATATCACAGATCCTTTCCAATTCTAGTTTTTGGAAGGAAGGAAGGAAGGAAGGAAGGAAGGAAGGAAGGAAGGAAGGAAGGAAGGAAGGAAGGAAGGAAGGAAGGAAGGAAGGAAGGAAGGAAGGGAGGGAGGGAGGGAGGGAGGGAGGGAAGGAGGTCAGGAAAAATGCAGAGGGGAAACATGACTACAACAGCTATAATGAGTCTAAATATAGTTAACTGATAACAGATTGTCAGAATGTACAATTTTACTCTTAATCTTGCAACTTGGGCTTCTTTCCAGAGGTCTCATATTTTTAAAATATTATACAGAGATTACTAGAAGAATGTGTCTGACTAAACATAATAACACCTTCAAGGGGATCAACCAGATGAATTTAGTATGTTCTCAAAATTTAACTCACTTTTATCATAGAGATAGAGTGAACCTGTTGAGGGAAGGGTGTGTGTGTGTGTGTGTGTGTTGACTTTTGGAAACAATTCTCATTACCAATTATCATTACCTTATTTAAGCCATAGTTATTTTTCATCACTCATCTCTCAGAATCCATAAACTAAATATTGAGATTATGGCCCATGACCTTATGGCAACTTACTTTCTGTTCTGCCAGCATCCTGTGTTTAGAACATTAGTCTCATTCGTGTAAGTACCACCTTCCTAAGCCAAGACTTCCATTAGGTTCAGATTAATGGAACTAATGAGCATCTTGTGCCTGTGTTTAAAAATCTTCCCCCACCCTGTCATTTGTACTCCCTCTTCGTGATCTGTCATTATGATGCAGTCATCTCTGAGATAATGGATGTCCAGCCAAGTTTAGAAATCCTATCATAGGACTGATTCTCCATTCTTTCCTCCACCTCACCCCATTGTCCCTCATCCCCAATGAAAGCATTTATGCTTGTGACTTTTGATTAAGGGAATAAATAATTCTTTAAAAACTACTCAGGAAGAGATATAATTTAAAAGTTGCAAGCATGTCCTTAACTTACTCATCTTCCTGGCTATTCTCAAATCCTTCCTTTCTTATAGTTGGACACACTAAAGAGAAAAACAGTTACTACTTCCTCCCAGAATAAGCCTGACTAATTGAGAAGTTTACAAGATTAATTGTAAGGAATTTTGCAAAAAGGGTTTGTCCTAGAAATGATCAAGAATTTGATGAGATAAATACACTCCATTGAGACCTTAAAGTTACTTTGTCCACCTCTTCTCTTTAGTATCTATGGGTATAAGCTTCACTTCAAAAAGCAGTAAATTAGACAGCAACTGTACATTGTTGAACTAATTATTTGACCTGATCTGATACAATTAGAGTAAGCACTTTCTGAAAATGGCATGCAATTGTACAGCAATTCATTAAAAAGTCATATAAACTAGCTTTTGAATATATAGCCCAATTATTCTGGAAATAACTAAGCAACCTTATAATTTTGCTTTTTTCAAGTTTTTCTCAAAGTATCTCCTCCCTTGCTGGTTTAGATATCAAAAGGTTCCTGTAAAAACTCTGCTTTCTCCAAAATGAAAAATCCAGACTAAGCCAACAACTGTCCTGGAATATTTCCATGAACTCCTGATTTCTGGATCTAGTTATTTCTCTGACAGAACTTGGATACTGGAATGATAGAAGGGGAAGTAAGAATACAAAAGCAAAGTAGTCTTGTTAATATTTAAACAATTCTTGCCAGTTCTTACTTGCTCTCCCTCTCACTATAAAAAGTCCTGGAACTAAAACTTACCTAAAAGGCTAAGCTATGTGTAGGTTCAAAGTAAAATGGAGGAAATTTAGTAATTATGAAGCATGACATTTTATTGGCTATCTATTCCTGCAGGTTCTTATCACTCTACCAACCCGCAATCTCTTTCACTTTTCTTCCACGTACTTAAAATCTGAATGCAAATTGAGGGTCAGTAAGATGCAGTTCAGAACTTAACCTATAGAGTATAGAGTTACCTAATTAATGTGTGGCTAAACATCTCATTGCTTTGTTTGCATTACAGCTTATTGGGAGGAAGGTATATTGTTCATAGTACTGGCATGGTGTAGGCAATTAAGAAATGCACGTGTTGGGCTGGTGCAGTGGCTCAGGCCTGTAATCCCCACACTTTGGGAGGCAGAGGTTGGTGGATCACCTGAGGTCAGGAGTTCGAGACTAGCCTGGCCAACATGGTGAAACCCTGTTTCTACTAAAAATACAAAAAATTAGCTGGGCGGGGGGACAGGCGCCTGTAATTCCAGGTACTCAGGAGGCTGAGGCAAGAGAATTGCTTGAACCCGGGAAAAAGGAAGCAGGAAGCGGAGGTTGCAATGAGCCAAGATTTTGCCGTTGCACTCCAGCCTGGGCAACAACGGCAAAACTCTGTCTCAAAAAAAAAAAAAAAGAAAAAAAAAGAAAAAGAAAAAGAAATATGTTTAGTTGACTAGTGAAAAATATGGAGGATCAACTGGACTTAGCAGAGTGAAGGATATAATATTTTCCACTTATTTTTCTACCTCATGTCCTTGTAAGTACTGCTGGGCCTTTATTAAGCAAGAAGCTTATATCAGCACAGTTGTCCCTTGGAATCTGTGGAGAATTGGTTCCAGGGCCCCTGTAGATACCAAAATCCATGGATGCTCATCTGTTATGTAAAATCTCATAGTATTTGCATTTTATGTCCATCCTCCTGTGTAATTTAAATCATAACACAATGTAAAGGCTATGTAAATAATTGTTATAGTATATTGCTTTTTATTTGCATTTCTTGTATTGTAATTTTTATTGTTTTTTTCCAAGTATTTTTGATCTATGGTTGGTTGAAGTCCTGAATGTGGGGACCCACGAATACAAAAGGCCAACTGTACACAGTCAGAAGGAAGCACAATGCAGTGGGTTTCTCTGCAGGCTCTAGATGTTCCAAACAGCATAAACAGTAGGAAGAAAGAAAAAAGTATGGTGGTGGAAAGTAAATCAAGTTAGCCTGTTGTCTCTTTGTGCTGTGAAATGTTTCCCATGATTCTACTTATATATTATGGCTTATATGTATTTCATATATTCATTTCAAGGTTGCTGTAATTTTTAGAGTAGGAAGCGATAAAATGAAGAATAGCTGAATTATTCACAATCTGAAGATGTACATTCAAGTTTTATCAAACTATCTATCTGTTAGGCCTCCGACCAGACTTTTTAAAAAAATGCCATCCATTTGTAAATCAATTAAATTAATGGCTCAGAATGTCTTATGAATACTTGGCAGTGCTTTTATGAACAACCCAAGGATAAATATTTTTTAAAACACTATTTTCAAATATAAATGCATTAATAACTCCTATAATATTAGAGGGCCTTCTCTTTAAGCTAAAAATATCAAGAAATCAAGTTCACAGATAATATATATTTCTATTTTGAAGTGAGAGGATGTGACAATAAAAAAACTTCCATCTCCCTTTTACTATTCAAGAGTTACTTATATTTCAGTGTACACTTTCGTCAATTCTGTGGGCATAATTTCACAGTAGTTTGATTTTTCTCTGGGAATTTTTTATCCCAAGCTGCCTGCCTGGATGTGAAATTATACATAACATCTGATGAAAGATTGACAATTTCTATCTAAACTATTTTGCCTGGTTAGAACAGAATTTTCCTAGCTTTACACTTCTATTAGTTCATTGGGTTCATGGAGTTGCCTTATGAGATTAGCAATAGACACTTCCTAATATTTTAAAAGGTAGATTTTTCTGGCAATCCAAGAATGAGAACCTAAGGTAGATTAGATTTTTCTATGACCCCTGAAATGTTGGACCACACATAGAATCACACTGTGCATCTCAACTTGCTACACCACTTTCTAAATAAGAGGTATAGCTGTTATTTTATCATTTAATCTACTTTTACTCTGTATTTCCTTACTCAATTTGCATATGTATTGACTTGAATATTTAGTTCCCCTGCAGATCATATTCAATATTAAGGGTTTCTCAGTTTTATGTCAGTCACAAGAAACCATACTGCAGATTAAAAACATTAAGTGTGTATATATAAAATAGGTATTATCATAAGCAATTGATGTGTTATTTGTGAAGATGCTTCTGGTTCCTTGCATTTGTTTCAACTTTTAGGTCTTAGTAGTGGGTTCTTCATGTGTGCAGATGCACTATTAAGGTCATAAAGACATGCAGAAGAATAAGATGGGAAATTGTGCCTTCTTTATCCTCAATCTCATACTTTTTTCTCTCTTGGCAAACTTCGGTTCAAGATTCTTCAAATCTAGTTATCAGTATCACTTTTAAAGTTTCAAACTATCAATTTTCCAGCTCTTTCCCTAGAATTTCTGATTCAGTGGGTTTGGAATGAAGCTTGAAATTATGAAGACCAGAACTGTCTTAGATTTGCTCATCATGAGATTTTCAGTCATGGTATTCTCAGTCCTCGGCATAGTGGTTGTTGAATAAATGTTTGAAATAAACTAATGAATGAGAAATTGCTATATTTAGCTACTCATCAAGTGTTTTGCCTACCACTTTTCCAGTCATTTAAAAATCAAGTGAAATACAAAGAAAAAAAAGTTTGACATGACCAGTGTCTTGGCCTTGGGGTAGTTACCCACATTAAATGATTAAGCAACATCTAAAGGTTACATTCAGTTAATTATCAAAATACTGATTGAAAGTGCTACATTTGTTCAGATAAAAAGAAAATTTAAAAGGACAGAAAAGTTACACTCATTTATTAATATGTTATTATTGAATGTCTACTATTTGTGAGGCTAGTTCTGAGCAATCAGAGATGAATAAGACAAAGTCCCTGATCTTTAGAAATTCTTAAGCTAGTGTAAGATAAGCATTTAAAGAAATCAATAATGCTATGACATCAAAAATATTTTATGGGAATTCAGAGAAGACAGTGATTCACAGTGTGTGGTGATGGTGGTGGTGTTCAAGGAAAGATTCATAAAGGAAGCAGAGCTAGAGATGAATCACGTTATTTTTAGAGGCACAAGGTCACCTGTACTTCAATATTGCTAGTCCTCAGATACTGGGTAAATTTACCCACAAACAAAAATTTTTCCCTGTTATGAAGCTAGGGTAAAGCTGCTGGATTCAGAAGGTGACTTAAGCATTATTATTCTTAGCTTTATAGATTTAGAAGTGTCAGAGGTAGGGGTCCAATATTCCAAAGTCCTATACATAAATAAGCTATTGCATCGTCTCTAAAGAGTTTTTGGAGTATAATTTTAATTCAATTGTAAACAGGGTCATTCCATTTTGAAAGGGATTTATAATGCTCAGGTTGTGTCTTAACATAATTCATTGCTAATTGAGAAAGGTAAGAGATTTAACTGGTCAGCGAATTATGTGACAATCAATAATTATGAGGTGAAGGAACGTATTCCAAGACTAGATTGTAATAATGGAATTTAATGTAACTTCAACAAATTAGGGGAAACTATATCTTTATACATAGGAAAGAGCTAATCCTGCCATTTTTAGTTGGTGCTATGGCACACATTTTCAGAATATTATTTTTAAAGCACTTAATTTATCATTCTAAAAATTCCACTACTAAAAACTCAGTCAGCCTAACTTCCCATGCAGGATGGCCTTCATACGACACAAGGAATAATACAAGTGTACCATGACAAGCGTCATGCTAGTTGGGGACTGGATTGAAGAGAGAAAGAGCATAGTGTCACCTCAGAAGTAGAAATACTTTCAAAATGGAGTTCATTATGAAAATATTAGTATTGTGTGTGTGTGTGCAGGATGCTCTATGGAACAGCGAGAATGCATTACTTTATTTGCAAATTTATCTTTTTTTTTTTTTTTTTTTGAGACAGAGTCTCGCTCTGGTGCCCAGGCTGGAGTGCAGTGGCCGGATCTCAGCTCACTGCAAGCTCCGCCTCCCGAGTTTAGACCATTCTCCTGCCTCAGCCTCCCGAGTAGCTGGGACTACAGGCGCCTGCCACCTCACCCGCCTAGTTTTTTGTAGTTTTTACTGGAGACGGGGTTTCACTGTGTTAGCCAGGATGGTCTCAATCTCCTGACCTTGTGATCTGCCCGTCTTGGCCTCCCAAAGTGCTGGGATTACAGACTTGAGCCACCGTGCCGGGCCAAATTTATCATATTAATTATATCGATATAGTCTATTTTCCTCAAGACAGCTTGCCCAGTGTTGAATGAAAGCAGAATACTTACTTAGCATGTTTTATTCTTATTTTGTACTCTTGTTCTTCTTCTAATGTTCTTAGAACATTAGATAGCAGAAATAAATTAGAGTAAGATAGGAATGCTTGACATGGACACAGGTTATTAAGGGAGGCTGTTGAGTCATTATTTCTGAATATTTTAAAGAATAAGATTGGCTGATACATACAGAATGTGACAGAAGGTTAAACAGACTGCATAGGTCCAGTGACATAATGTCCGGAGGTGATGTTAAAGTAAGCTGACAGGGTTCACATTTTATTCTGTAGGTAAGTGGGGAGTGAGTGAATGTTTCTGATGAGGGATGTGGTATGACTAAAGCTACACTTTAATTTTATCATTTTATTAAGACAATACTATTAATAAATATCTCATTTTCTATAATTTATCAGATTATTATAATTAATGATTCCTTAAATAATATCTAAGAAACCATCACAATTAAATATTTCTGAAGTTCAATTACAATCATTTAAATATAACCTTATTGGCAGTAATGAAAAGTTGAAGTTTTGAAATAAGATCTCTAACGTCTAAGCTATAGAGACCTATTGGAAAATGTACTTGTAAGATAACCAAAACTATGCTATAGCCTATTTTTTTCCCTATATTTTGACATTTTCACAGTTTTAGATTAGGATTTATTTTTCTTATATGAAGTCTCAAGTTATTTAAGAAGAATAATAGTCCTCCTACACTAAAGGGAAAAGAAGTTAAATGTGAATCACTTTGAGGCTGAAAGAAATGGTTGTATTATTCAGTAATGATGCTTTGTTCTGCCTTGTACCATTTGTAATAAGCATATACTGATTTCCCCCCGCAAATATAGGCCATTTTTGCTACCATAAAATACAGCCTTACAGGGATAAGAATTGCAGAGGCCATAGCAGGGAAATGAAATTCACAAGTGGCCGTATAGTTCTGCTTCCTGCAGAACTACAACCCCAGAGTGCACATTAGGAGTCTGCTGATGTTAGGGTCATGTTTGTGCATACAAAGCACACTGGTGTGCTGTGAAATAATCTGAGAAATTACTTCCATCTGCACAGCCACTTTTAAAAAATCAATATTTGCTTAACTTTTAACAGGAAAGCTTGAGGAGAAAATTTGAAGCAGAAAATTAATAGTACTTTATTTTCAAGTTAAAACTAGAGGGGGGAAATGCTTTTCTTTAATTGTGGTATTTTGAGGCCCTATTTAAACAATATGGTCAAGAGAGAGAATAGCTCTAGATTCTCTCTAAAAAAAAGGAATGATATTAAAAATCCTTTGGCTTAATCAGGTGGAATCATGGTATGAGAACGAACATGATCTGCAACAGCTGTTGTTACTTCAGCAAACATCTTCAGTGCCCTTAGTGTGGTGCCTTGGGATGGAAAGTTGCCATTAGAACCACTACTCTCAAGGTGAGGGAAGTGCCTGGTTCAATTGTTAGCACTAAGTAGGTCAGATATCCATCTGTACCTCTAAAGTCACAAAAAGAAAGGTGAAGAACTGGATAATCATAACTTGTTCAAACTTCATAGGCTTTTATCTAAATAGGGAAAGGAAAATTGGCAAGCTAAGCGCTTTGCTTGTTGTATGATATAACTTTTAAGCATGGATGCATCTTGTCTCTTCTCAGAGAGACAGGGAGAGAAACTGAGAATCTTAATATCAGTTTCTGATATAGGTGAATGGAGCACACAAGAAAGTGCATCCCTATATTTGGCAATAATACTTTGACCTTGGGAATTTCCAACATGGATAGGTGACTCATGATATAGCAAAATAAATGTATTCAGCAGTTCAGTTTCTTTAATAAATAAATTGATCAAGCATATATCGATTATTAGGGCATATCTGAATGTCAAATATTTTTAATGTGCTACAAGTAGTTTGAAAGTGCTTTCATCATACAGTTAATCAATTGATTATTTCCTCATATAACAAAAATAGTTCTATGCATATTAGCATTCAGTAATAGGTGCAAGGAAATGAAAGTAAGTATGTAGAGAAATTATTTTAACTGCAAACTAACTACATGTTCTGAACTACAGAGAAATACAACAAATCCACTGTTTCTCTATAATAATATTAAAAAACACAGGAAAAAAAAAGACAAAATCAGTAGTTAAAAAGAAATTCACCAAATTGGAAAATCAGAAAGAGAAAGTGAAGTATCCTGAAAGTTGACTGGAAGTGATGTAGGATACTTGGTCAGTAACAACATACTTACCAGAAAGACAGTGGACTTCCTGAAAAAGGATGCTTTCAACTTACAGAACAACCTTGTTTTAAGAGTGCAACTGAGTTCAACAAAGATTTTATTGATGAAAACATTAGGCACATATTGCCTTTGACTGATGGTATTGTCCTGTACTTTGCTTTTAGTTTTAAAATGTAAAGTCATTTGTTTAGTCTTTGCCAGAAAATTGTCATGATTAAGAAAATAAACTGGAGCAGACTCCTTGGATTCCAATTCTTTTTTTGTTCCTTAGAATCTAGTACCTTTAGTCAAGTTTTACTTTTCCCATGCTTTGTTGTCTTCATTAGTATGATAGAGAAAATAGCACCTGCTTCATTGGTATGATGAGTAAATGGGATAAATGTGAAGCACATGGGACAGTGCTTAGAACATAGTTGTCCAGAAAGGTTTAACAAGTATTATTCATAAACCCAATGTTCTAACAGTGAGTTGTATGAATCAGGTTGTAAATTTCTTATTCTGGGACTTAGGAAAATCATACATAATCTAGCTAAGATCTTATTTTCTTCATCCCTTAAAGGTAGATTGATTACAGCTGTGTTGTCCAATATGATAGTCATAGCAAAATGTGGCTACTGAACACTTGCAATGTGGCTGTTTTAAATATGATATACTGCAAGTATAAAATGCAAACCTAATTTTGAGGACTTACTACCCTCAACAAAAGAACATAAAGTACCTCCTTAATATTTTTATATTTGTTGCATGTTGAAATGATAATATTTTAGCTATTTTAAATAAAATAGATTATGAAAATTAATTTTATCTTTAGCCTTTTTACTTGTATTAATACGGCTACCAGGAAATTCAAAATTAGATATGTGGTTAATATCATATGTGGTTTATATTATATCTCTATCCAACAGCACTAGTTTAGAGAATCCCAAAGTCTTTCTCCAATGTACTAGAACTCTATGATTCTACTTTGAAATTAAGAGTATTAGCTACATATTTTTCGAAATATGGCAGAAAAATCAAGAGGGCTAAATGTAAGTGTTCTTAACAATCACTCCTATCTCAGGTTTTCTGTTGGAAATTTTAGGACATTCAGAGTTTGTGAAATCACCAGCCCATTCTTTTTTTTTTAATTTTATTATTATTATTTTTTATTATACTTTCAGTTCTAGGGTACATGTGCACAAAGTGCAGGTTTGTTACATATTTATACATGTGCCATGTTGGTATGCTACACCTGTTAACTCGTCATTTACATTATGTATATCTCCTAATGCTATCCCTACCCGCTACCCCCTCCCCACAATAAGACCTAGTGTGTGATGTTCCCCTTCCTGTGTCCAAGTGATCTCACTGTTTAATTCCCATCTATGAGTGAGAACATGCAGTGTTTGGTTTTCTGTTCTTGCGATAGTTTGCTGAGAATGATGGTTTCCAGCTGCATCCATGTCCCTAAAAAGGAC
>NW_012110563.1:744063-744982 GCF_000951045.1 Mandrillus leucophaeus | reverse complement strand
GAATTTATTGAGAGTTTTTAGCATGAAGGGCTGTTGAATTTTGTCAAAGGCCTTTTCTGCATCTATTGAGATACATGTGGTTTTTGTCTTTGATTCTGTTTATATTCTGGATTATGTTTATGGATCTGGGTATGTTGAACCAGCCTTGCATCCCAAGGATGAAGCCCACTTGGTCATACTGGATAAGCTTTTTAATGTGCTGCTGGATTTGGTTTGCCAGTATTTTATTGAGGATTTTTGCATCGATGTTCATCAGGGATATTTGTCTAAAATTCTCTCTTTTTTTTTTGTATCTCTGTCAGGCTTTGGTATCAGGATGATGTTGGTCTCATAAAATGAGTTAGGGAGGATTCCCTTTTTTTCTATTGATTGGAATAGTTTCAGA
Source organism: Mandrillus leucophaeus (assembly GCF_000951045.1). Classification (NCBI taxonomy): domain Eukaryota; kingdom Metazoa; phylum Chordata; class Mammalia; order Primates; family Cercopithecidae; genus Mandrillus; species Mandrillus leucophaeus. The sequence continues at coordinate 744,597 of NW_012110563.1, read as the reverse complement.
AGGAATGGTACCAACTCCTCCTTGTACCTCTGGTAGAATTCGGCTGTGAATACGTCTGGTCCTGGACTTTTTTTGGTTGGTAGGCTATCAATTATTGCCTCAATTTCAGAGTCTGCTATTGGTCTATTCAGGGATTCAACTTCTTCCTGGTTTAGTCCTAGGAGAGTGTAAGTGTCCAGGAAATTATCCATTTCTTCTAGGTTTTCTAGTTTATTTGTGTAGAGGTGTTTATAGTATTCTCTGGTGGTAGTTTGTATTTCTGTGGGGTTGGTTGTGATATCCCCTTTATCATTTTTTATTGTGTCTATTTGATTCTTCTCTCTTTTCTTCTTTATTAGTCTTGCTAGTGGTCTATCAATTTTGTTGATCTTTTCAAAAACCTAGCTCCTGGATTCACTGATTTTTTGGAGGGTTTTTTGTGTCTTTATCTCCTTCAGTTCTGATCCTAGTTATTTCTTGCCTTCTGCTAGCTTTTGAATGTGTTTGCTCTTGCTTCTCTAGTTCTTTTAATTGTGATGTTAGGGTGTCAATTTT
>NW_012110563.1:713096-743299 GCF_000951045.1 Mandrillus leucophaeus | reverse complement strand
GCATGTTTTTGCAGTGGCTGGTGCCTGTTGTTCCTTTCCATGTTTAGTGCTTCCTTCAGGATCTCTTGTAGGGCAAGCCTGGTGGCGACAAAATCTCTAAGCATTTGCTTGTCTCTAAAGGATTTTATTTCTCCTTCACTTATGAAACTTAGTTCAGTTGGATATGAAATTCTGGTTTGTAAAATTCTTTTCTTAAGAATGTTGTATATTGGCCCCCACTCTGTTGTGACTTGGAGAGTTTCTGCCGAGAGATCTGCTGTTAGTCTAATGGGCTTCCCTTTGTGTATAACCCGACCTTTCTCTCTGGCTGACCTTAACATATTTTTCCTTCATTTCAACTCTGGTGAATCTGACAATTATGTGTCTTGGAGTTCCTCTTCTTGAGGAGTATCTTTGTGGCATTCTCTGTATTTCCTGAATTTGGATGTTGGCCTGCCTTACTAGGTTGGGGAAGTTCTCCTGGATAATATCCTGCAGAGTGTTTTCCAACTTCGTTCCATTTTCCCTATCACTTTCAGGCACACCAATCAGACGTAGATTTGGTCTTTTCACATAATCACATACTTCTTGGAGGCTTTATTCATTTCTTTTTACTCTTTTTTTCTCCACACTTCTCTCCTCACTTCATTTCATTCATTTGATCTTCAATCGCTGATACTCTTTCTTCCAGTTGATTGAGTCCGTTACTGAAGCTTGTGCATTTGTCACGTATTTCTCATGTTGTGGTTTTCATCTCTATCAGTTCTTTTAAGGGCTTCTCTGCATTGAGTACTCTAGTTATCCATTCATCCATTCTTTTCTCAAGGTTTTTAGTTTCTTTGCATTAGTTACATAGTTCCTACTTTAGCTCTGAGAAGTTTGATCGACTGAAGCTTTCTCTCAACTCATCAAAGTCATTCTCTGTCCAGCTTTGTTCTGTTGCTGGCAATGAGCTGTGTTCCTTCAGAGGGGGAGATGCGCTCTGACGTTTTGAATTTCCAACTTTTCTGCACTGCTTTTTCCCCTTCTCTGTGGTTTTATCTGACTTTGTTCTTTGATGATGGTGATGTACTGATGGAGTTTTGGTGTGGGTGTCCTTTCTGTTTGTTAGTTTTCCTTCTAACAGTCAGGACCCTCAGCTGTAGGTCTGTTGGGGTTTGCTTGAGGTTCACTCCAGACCGTTTGCCTGGGTATCAGCAGCGGAGGCTGCAGAAGATAGAATATTGCTGCACAGCGAGTGTTGCTGTCTGATTCTTGCTCTGGAAACTTCATCTCAGGGGTGTACCCCACCATGTAAGGTGTGAGGTGTCAGTCTGCCCCTAGTGGGGGATGTCTCCCAGTTAAGCTACTCAGGGGTCAGGGACCCACTTGAGCAGGCAGTCTATCCATTCTCAAATCTCAACCTCCGTGCTGGGAGATCCACTGCTCTCTTCAAAGCTATCAGACAGGGGCATTTACCTCTGCCAAGGTTTCTGCTGATTTTTGTTTAACTATGCCCCCTCCCCAGAGGAGGAGTCTACAGAGGCAGGCCGGCCTCCTTGAGCTGTGGTGTTCTCCACCCAATTCGAGCTTCCCAGTGGCTTTGTTTACCCACTTAAGTCTCAGCAACTGTGGGCGCCCATCTCCCAGCCTTGCTGCCACCTTGCAGTTAGATCTCAGACTGCTGTGCTAGCAATGAGGGAGGCTCCATGGGCGTGGGTCCCTCTAGGCCAGGTGTGGGATATAATCTCCTGGTGTGCCGTTTGCTAATGCCATTGGTAAAGCACAGTATTGGGTGGGAGTTACCCTATTTTCCAGGTTTTGTGAGTCTGAGTTTCCCTTGGCTAGGAAAAGGGATTCCCTTCCCCCTTGTGCTTCACAGGTGCGGCGATGCCTAGCCCTGCTTCAACTCTTGCTGTTCAGGCTGCACCAGCGGACCAGCACCAATTGTCCAGCACTCCCTGGTGAGATGAACCTGGTACCTCAGTTGAAAATGCAGAAATCACCTGTCTTCTGTGTCACTCACGCTGGGAGCTGGAGGCTGGAGCTGTTCCTATTCGGCCATCTTGCGCGTGCCCCCCACCAGCCCATTCTTAAAGTTAGAAGTGTCAAGTTTCAATTTCCAAAATCTCCCACTTTTTTTCACATCTGTAAGACGCGCATTTGTAAAAATCTTTCAAAGATTCAATCAGCCACATTTCTTTTGATAGAAGACTACATCATACAATGTTTTCCTTAAGAAAAATGTTTGTTGCTTATGTGTAAGTAAATTTCATTAGAAATATTCAGCATATAGGAAAGTCCTGCTTAGTAAAGACACATTGATCTTTTATAGCGTCCTGAAGACCAAGAGAGCACTTTTTACCACACTTGTTTCCTGAAGCTGTAATAATCCAACTCTGGAGTGAAACTTCCATTGACTAGAGAATTAAGCTCTTAACAGGATGGATATCAAGAGGAGGCTGATAATATTAGTGCATGCTACTTTTAAATGCCCCTTTTCTCTTTCAACCTGGCAAATACCTTGATAGCTCCCAACATCCAGTTTTAGCATTCATCCAACAGTTATTTATTGAGAAACTGCATCATATCATGAACTGAGAATTATTGTTTCTCTCTTTTTCTGCTCTATCTCAACATCTAAGCCATTAGCCAGTCCTGTCAATTCTAAAAAGTTTTCTAAAACCTACCCCAAGTCTACGTTCTTCCTTGTATTCTAACTTCTACTAACCTAGACCCAATCACTATCATTTCATACCTGCAATTAAATTCTTTACACTGCTTCCAATATTACCTTTCTACATTCTCCACAAAGAAACAGTGGTAAAGTCACTTAAAAATGAAAATTAAATCATTTGCTCCCTTGCCTAAAACTACTCATCTACTTTCAAATAAAATTTCAGCTCCTAATCTTGATCTGACTTTCTATGATCTGGCCTGTATTTCCTTCCTTGTGCTCACTACATGATACTTCCCTTGTCATTCAAGTTTTAGCTCAAACTTCAGAAACTTTTCTTGGCCACATTAGGTAGAGTTGTTTCTCAGTCACCATCACAAAATGCTGTTATAATTCAATTACAGAAATGATCACAAGCTATCAATCAGTCACATTTCTTTTGGTAGAAGAGTACATCAATGCCATCATACTATGTTCCCCTTAAGGAAAAAGTTTGTTGCTTATGTGGCAGTAAATTTCCTTAAGAAAATTCAGTAGGCCGGGCACGGTGGCTCAAGCCTGTAATCCCAGCACTTTGGGAGGCCGAGATGGGTGGATCACGAGGTCAGGAGATTGAGACCATCCTGGCTAACACGGTGAAACCCCGTCTCTACTAAAAAATACAAAAAACTAGCTGGGCGAGGTGGCGGGCACCTGTAGTCCCAGCTACTCGAGAGGCTGAGGAAGGAGAATGGCTAAACCCGGGAGGCAGAGTTTGCAGTGAGCTGAGATTCGGCCACTGCACTCCAGGCCGCGCGACAGAGGGAGACTCCATCTCCAAAAAAAAAAAAAAAAAGAAAATTCGGTAGATTGGAAGATTCTAATTAGCAAAGACACTGACTTGTAACCTTGATGTCTCATCTCCTCAAGCTGATTTTAAAAGATTTTACAATATGAACCAAATGCATATATTAGAAAATACATAAAATATATTTTTCCTCTCTCTAGTTTAACTAGAATTAAAATGCCTGGAACTAAAAATTTGGCATATTTTTTTCAAAGTCATAACTCAGTGCCTAGAGCAATGCCTGACATGTAAGTAGGAATTCAATAAAAGCTGTTGACTGAATATTGAATGCTACTTCAGTCTTTTGTCTTTTCAGTTGTCTTAGTCCCTTCCATCTCCACTTCTATAGAAAAGGTTATTTCTTTTTTATCTAGAATTTTTCAGTAGTTCTGTCTTTATTGTAAGCTCTTCAAATTCAACTTTGGCATTATTGCCAAACTCTTATTCTAAAAAGCAATGTTTTTAAGTCACTACCGCCTTTAACATATACCAATAATTCATCAGTGGATACAGGAAAAGTTAAACTTGCCTACATAGCACAGAATAACTATGAATATACTATGACTCTCCCCAAATTCCTTTTCTTCCTTGTCAACTTGCCAAATTTGCTATCTTTACTGACATTTGAGATTCAGTTTCATATGGTAATTAATTAAAGTCAAAACTTTTCTAATGTCTGCTATAGATTTTGGCTCAATCTCTCTTTAGTGACATGAAGCATTATGGATACCTCCATCACATAGTGTACATATTGTGGTTCTATTGTGCTTATTTCATATATAGTTTTATCTCATTCCTCAAATTATATTCTGGATATTTTCTATAGTTTTATTTCACTTGCTAGAATATTGTCTTAAGATTAGAGGGCATATTTTCTATTTCTTTTGTAGACAAGTGTCTTTAGTTTAGTATGTTTAGATTATATTTTAACATTAGATAAACATGGCCTGAATTTGTCTTCCTAGTTCCAACCTAGCGACATACTCTATGGTCTGTAACCATCTTATTTTCTTCATTGGAAAGATGGAGGTGCTGTCTTATGATAATGTTGAGAGAATTACATGAGTCAACAGACGTGAAGTATAGTACTTAAAATTAGATTTTGTTCCTGTGTTTGCTAATGATGAGTAACATGCATAATTAATTAAGCAAGAAGTCATTTTATTAACATACAATTTGATTGCGATATAGTTGTATAAAAGTCCTGAAGTTAGTATTATACTTGTGTTTTAATGGTGGATACTGACCAAGAGAGTCAAACCTTTCCTTGGCTGCAGCTTTTCTGGTTTTGGTCTCTCTGGTTTCTTTGGATCAACTGAAGCAATGATTTATCACAGGAGATCAAGACACTTAAAATTAGAAAAATATAACAAGGCAGGTGATAAAATATTTTTCTTAAATGTTTTGCTGAATATAGTTTATGCCAAAAGAGGAGCATTTGATCAACATTAAGAAGCTGTATAGTCATAAATTATTTTAAAACGGAAATCAAGTATAATTTATAAATATTTTTAAGGTGGAGTCTATTCTGACCATTTCAATTTCTCAAATCAATTAATGCACTGCTTATTTTGGCAAATTTATGATTTTTATGATTTAAGTAACAGAATGTGTACATTATCTGAAATCTTATAGACTATGGAAGATTTTTTCAACTGGTCATTTAATCCACTTATTAAATTATGAATTTTCTTGGATACTGTGTGCAATCAGGACTGGAAACTTTACTTTTTTTTTTAAATGGAATTATTCTGAACTTGATAAAAAGTAAAATAAACTTGGAAATAAAAATAGCAAGCATCTTTATTTCAGAGTCCTATATGTATTATTCCTCCTAAATAAAAGAAAATTTATTCTCTAAACTAGTTACTCAGATTTCATTGCCATACTCATCCTACAGACTAAACTGAAATCACGCTCTGTACACATTTAATTTCATCATTTTGTATATAATATTTCAACTGAAATAAAATGGTCATAAACATAATTTTTCACTGAATACACACAGTGCACTCAAAAGCCTATTTACAAAGCCTAAGGTTGGATCAGCCCTTACTAATTTGAGGACTCTATAGACATGCTTAGTGATGCTGAGAGCTTTCTGGCCTGTATTACCAAGAAATCTATTAATGAGAGTTTATTCTTTCATAAAACAAAACACAAAAGCAAGACTCCCTGTTATGTTTGGACAGCCCACCAGCAAGACTTCTCTCCTCAAGAAATAAAATTCCACTGCACATAAATTAACCACTGTGTCCAGAGCTAGAATGAAGATATGGTTTAATTTCTAAAACATCACCACTATTTGAGTGAATAGGCTCCTACAAGGTACTAAAAGCATATGACGAGCATCACATACTAACAAAAAGAAAGATGAAATAGTAAGCATGGTGTAGCTCAGGCCTCTGAGACCATTCAAACCTACAATACGCCTATACTGGGGATCAGCTGCACCATCTGGATCTGTAATATGCATAGGCCAGTTACAGAGTATTTCAAAATAAGATCTGCTAATTTTAGAATCTTGTTCTAAAATAGCAATTTGTGAAGATATCCAGCTGGAGACATCCAGTGAATTTCAACTTAAATGAGCAGTTTGGCTAAGACATAAAGCAAGTTAACTCAAATTGTTTTCCAAATCTTTGTTTTATCAAATGGCCTTGATATTGGTTAAGAATTATATATAGTTTAGATGGACAATGTCATATCACTTTTAAAGATGGATTCTCTTCTGCACATGCCTGTTTTCCATTTGCACAAACACACTCAGACGGTTCTGTAGAATCATGGCAAACATAAAAAATGCTTTGGCAGTAATCTCTCATCAGTACTGAGTTTCTCCGTATACCTTTTATTGAAAAATGTTGCTCAGGGTCTTCTTGCTGCCTTGAACGAGCCAAGAAATTAGCTTATGACCTTTTCTGATAACTAAGCTAGCTAAAAACTAATCTGACATATGGAAATGAAAGTCTTATTACTTCCTTAAAGCTCCTTGGTGTGCATCTTTATAATTTACTCAGTGAGAAAGACTGAAATTGAAATTCTTAAAAGATTATTCTTCTAATTAATCTCAAGATTGCCAACTCTGGTTTCTAGAGCCATTATCATTTTAGACAATTGTACTTAATGCCATAGTAAGTCAATGACTGTTATTCACACTTGATGAAGGCTTTGGAGAAATAATACAAATAATATAATAATATATGCAATATATTACATATAAAAATAATAATAGTATATAAACATTTTAAACACACAAAAAAACTGTATCTAGTTTGCTTACAGGGAAATTTTTAATCTTAAACTTTTTTCACTTGCAGAGAACACTTTCAAGTAGTATGGATATGAAGGCAAATGGTGCTAACTGACTGCTATCATTACATAAGTTGATAATTTTCACATTGGTTAATAACACATAATGACAGTGATAATCAGGGCCACAGATGGATACTTATCCACATCAGGAAACACAACTGAGTTTAATTTTACTCTATAGGGAGTAAATGCCAGGGAAACCCATTTCCCCAGGAGAATTGGGAGGTGGGTAAGTAATTTTGTATGTGATTACTGAAAGGCATTTATTATCTGGCATGTCTGTGGTAATTGGTTTTTTATATTTAGTTGCTCTACAGACACAGAGAAATGTACTTTACATTTTTACTTTGAAACGAATACAGAATATTCATCTCAAAGTGAGCCGTACAACAGAACTAATGTTGTGGAAACAAGACACACTAAAAGATTGTGAATAAAAATAATCTTTAATCCCCATATTTCTGTTGGAGTTTACTTGGTTTCTGAGAAAAGCATTTCTTTTCTTATTTCACTGAGGAAGATAGCAAAGGAAAAAAATGTAGAGATCGTGTTTTATATAATGTAGTTTTTTGGAAGTCTGAGACACTTTTTTTAAAGAAGCTTTCAACATTGAAGACATTCAGCATAAAGGACACCTAAGTTTACTTTCACAACATAAGCGCCTGCAAGTGAATATTAGCAATGTTGTACATTAATGCTCAATTTGGTAAAAAGCAGCAGTGGTGACATATTTGAGGTGATTATTATTTATTCAGTTCTCATATTAACTTTCCTACTTCATTGCAGCTCTGCTACCACATGAAACCTGTGGTCTGTCTAAACAAGACCCTTGAGATGTTCTGAGCATGTTACTTTCCATGATTTGGTTTGTGCTATTTCTTCTATAGGTGGCTTGCTTCTAGTTCCAACTGCTAATTTGAATCCCATCAATTCTTCAAATGTTTCACAAATCTAACTATTGGTTCTTTGTCTCTAGACTAAATTTTATGAAATGAAGCTGAGAGACAAAAAGAAATTTAGAAGTCTAGCTTTCAAAAGAATTATTCATATCATTATTCCTCCTTCACTCAGAAAAAAAAAAAAAAAGCCACAGCAAGTATTAAAAGAAATAAAATCATAAGGTTACCAGGATGTAACCTAGTCTGTTCATAATAGAAAAAAGAAAACCTATAGCAGTCTCTTCACATGCTCACATATCTGCAAATGTTATCATATATCTTCAGAAAGCATATTTTAGAAGTCAGGAACAGATTCTTTTTTTTTTTTTTTTTTTTAATGAACGAGTTAATACCTTTCAGAAAAAAGGCTCAAGGCTTCATAAATTTGGGAGTTTATAATAAGACAAGGTTGTCTTGTTTCTTGTTGTTGTTAGTTTGTTAGTGTTTACTTTATCTCAAAAAACAAGTATTGTTTTTTTTGTTTGCTTGTTTGTACCGTGGCATTTGATATACTTAACCATATTGGAGGCAGAGAAGTCACTTTAGCTTGCTCAATGTCTAGAGCTTTTCTTCTTTTATTAACCTTTTGAAATTAATCATGATGACTGATATCTTCACTGATGTTTTGAATTTTGTTTTACCCTGATTAAAGTTCTTGAAATGGCAATATGGTACTTTTAAGGAATTACACTAAGAATTCATGACCAGATTTTGCACTCTGGCATGGCTGATGTCTGCTAATGGGATGACAGATTGATGAGAGGTATTAATCAGCAGCTGGGCATAAACTGGTGGAGACAATAATGGAATGCACTAGTGCAATTGTGGTAGAAAAAAGGAATCACATAATACAAATATATACTCTAAAGAAGCAATTATCCTTTGAGGTTCTGATCAAAGCCTCCAGAAATAGCTTTCTATGCTTTGCTTTGTACCACACATCCCTACTACCCTAGCCATAACTGGTGTGATTGAGCACTACTCCCTTCTCCAAACACAGGCTGACCTGTGGCTTCTTACAATAAATTTTTTAGTGGAAGTTTTCACTACCGATTGGTAACTATGAAGCAAATAAGTCATTTACCTTTTGCACCTTTTGTGATTAAAAACAGTGAGACCAAGGCACAAGACTGTCCTAGCAAAGAGATACAAAAAATCATAAAGCTTTGAAAATCATGAATGAGTAGAAATATGAAGCTGAGCGAAAGTAAGACAAGTTATTTAGAAGTGGCTAGAAGAGTATAAACCGTAGAGAAAAGAGCCATTGTGTCTCCGTGAAAGCAGAGCATTAGTGCAAAGATCTGCTGAGGCACATTCTGTACTGATACATGGACTTTCATCCCTGGGAATTGTGGGAGAGAGGCCACTGCCATGATACTTTTACTTCCATAAATATTCTTATCCATTGACTTCATGTGCTCTGATCCCCTCTTCTCTGTCACCTTAAAGAATTGATGATAAGGCCAGGCGCAGTGGCTCACGCCTGTAATCCCAGCACTTTGGGATGCCAAGGTGGGTGGATCACGAGGTCAGGAGATCGAGACCATCTTGACCAACATGGTGAATCCCTGTCTCTACTAAAAAACAAAAATTAGCTGGGCATGGTGGCGCATGCCTGTAGTCCCAGCTACGGGAGACTGAGACAGGGGAACTGCTTGAACCTGGGAGGCAGAGGTTGCAGTGAGCCGAGATCACACCACTGCACTCCAGCCTGGTGATGGAGCAAGACTCCATTTCAAATAATAATAACAATAATAATAATAATTAATAAATAAAAAATAATTGGTGATAAGAACAAAATTTAATTTAATCTAACAGTGTTAAACTTCTGCACTGGATCTGTGATAAAGTACAATTCTATCAGTCTCTATACTTATTTAATGAACAGCTATTTACTCACTCATTCAATTATAACCACTGAATCACTAAATAATAAGGAATATACTGAATGGCATAAGCAGATATACGTTAAAGGTTTCAGTTTTTGTACTTAAGGTATAGAACACAGACAAGGAAATAGATATATACTGTAGAAAAGTGTCATATGTTGAAAGTTAACATAGACTGTTATGAGAATACATGCAATGGGACACAAGCCCATGTGAGGAGTGATGGAAGCATCTCTGAAGCAGATGACACTGAACTTATCCTAAAATGACACACAGTGGTCACTCAGTTGAAAAAGGGGAGTAAATGATTTCGAGAGACACTGCTGTAGAAAATCACAGAGAAGACAGCATGGCATGATTAATAAATGGCAAGGAATTTTGTTGATGGGGGAAAAAGATGCAAGAAAGTCTGAATGGCAAGAAATAAGACTTGATCGGCAATGAAGAGCTGTGGATGACGGTCATGTATGTCATCCTCATGAGAAATCAAAGAGAAGGACGAGAAAGATTGGTTGGTATACAAGAACACTTTTTTCACATTATGCATTAAGAAAAAGACTTTACTAACTTTAACTAGCAACAAGTTAAAGCCAAAGATTTGCAGATCTTGTGAAAGATTATACCATCTTGCAAAAAGTATTAGACATTTGATTTAATCTAATGGAAATTTTATAAGTTGTTAGCTAAAAATATGTTTTAAAGAATGCAAAATTTATAGATACTTATAAATATCTATAATATCTATAATAATGTATTGTAATACATTATATATTATTTAATATATAATAATACATTATATAATAGAATATATGATGTTAATATTATATAATAATAAATACTAATATATAATAATAAGTATAATACTGATTAGAGCATTTTTCAACCATTCAAAGCATCTAGATCTGCAGTGTTTCACAGTAGTCCATCATTCCAGAAAAGGTCTATACTTGACTTCAGGGAATCCATCCGTCAATGTCTGCACAGTTTGTAGGTAAAGATGTGCATTATGGGGGTTCATTATAATATCATTGGTATTCATTGCCCTCAGCAAGGCTAACAACCAGACTGAGTTCAATATTCCATCTTCTCATTTTTCACACTCACCCCTTCAAATGTTCTAGAATCCACTTACACAAGAGGCAGCCTATTTGATTCTTCAGTGACACTGATTGCTAGGAAATCTTAGATTTGCTCTTTTCCTTTTAATTTGGGTGAAAATATTGACCTCATCCATGACCCAGTAGGGGTTCTTGAATCCTAACTTAAGAACCCCTGTGGCTGGGTGCGGTGACTCATACTTCTAATCCCAGCACTTTGGGAGGCCAAGGCAGGTGGATCACCTGAGGTCAGGAGTTCAAGACCAGCCTGGCCAACATGTTGAAACCCCATCTGTATTAAAAATACAAAAAATTAGCTGGATGTAGTGGCAGATACCTGTAATCCCAGCTACTTAGGAGGCTGAGACAGGAAAATCACTTGAACCCTGGAGGCAGAGGTTGCAGCGAACTGAGATCATGCCATTGCACTCCAACCTGGGTAACAAGAGCAAGATTCTAAAGAAAGAGAGAAAGAGAGAAAGAGAGAAAGAGAGAAAGAGAGAAAGAGAGAAAGAAAGAAAGAAAGAAAGAAAGAAAGAAAGAAAGAAAGAAAGAAAGAAAGAAAGAAAGAAAGAAAACAGAACTTCTGCTTAATTTTTTATGTTATTTTGATATCTTTGTATCTCAAGTGTGCAGAATTAGGTTATGTTCCCTTCAATCCTTGGCACATTATTATCATCAATTGGTGCAAGCGTCCTCCACTCTTTATTGTTTATTTTGATATGTTTCTCCTTTAGCCCTATTCCCATTTCTCCCACTTCCATATTCATTCTCAGTCTTAAGTTTTGATTGCCGTTATAATTTTAGTATATGTCGTATTACTTCATACAATACATGATATTTCATATAATACTATATTGATATACTTTGTATACTATATGATATGATAGGTATTTGTTATAATAATGGAGGGCTCCCATTATGTACAAATCCCAGATTATTTAACTTTTATCCTAAAGATAAATATCAAGGTTGTCACTACTTCTTGCTACAGTGAGGTTACCTGTAGATCTGGGTGAGAGGTTTTCTCCTGGATGTGGGATTGCTGAGACAAAAAGTGTATGCACAGGGTGTGTGAACTAATTACTGATGCTTTTCTCTCCAGAATGGGTGCACCAGTTCATTCTCCTACCTGTTGTCAACTTTTAAGCTATGGTTGAGTGCATACTTTATTAAATTAAAGTACAATAATTAATTCTACCAAAATGCATAAGACATGACCTTTAACCTGAAGACCTTACAAATTATTCTACGCACGGAGACCTGAGGGAATGACTGTATAATATATAGAGGACAAGATAGAAACATAGCAGTGGGTGAGCACATTATGACAGAAGGGGCAAATCTGACCCATTCTGTTTTTGTAAATAAAACTTTATTTTAACATAGTCACACCCATTCATTTGTTACTTGTGGCTGTTTTTGTAGTACAATGGTGTGAGTTGAGTAAGTTGCAGCAGAGAATGTTTGACCCACAAAGTGGAAAATATTTACCTTTTTCTTTTTGAATAAGTTTGATGAACCTGCATATGTGAGTACAAAATATACTCTATTAATCATAATCTTATGCTAGAGTCCTCCACCCAGAAACTACTCCCAGAAAAATCATTTGCCAATGATTTTCTTTAGTTCAAAACAGCAATGATAAACATTTACATATCACCCTATAGTTTACAATGTCATTTTTATATTCCAGTTTCCTTAGGTAAATCATTCATGCCATTTTTATGCCAATTTATTTTTATATGTATTATGAACCAAGCACATTGCTTGACACTACAGTGTCCATAGCCCACTGCTAGCAACCAGAGGGAAAAAAATCACATTCTATTAATCTCAATTCTTTTACATCTAAGTCAGTCTCCTCTTGTTCTTTTCTCAGTACAAATGGAAAACTTCTTCTGAGTCCTGTAGAGAACACAAAATATTTGTTAAGCACTCCTTATTTTCTTAAGCATCAAAGCTTTAAGATACCTAGAATTTAATATTAGGCCAATAATCTCTCACCTACAGTCTGAAATTCAAAAAGCACTGAAAGAAATGCTTTTGCTTACTCAGTGAAGAGCAAAAAACTTAAGCTGACCTGAACTGATGTGAGGCTATTCATAGACTTTATTTATCCCATCTGTTGTAAATGTCCGTATATTCCCCTTCATATATATACTTGATTGTAGTGTACTACCTATGACCCATTAGGGATACAACATTAGTTAAAGCAAATGCACATTATATCTCTTTTTGAAGTCTGAAATATTCTGAATTCTAAAACAAAATCCAGTTCCAAACTTTTTGAACATTGAGATGTGACTTGTTGATGCAGGAAAGGGAGCTAAAGTAGAAATTACACTTTTGAGCTGTGCAGGGCAGGAGGCAGCACGGTGCCCTCCCTTCCTCCACACTGACCACTCTCCCATGCTTTACCCAACACATACCCCTACAAACACACATCCATACACACCAAAGGAAAATCTTGACAAATAAATGGTAAATGTAAGATTTACAGTGAGTAATTGTTAGAATTGATCACCGGTTTGAGGATGATGAGATCAAATTCTGAAATCCACTAGAACTTTCCTAATGTTTCTTAATAAGAACGGAAAAAAATTGCTTACTATATGCTAGGTACTATGCCATATCCCAAGCGTTGAAAATGTGTGTCTCCAGCTGGAATTCCTTCACAGTGTTTGAGACTAGGATGAGTTATCTAAACGTATACTGGACTACATACTATATAAAAGAAAGATCACCTAATTGAGAGTCAGGAAAACTTAATTAAGCTGTGATTTGCCACTGACTAGCTATGTGATTTAGCAGTCCCTATACCCTCCTTATGTCTTGATTTTAGTTGTCAAATTCATTCTATTCACTCATCCCCCCAAAAATGTATTGAGTACAATAATCTGTCTCATAATGATAGATTTGTGCTGTATAAAGTCCAAAGCTTTTTCTAGCTCCAACATTCTCATGTTGAAAGAATTGCTTGGTGAACCATGATATAACTACCACCTAGAACTTTTTTTTTTTTTTTTTTTTTTTTTTTAAGATGAAGTCTCTCTCTGCTGCCCAGGCTGGAGTGCAGTGGTGCAATCTCAGCTCACTGCAGCCTCCCTTTCCCAGGTTCAAGTGATTCTCCTGCCTCAGCCTCCTGAGTAGCTGGGATTTCAAACGCCCCCCACTACACCCAGCTAAGTTTTGTATTCTTAGTGGAGACAGGATTTCGTCATGTTGGCCAGGCTGGTCTTGAACTTCTGACCTCAAGTGATCTGCCCTCCTCGGCCTCCCAAAGTGCTGGGATTACAGGCATGAGCCACCTAGAATCTTTAATGAATACTGACAATATTTGTTTCATCATGTATTATATGTGTGTGTGTATATATATATGTATACACATACATATATGTATACTCATACACACACACACAAACCTGTACCTATACATACATACACCCTTGTAATGATACACATACACAAACACACACATATGTGTCTCTCTATTCTATTTATACATTTTTCCATCTTACTATTTTTATATCATCCTATTAATTTTGTAAGGTATGGATTGCAATTAAAATAAGAATGTTCTAATTTGCTTCACTGCCTCCTTTAAGTTAAATAATCAGCTCCTTATATGCAAATATACAAGCTATTTAAGAAAAGCAGCATCACAGGAGCAACAGATTATACTTCCTTCTAAGAAAATCAAGAACTGGGGAGATTGGGAAATAGTAGCGGGCAAGAGGACAGTTCACCTGAAACAGCATTAGTCAGCAAGGGAACGACCAGCACAGAGGGAGAAATTTTAGATATATATTGTATTTTATATATTATATATACACACATATGTATATATATAATTATATGCATATATTTATATAATTATATGTTTTCTATATTTATGTATATATGTGTATATATATTTAAAATTCAAGAGGACTTAAATAATGTGACACCAACATACTTTTACCTTGTTTTGCCATGACCTTTATATTTAAAATGAGTTCACATATAGTGCTTCAAAAAGCAGTCTCTGGGACATAAGACCTAATTTTAGACTCACGATTCATACACACTCTCCTTGTCCACTACCCACTCACAATTTGTCTTACATCCATATTTAGCTCTTCAGGGGTTTCTCTAAATAGCTTTATAAGATCATATCAACTAATCGATACCCATTTGAGGTAGGCTCATTACCATATCTACACTTGAGGAAACAAATGTAAAAAGGTCAAGTAGAGACATAACCAAGGTCACCTCACTTGAAACTAAAAGAGAACCTTTTATATTTGTTCCATTGGTATGCTTCTATAACCTGTTTTAAAAATACAATGGCCTTACTGAGAAAGAGTTAAAATTCAGAGTTTAACCAAACATTCTTAGCATATGATCTATGATAGCTGAGGCCTCAGAAAATTTAAGAAGTTGGGAAAAGAAACTCTGAAACACTTTCTTAGGAACCTGAGATAGAACCTTCAAAAGGTTTAGATATGTGAACTGAATAACCAGAATGTCTTCAACATTTTTCTGCCCATACTTCGAAAACTCTTCATTCTACTTTTGGAGTAGTGCCAACTACATAATAGTTGGCAGAGCTCATCTCTTTTTATATTGCCTGAAATAGTAATATTCATTTTCCAGCTGCAAGGGCAGCTCAGGTGTGGCACACAAGCTGGGTACAGCCAATCAAATGCATCCATTTCAGATGTTGAAATCCAGATAGTGAACCAATAATGATGTAAACAAATCGTTATAGAGACTAATTTCTAGTAATGGTGGTAGTGGTATTCGCAAGCAGTTGCTAGGGTGCAATAGTTAAGAGTGTACTTAAGTATTATAGTTAAGAGTGTACTTAAGTATTATAGTTAAGAGTGTACTTAAGTATTGTCTTCTGTACTTAAGACAGTGTCTAGAGATGATGGAATTGGTGGAATAAACCATATTGTTCTGTGGCAAGGACAACAATGTCATCACACAAGTTCTCAGGCATATTTTTGATCAAGGAACAGATATTTAACTAACCCTCTTTTTTCCTTACCATTTTCTGAGCCTGTTTCTTTTTCCTTTCTCTTGATCTTAATAGCTACTTAATATCTCTTTTATAAATCCATGTTTATAATCTACTTAAATCAACCTGAGTCAGTTTTTGTTCAATATATTAAGAATTCTGATTGACAAAATAATTGGAATCAGTAGTAGTTTCATATGCAAATCTTCAGAAACATGGTAAGTGTATTAGTATTCTGTGACTGCCATGAGAAATTGACAAAAATTTAGCAACCTAAAACAACATTCATGTATTATCTCATAATTCTGTAGGTCAGAACCACTGGTACAGTGTAGCTCAGCTGGGCCTCTCCTTAGAGTTTCACAATGCTGAAATAAAAGCGTTGGCAGCACAGCCTTCCTTTCTGGAGGCTCTGGAGAAGAATCTGCTTCCAAGCTCATTCAGGTTATTGACTCGAGTTCAATTTCTTGAGGTTGTGGGTTTGAGGTTCCCATTTGCTTACTAGCTGTTTACTTGAGACTGGTCTTTGCTCTTAGTGGCATCTGCATTCCTTCTCTTGCTTTCCATGTGGTTAATGTGCATTAACCATCTGCATAATCTGCTGTTTAAAATAAAAACAGCATCCATTTACAGTTGCCGGAAACCCTGCTGGGCTGAGCTCAGAGACCCCTGTTGTTTGGTGTTCAAAGATAAACCAGACCTGCTGGTTCTTCATTCAGTGTGCTGGTCTCCTGAGCTACTCGGTATGGTTCCTTTCCCCTCTCTCTTATTACTGCCTTTGTGTGTTGAATATACTTACATGATTGTCGGTGTGTGAAAACTTCACAATAAACCATGAATTTGTAAGCATTTAATTGGTCACTGAGTCATCGTGAAAATTCCTGGCCCAGGTGGGAGTTAGCACAACTTGGCCTATTCAAACCTGACACAAGAGGCCTGGAGGGGAGAAATTAACGTATACAATTGTAGGCCTCTCCTACTATATGTGAAGTACTATAATATAATTTGAAGGTAAAGAATGGTCAGATAAAGACATATATGTCACATAAGCCCTAAAGCAAACACTTAACAAAGGCAATAAAGAGGTATAGCTAGTAAGTCAATAGAGATACAAGACAATCAGAAAATGACTCAATCTAAAAGAAAAAAGAAAAGAAAGGAAAGGAACAATAGATAAAATTAAATATCAGATGGCAAACTCTTGCTTTTGTTTCCATTTTCTTGTAATATGTTTTTGCTGTAAATATTTATGTTGTTTTTGCCTACAAGTACAAAAGATTCAGAGTGAGCAGGCTCAATGCAAATTTTTACATCAATTACACTGTTTACTATTTATAGCTTCTTAAAGAGCTTTTCTAGAATTTCTAGTTTGCAGTCCACCAGGTAAGGAGCTTAATAATAAAAAAAAAAGAACAAACTGAAAAATCAACAACTTTATTAGTGAGTTTACAGGGAAAACCATTGCCCCCAAAATTGAAGAGACCAACAGGTGAATACAGAGAATTGCAACTTACCAAATCCAAAACCTACAAGCAAAAACTTCTATGGGAAAGAGTGCCTTGGTAGGAAAATGTGAACTGTAATGAACAAATTACTAGAGGCTTAGTGTAAGCAAGTCTAATAGTTAAAAACTCCGGGGAACCCAGTCAGTATTCCTCCCACCTTTGAGAGTTTTACCTCCTGGAATTCTACCAGGCTGTCTTGGTGAACAGCAGAAGACAATTCCCTCAAGATTCTATTGGGGGAAGGTAGGACCTATCTTGAAACATGCCAGGCATATTTCTCTGTTTTTCTTAATGAGGTCTGCCCTCAGGAGAATATATTAACCAGAGCTTAACTTATTGAGGTTTTATCAGAGCCTAACAAATCTGGGGGACAGGAAATACCCAAACCAACTTTAGCCTTCCATGTGAAAAAAGGGGAATATTCCATTCTAGCTCTCTGTAGACTTCATGTGGGAGAAGAAAAATACCCAACTCCATGCCATGCTAGCCTCCCTGTCCCACCTAATGGTGAGGGGAGAAACTGAGAAGTGCTTGGGAAGTTCACAGTTCAGGGGCACAGTTCACTAAGACCTGATCATAGGATTGTAGAATGCCTCCCTTCACCTCTCCTGCCACCACCCCCTACAACTTACTACCACATAACTAAAGTCCTATTTACAGCACTTCCTGTTATCCCCTATATTATGTTCAAGTATCAAGAAAAAAATAAGAAACATGCCAAAAGACAGAAAAAAAAAAAACAAAAACAAAAACCAACAGTCTGAAAAGACTGAGCACACATCATCAGAACCAGACACAGACACTGATATGCTAGACATGTTGGAATTATCAGCTAATTATTTAAAACAGCTATAATTAATATACTAAGAGATCTAATGGCAAAAGTAGACATTATGCAGGGACAGATGGGCTATGTAGGCACAGAGATGGAAATTGTAAGAAACAATAAAAATAAAATGCTACAGATCAAAACCACTTTAACAGAATGAAAACGTGGATGAGTTTATTGGTAGACTGGACACAGTTGATGAGAGAATTGCTGAGCTTGAGGATATCTCAATAGAAACCTCCATACCTGAAAAGCAAAGAGAAAAAAGACTGAAAAATAAAAACAGGACTGAATATTCAAGAGCTGAGAGACCACTATAAAAGGTGTACACCAGGAGAAGAAACAGAAAAAGGAATAGAAAAAATACTTGAAGTAATAATGACTGAGTATTTCCTCAAATTCTGGTCAGAAACCAAACCACAGATCCAGGAATCTCAAAGAGCAGCAAGTATGATAAATCCTAAAAATTCTATACATAGGTATATCATATTCAAATTACAAAAAACAAAGATAAAGAAAAAATCCTGATAAAGGCCAGAGGAAAAGAACTCCTATAGAGAAGTAAGCATAAGAATTACATCGAACTTCTCATATCTCATGCAAGCAAAAAGAGAGTGCTGTGAAATATCTGAATGCTGAGAGAGAGAAACAACAACAAAAAAAGCCCACCAACCCAGAATTCTGTACCCACTGAAATTATCCTTCAAAAGTGAAGGAAAAATTCTTTCTTGGATAAACAGAAATTGAAAAAATGTGTTGCCAGTAGAACAGCCTTTCAAGACATTTTAAATTCATTCTTTAGAGACAAGAAATGTAATTTAGGTCACAAATGCAAATCTACATAAAGACAGAGCTTTAAATAATGAATAATGAAGGTATAATAAAACCTTTTATTTTTATTGTTACTAACTCTAAATAATATTAGTTTGTTCAAAATAATAAGCAACCATACATTGTATTGTATATGCTTATCTGTATGTCTTATGTGTGTGTAGATAGATACATTTGCTTAGGTGTGCTTACATAAAAGTGAAATGAATGATGGCAATGATTAAAGGGACAGGAGGGAGAGTAATTGGAATTATTTTGTTATTATACGGTATTGTTACTACTTGTGAAGCAGTATAGTGTTATTTGAAAGTTAACTAGAATTAATTGCAATTGTAATATTGCAAACTCTATGGTAACCACTTTAAAAAAATGTTTAAAAATAAATATAACTGGTATGCTAAGAAAGGAGAGGAGTTGAAATCATATAAAATGTTCTATTTAAACTACAATAGTGTTAAATTAAACTAAATTTAACCTGGAGCTGCCTTTATCCTTTGAGTTTCTATGTGACAAATTACAATCTAACATAGTATGCAATCAAACTGCCACCTAATTTAGGATTATATTCTTGTAACAAGTAACTAAGTCTCAGCCAATTGTAGCAGCCAAGCTTCAGCCACTGTAGGCTACCAACCAATCACTTTATTCCCAAATAAGCAAATACCAACATGGAACCAATAAAGCTGTATCTATACCTCACTTCCTTTTTCTGTCTATAAATACTGCTCTCCCACATCACTGAGTGGAGATCTCCGAATGTTTCCTCGTTCTGAGTGCTGCCCGATTCATGAATTGTTCTTTGTTCAAATAAACTCTGCTAAATATAATTTGCCTAATTTTTTTATTTTAATGGGCTGACTTCAGAGGTGGGATCTAAAGTAGACCTCCAGTGACTTCCAGGAGCACTGAGTGACCAAACAAATATACCCACCAGGGCCCATTGGGGACAATTAGGTCTCCCGGCAACTGGGATCATAGGTGAGTTCTTGCTTGGATTCAAGCTCCATAAATTTGTGCTTTGAGCAATCAAACTTTATTTGTGCAATGTTTTATTGAACTGCTTCCAGGATCAAATTGAATTGGATAATTAGCTGGATTGGATTTAGTTAGAGGCCTCAGGGAGGTAACTTTGAAAATGGATTGTTCCAAATCTAAAAAGTATGAGACTCTAGAAGTATGGGACTTGACTTTCTGGAATACCAACTAATTTTATATACAAAAAATGTGGGCCTCAGTTCCTGTGTACTTTGGGAAAAATGGGTCAACCTTACTAAGGACAACTTACTTAGAATTACAGTGACCACAGTAGGAAAATTTTAACCTAGATTAAAATTATTCACTTGTGAGGTACATTTGAAAATTAAGGGTCAAAAATGCCACAAAAGTAATGGGATGTAGTTTTCAATGCCTTGGTATAACACAGGCATCAAAAAGATTTAATGAATCAAAGGTTGCCACTTTAAAATGATCCTTACAGAAGGCAAATGAAATACTAGTCAAAAGTGTTAGCCATCTGGGCATAAAATCTTGTTCCATTGATCAGAAAAACAATTTGGATCCAGATATTCTTTAGTAAAATGGTGAATTTGTATTATAGTACCTGGCACATGGCTAAATTTTGAAAGTGAAGTCTATAAGATTTGTTTCTATGTTTATGCATGCCTGTATGTTTAATATATATGTATGGTGCTTTTTTCTATCTCCTGATGATGTTGCCAAATTAATTTATAAATGAACTCTATTTAATTGACTTTAAGAAAAATAAATGCTTATATAAATCAAGTATTCTCTCAGCAAAATAAGAACTAACTCAAATGCTTTTCAAGTTCATGTGAATTGAATTATCATTGTTAAATATTGCTGGTGTAATTAAAACAGGCTAGTCTTAGAGTTGTTAGCATTAACTATAATCCAGACACACAACTTTGTCTCTATTCGATGTTTAAGACCATAAAACTGTAAGTTCAATCTAAGAAAAAATGTGCAAGTAGAAGTGCAATGTCTATTACTCCATGTGTATCAAGCACAGCATAAAATTTTTAAAAAGTATTTAACTTTTTGATCTTGCTTTCATGATGACAGCCTAACATACATATGCAGTAAAAATAGTTAACAAGGAAATAATCTGATGCTAGCTAACTTTGTTTTGTATCAGAGTGCCTATTTAAAAATAGCTTCCCAAACACATTTGGAAACATATACTCTTAGAGTTTTGCTAAATTAAGTTAAAATATGGATATTTATTGAATATCTGGGTCATTTCCAAAAAAAGCAAAATACTGAAACATTAATTGCTGAATATAAGTTTAAGTTTACATAGTTTTGGTATCTTATTTTCAATATGTCATAGAGAAGCTAAATATATGTGCACCTATTAATAAATAATAAAAATTATACTTTGAGGTAGCCATATATTTCTGGAAGTCATGAAATGGTGTTTATCTACAGTATGCTGATTCACAATTGCTAAGATTCAGATTCTAATTAGTATATTATAATTAAAACTAGAAATAATAAGAGAGACAACTCCTTATGAGGGGAAAATATGACTTTTTTTTTTTTTTTTTTTTTTTTTTTTTGAGATGGAGTCTTGCTCATCGCCCAGGCTGGAGT
Source organism: Mandrillus leucophaeus (assembly GCF_000951045.1). Lineage (NCBI taxonomy): Eukaryota > Metazoa > Chordata > Mammalia > Primates > Cercopithecidae > Mandrillus > Mandrillus leucophaeus. The sequence goes on along the minus strand of NW_012110563.1, from coordinate 721,816 downwards.
GCAGTGGCGTGATCTCGGCTCACTGCAAGCTCTGCCTCCCGGATTCAGGTCATTCTCCTGTCTCAGCCTCCCGAGTAGAAGAGACTACAGGTGCCCGCCACCACGCCCGGCTAATTTTCTGTATTTTTAGCAGAGACGGGGTTTCACTGTGTTAGGCAGGATGGTCTCAATCTCCTGACCTCGTGATCCGCCCACCTCGGCTTCCCAAAGTGCTGGGATTACAGGCGTGAGCCACCGCGGCCAGCCGACATGTTTTTAGTAAGGAGTGCTTACATAAAATATGTGATTTTGTTAAAGGAAAAAGAAAGTAACTTTTGTCCTATAATAGTATGACTGATTGATTCACAGTAGGAAAGAAAAAAAGTGTACAACAAATAATTGAAGGAATAAAAGAAGGTTTAAAGTTTTATGGAAGGTAAATCTTATTAAAGGAAATTTAGATGTGATCAAGCTGGCAAAGATTAGAAAGAAATTATTTTTAGGTTTTCCCTAGACGGAGTATTAATATTAAAAGCACAATGATGCAAAACTAGAATTTTTTTCTCTGTTAAAACAACAAGTTTTTTTAAGAGTATTGGTCTGCTCTTAATAGGAAACTGTGAAAGGTTTTCTTTACTTTTTAGGTAATTAGCCTAGGAAAAAAAGATTCTTTGCTTTACCAAAATAATTTCCTTTGCTTTCAGTTGTCTTTATTACATTTTTGATTTCTTAAGAAAACTGTGTTCTTTCTATTGATGAGGTAAGGTTTCTTACACAACTATATAACTTTCTGTATTTACTTTTGAAGCCTTTAAATTACCACTGGTTAGGTGAATGACAATTATTTCACTGTGACCTATTATCTTATTTTGATCAACTGTTTTAAAGTTTTTATATTTTGACAAACTTTTCAATATAAAACTCTAAATTAAGTCTTTTTGCTTAACCTAGAATTAACTTTGATATATTTCAGGTGCATCCTTAGAACACTCAAAATGATATCTCTTCTATTAAAAATAGAAATATAAGCCAGTCAGGTTTTTTTGATACATTAAATTCTATAAAGAATATCATCAAATAATAAGTAATACTAAACCTACTCTGAGTTATATTTGCATAGTTGTATTAAAATATGTGTTCCAGATATTATATGATATTCATATAATCTTACAGTTCTGGTATAATGTTATCAGTCATAATTCTAATTATCTTAAAATATTGTATGCAACAGAAATACACAAATTTCCTAGTCAATTACATCATTATTGTAATGAACTCTCATCAGATCTTTTTATCATGACCATTTAAAGTTTTGCCATTCACAGATAAATAATTGTTTACTCTGGTACTTTACTGAAAGCTATTGTAGTTAGTAAGCTCTATAAGCCTAAAGTGTTTAATCACTGAGGATATTAATAGAAAGGACTCTAACAAGTACACATTTCTGATATCTTTAAAATCATACCATTGGATTGGATAAGAATTCCCAGAGGTCTAATGAAGAGACTAATTTGTTCCGTAAAACTACTAACCCAACATCAATAAGAAAAAGAATGAATTGAATACTAAGGAAATGCCAGATTTTTTATGCTAAGTCAGCCAGTACTAAAATTGTTAAGATATGAAATTTGAATGAACTTTATAAATTAATCCAAACCAAATAACCTATGATAACGTATTTAATAAGAAGTACTATGTGCCTAAATTGGAGAAGCAAAGCTGGTATTTAAGAGGATATAAATGCAATGGTAAGCATTGACCCATGAAAAGCCTAGACAGCCACTTGGTCCTTCTTGTGTCCTAAAAACTCCCATTATTAAAAGTTCTGCACTCTATGACTCAGAAGAGGTAAAAATTATAGAAATTATGAAAAAATATTGATGGATGGCTGTTCTAAAATGGCTAAAATCATTTATAGCCAATATTTCATTCATCAAACTAATAATTTCTGTAAGACAGTAAAAACCTCAGATGGCACGTTTCCAGCATCTATTCGATCATTTGAACATTTACAAATGGGTTTTATTCAACTGCCACCCCACCTTCAGTGCATATTATTCATTTGTATAAGCATCCCCATGCAGAAAGGGTGATGCTACAACAGCAGTTAACAGGTTATTAGAAAATGCATTTTGTTTATGGGAAGTTGCTGGAGGAATCTCTGGCAATGGAGGTACTCATTTCACTGGACAAGTTGTAAAAGAGTTAGATAAGATATTACAAATCCAATAGTATTAGACAAAGCTTACTGAATCAATTGCATTGCTCCAAAGGTATTACTGATTTATGGCAATCAGATCCACTTCCACTGGAAAACATAGACTTATTTCCTTATAAAAGAATTGCAGTTAGGCATATGCCCCTAATAATGGAAACTCATATGTTTCATACATAACCATGATTCAATATTTCAGATTTTAATGCATTATGTCAAAGTATATTTTTACCAGGTATAAGAAGATCTTCATGACTCACCAATTTACAACCAGACCTTTCATTATCCAGAACCCAGACAATGGGTTTATGAAAGCAACTCAAAAACAAAGTCAAGAGAGTGCCCTTGAACAAGTTTGGAAGGCACTATACCAACTTCTTCTTACCACCCATAGAGCAGTAAAACTTCAGGGCTTGGATCCACTCCTTTCAGCCCAGGAGGGCCCCTCCAGACTCTTGGGACTATACACTCACCACAGATCTCAAGGTAAAATTGCCCAGGAAAGTTTCTCCTCAGAAGGGGATGACATCCTAGACATGGACAGCTTTCTCAAGATTACAGATTAAGACTTTTCCCCTCTGTCATCATGAAATATTTGTCCCTTTTCCTCTCTTTCCTGTGTTTCTTTTCTGTTTATATATGGGAAGTTAATGTAATAATTAAGATTTTATGATTAGTAGGTTCCAGGGGGAACTTAACTAAATGTTGGATATGTCACTTTAAATATAAATCCTCACAAGATCTTAGAGACTTTCTGGCTCACTCTTTAACAAATTTCATTGATCTTTCCAGTGCAATATCTGGTCCTTTCTGTACAGTTAAGCTTTCATATGCATGTATTCAGATTCCTTGTTTAAAAGCAGCGGTAGGCAAAACATACAGTGAAGATTTTACAGTTAAATTTTGCCAGAAATTTAGTAAGAAAACCAAAAGAAAGATAATTTGATTGTTTGTAAAAAAATGTATAACCCAAATCCCTTGATTCTGCATAGCCTGAAACCATGCAATGATTCAATAATGGAGCCTTAGATAAATATTACTAGCGCTTCCCTACTGATAACCCCGAATGCACAAGGCATCCCCAGGGAATAGTCTGTTGTGCCCCTTCAAGATATATTTTTATCTGTGAAGGATTTAATGATGAACCATATGTGTGGGCAACTCTGTCTTGATAAATGGAAAACAAGGCTCAGTGTAGATCAGGGATTCTAAAAGTGCCTTTGTCACACCAAAACAACTTGGAAAACAAACACTTCTTAATACGCACTATGGAATAAAGATGTTTTGCCAACAGGCAGAAATTCCTCTAAATAGGTATCTTTTGTTAGAATACTTTTCCTATGGCTTGGCACAAACTTTAGCTATAGCACTGACTCTATTGAAAATGCTATAGTTGCCCAGCAAACATCTTAAACTTCTCTGGCTAGAGTTGTTTCAGGTAACAAGATTCCTTTGGACTATCTGTTGGCTTAACAGGGGATATTGTGTGTGATACCTAATTCTTACTGTTTATTTGGAAAAATTTGTCTGATACAATAGAAACTCAGTTGCAAGAAATCAGTTAAACTACGTGGTTAAAACAAGTAGATTCCTCTTCTGGATCATTTTTTATGTATTTGATTTTGATAGGTTCAATTTCTGTAGGCTCCTATGAAGAAGTATACTTTAGTATCTTCATATTATCCTTTTGATAGTCCTCATAATAGTCTCCCAGTTACATTGCTTTCTCTCAAAAGTCTTAAATGCTCTAATGGAGTCATCTGTTATACATCAAATTGTCTTACTACAGTTAGAATAATGAAAACATAAAGAGATTATAAAATTCATTCAACTGACCTAATGTTATGAATTTCTAATTTAATGCTGAGATCAAAGAAGTCCAATACAATAACAGAGAGTGTCATCAATGCACAAATATTTGGTCACTCTCTTAAGGTTGAAAGGTGGAACAAAATGGAGAAATTGTTAAATCATATTACATTTGGCCTGAGGTTGCTTCCATACTTTGAATTTGAATTCCTTTGTAGTGAATTGCAACCTAACTTAGTATGGAAACAAACTACAACCTAGCCAGGTGTATATTTTTGTACAAGTAGCTGTGTCTCAGCCAATCATAGCATCTAACCTTCAGCCAACCACAGGCTGCCAACCACAGGCTGCCAACCGATTGCATCATGCCCAAATAAGCCAAATGCCCAGCTGGAGCCAATCAAACTGTTTCTGTACTTTTTTTCTTTTATCTGTCCATAAATACTGCCTGCCCACATTGCTGGGTGGAGCTTACTGGAATTCTCCTTGTTCTTTACTCAAATGAACTCTGTTAAATTTAATTTGCCTCAAGTGTTTTTTATTTTTTATTTCTTTATAGCAAAAGGCAGAAAAATTGGAAGACAGAAATAGGAAGAACAAGTGCAACAAGAAGAAAAGAGTAACTAATATAATGGATATTAATCCAACTATATCAATAATTTTAAACAACAGTGGACTAAATGCACCAATTAAAAGATAGAAATTGTCAAAGTGGAACAAAATCCACAAATCAGTAACTATATGCTGTTTATAGGAAACCCACTTCAAATGTAAATGCACATATAGATTAAAAGCACAGGAATGGAGAAATGTATACTATGACAATACTAATAAAAAGAGAACAAGAGGAGCAATATTAGTTATTAGAGATAAAGAAGAGCCTTACATAGTCATAAAGAAGTCAATTCTACAAAAGACATAAAAATCCTCAATGTGTATGCACCTAGCATCATAACATCAAAATACGTGAGGCAAAAACTGGTAGAACTGCAGGAATAAATAAATTAACCCACTATTATAGTTAGAGACTTCAATGCCTCTATCTCAGAAATGGACAGATCTAAGAAATGATGAAGGGCATAGCTGAAATCATCATCATCAATTAACTGTATATAATGGGTATCTGTTGACTACTCAATCCAGTAACAGCAGAATACATGTTATTCTCAAGCCCACACGAAACATTCACCAAGATAGGCCACATTCCAGGCCATAAAATACATTTATCAAATTTAATAGAATAGAAAGTATATAGTCTCTGCTCTCAGACAACAATGAAATTAAACTAGAAATCAATAATAAAAAGATACCTTAAAATGCCAAAATATTTGAGATTAAACAACATGCTTATAAATAACACATAGATCAAGGAATAATCTTTTGTATGTTTTTCGAAATATACAAAAAAACTGTTAAAATTTAACAACAAGAAAAGAACAACCCAATTTTTAAAATTGGCCAAAGACCTTAAGAGACACTTCATCAAAAAAGATATGCGGATGGTTAATGAGCACATGAAAAGATGCTCCACATCATCATCCATGTCATCAGAGAAATGTGAATAAAAACAATAATGAAATGTCACTACATACCTATTAGCAAATGAGATACTACTACACACCTATGGCCAAAATCCAGAACACTGGAAACACCAAATGCTGAACAGAATGTGTAGCAACATGACTCTCACACATTGTTGGTGGGAATGCAAAACTATACAGCAGTTTGTCAGCTTCTTAACAAAATAAACATACTTACCATACAATCCCAAAATTATGTTCTTTAGTATTGATCCAAAGCAGCTGACAACTTATGTCCACACAAAAACTTGCATACAAATGTTTATATTAGCTTTATTTGTAATTGACCAAACTTGGAAACAACCAAAATATACTTCAGTAGGTGAGTGGATAAACTGTGCTACATCCAGGTAATTCAATATTACTCAGAGCTAAAATTAAATGAACTATGAAGTCATGAAAAGACATGGCTGAAACAAATTCTTATTAGTAAGTGAAAGAAGCCAATCTGAAAGGGCTACAAATTGTATTTTTCCAAATATATGACATTCTGGAGAAGGCAAAACCATAAAGACAGTAAAAATATCAGTGGTTTCCTGAGGTTTGGGGCAGGAAGAGGGAAGGATGAATGGGCAGAACTCAGAGGATTTTTAGGGCAGTGAAATTGCTCTGTATAATACCTGTGTTAGTCTGTTCTCACAATGCTGTAATGAACTACCTGAGACTGCGCAATTTATAAAGAAAAGAGATTTAATTGTCTCACAGTTCCACAGGCAGTACAGGAGGCATGGCTGGGGAGGCCTCAAGAAACTTACAATCATGGTGGAAGATGAAGGGGAAACCATCAAGTCTTACATGGTGGGTGCAGGAGGAAGAGAGAAAGAGAGAGAAGGGGGAAGTGCTATGAACTTTCAAACAACCAGATCTCGTGAGACTCTACTATTACGAGAACAGTAAGGGGAAAATCCACTCCCATGAATCAGTCGTCTCCCACCAGGACCCTCCTCCAATACTAGAGATAGCAATTTGGCATGGGATTTGGGTGGGGACACAGAGCCAAACTATATCGATACCATAACAGTGGTGACATGTCATTAAAATTTGTCCAAACCCATAGAATGTACAATACCACGAATGAACCTTAATGTAACCTATGGACTCTGGTTGATAATGATGTGTTAGTATAGGTTCTATCATAACAAATATACCACTCTGTGGGGGATGTTGATGATGTGGGAGGCTATGTCTGTGTGTGGTTGGTGGAACTAGGAAATTTCTGTACCTTCTGCTCAATATTATAGTGAACCTTGAACTGGTCCAAATAAAGTCTGGTAAAAAATAAGAAAAAAAAGGCATTTCTGATCTTGGTGTAATGGAGCAATGAAGGGACATTTTTTTTCTTTATGATATCCCAAGTCTCCTTATTGTCAGTAGTTCCTTTTGTTGCCATCAATCATCACAGACAAAGGGAAAGCTTGATTTTTGGCTATATTTCCAAGTCTTCTTATTTCCATTTATATTCTCTCCTATTTTCATCCTCAGGCATGTACATTTGACTCCAGCTACTTTACTGGGGTATACGCAAATAAAAATGCCATCAGATTTGGGTAAGCAAATTACAGACACATTGTATTCATTGGCAATTATTTATCTGCCTAATCCACTGCTATTTCCTTAGAACCTGTAGTACCACTGAGAGTGGTTAGCCCTGTTCAAGTAATATTGAATGATCAATGAATTTGAGATAATGTAGTTTATATATTTCTCAATATGCAGTTTCTTTCTTCAAGTCCTATGAATTTGTGATTCTAGTTCTCTCTTTGGCAAAAAGAAATAAACATGCATTTTGGACCAAAATATTGAAATTTAATGTGGTAGCTATGTGATCCTGGATGATTGGCTAACTTCTCCTGAGTCACAGTTTCCTCATTGTAGAGACCACAATAATTGTCCAAAAGTTGGAAGAGTAGAAGAGGATCATTTGCTTAAATGCCATGGCAACCATGGATAAAAACAACAATCATGTTTCCTTTACAGATATTTCTCAGTATTCCCTCTTTTTTTTTTTTTTTTTTCATTTTCTTCTGTGGTCCATGAGATGGGGAAAAAGAAATCTTTATCATCATTCTCTTGAGCTACTAAGACAACACCTTATCAATTTCTCTCTTGAGCTGATAGGCCTACTGTGCTCTTCAGGTTTCTTCAAATGTCGCAGCTTTCCATATATTTTCCAGTGGCTCCCTTCCTGTCCTGGTATAGGTTACTATTAATTACACTCTTATTTTTAAACTTAGACACTCAGAAGTTTTACTTCAATAGATAATTAATAGGAACCAGAAGGCTCGTATGGCTTCTGGTAAAAGTAACCTAATAATTAAATCCAGTGACTCCTTTAGTGCACTGCCTTCTTCTGTCTTCTAACTCAGCCTGATCTTTTTTTTTTTTTCTTTTCTGTCTCCTCAGAAGAAAGAATTCGAATTATGAGCATAAGACAGAAGGAATGACTGAGGCAAGTTTCAGAGTAGGAGTGGAAGTTTATTAAAAAGCTTTAGAGCAGTAAGGACAAAAAGGAAAGAGAAGGAAAGCACAACTTGGAAGAGGGCCAAGTGGGCGACTTGAGAAACCAATTGCACCTCAGCCTGATCTTCATCTTACAATTTGTCAAGTCTTTTTACTTCGCACCTGGATACAACTTTCCTCTCTATGTAGTTGTTTTGCTTCACTGTAGACTTATGAAATAGCTCTTTTCAGTTCTTCAGAATGGAATGTACATTCATTTATAAGCACATATTTCACAGTTTAAGATAATTAGAGAATGACAAACGTAATCACTCATTTTTAAAATTATTATTATACTTTAAGTTCTAGAGTACATGTGAACAACATGCAGGTTTGTTACATATGTATACATGTGCCATATTGGTGGGCTACACCCATTAACTCATCATTTACATACGTATATCTCCTATTGCTATCTCTCTCCTCTACTCCCTCCCCACGATAGATCCTGGTGTGTGATGTTCCCCTTCCTGTGTCCAAGTGCTCTCATTGTTCAATTCCCACCTATGAGTGAGAACATGCAGCATTTGGTATTCTGTTGTGATAGTTTGCTGAGAATGATGGTTTCCAGCTGCATCCATGTCCCTACAAAGGACACAAACTCATCCTTTTTTATGGCTGCATAGTATTCCATGGTG